>NC_139517.1:111338373-111755462 GCF_947247035.1 Vipera ursinii | reverse complement strand
AAAATATGTAACTGGTGCCCAACTCACATTTTTTATTGATTACAGTGTGCTGATTTTGGAGGATTTGTACCTAAAGAGTGTGTTATTGATTATGGGCACAAAAAGACAACAGCAGAGGATCAGATTGGGGTCTTGCTGAAAAATATAAGCTACAGATGTCTAATTAATACTCTAAGCATCAGTAGAACCTAACTGTATGGAGGAGAGAAAACGACAAAGAACAGCACTTGCTGTAGAAATTTCAAAATGGAAAACTTCAAAAATATGACTTGTTAGTAGAAATGACACTTATAAAAATTGCAAAATGAGCATTACATAAGATATCTTGGCACTTTCCATGTTACAGATGACTGAAGCATCAAATATAATGCACAACTGATCTTTAAACTAGTAGCTGTGGAGTTCTGTGTATTCTTGAGCTTCATTGTTTGCTTACAAACATTTCATTATCAACCAGGTAATATCATCATGCCCTAGTTGGATAAAAAAATGTTCACAGTTCAATTTTGAGTTACATATATTTTCTTATATTTGAATCTTCAAAAACTATATTAACTATATTTTAATCTGTTTTAGTTTTAATGATCGAAAGCCACCCATCTTCTAATCATATTTGTATTATTTTCTAGACATTATATATGTTTTATACTTACTAGGAGGTTTGGTTATTTGCAGAGATGAAACTGATGCCATTAATAGTTGGTGATATGATAATTCAGTCTTCTGACTAATTAGTGGTTGAAAGTGTTGTTTTGATTCTGTTATTGAAATATGTCAAGAAGAGAATAAAAATCTCAATACGTTTTCAAATAAAATAATCCAACAAGCTTGGTAGCTTTTATTTGATCTGAGTAATAAGAATGCTTATTTAAAAAGGCTGCATAGATACACAAAAGTGACCCATAATGGCCAAAAGAAATTATATTGGTGTTTTTCCAATAGAGTTCTGTTGTTTTGCATGTCTGGTAGGCAGCATATATGCATCTCTTAATATATTACTTTATCTATTTCATTGATTAGGGATTCTTCTTGCAATGATCTGCCCAATTCTAATTTCATTATGAATTTGCATTAATTCCGCTACTCTTTTCCTCCCCCTCTTTATATATCAAATACAAGACTATGTAGGAAGAGATCCTTGTCAGTATGTGGTGGGCAAAATATCAGAAATCTAGTAGCACCATTTTCCAATTAAAAGGTACAAGCTACAAATCACTAAAAGTCTGCTACCAGACCTAGAAAACGAGAAATGTGTATGCTTTAAGACAATTAAGGTAACTTACAGTGAATTTATAATCCTTCAAGTAAAACCATAATGGAGCTTGCCCACTATGGATGCATATCTCAATGGCCATTAACTAAAATATCCTCACTTAATGACCCCACCCCATGCTCTCCCTGTTGCGACCATAAAACAAGTGCAGAGTGGGGTAGACCAGGGGAAGACTACACAGGATCTGTGTCGCCTCAGGCCTCTCAAGGCTAGGCTACCACTTGAGGCACGCTATGCTCCACTCCACTGGAGAAGGAAATGGCAACCCACTCCAGTATCTTTGCCATGAAAACCCCATGGATAAATATGACGCTGGAAGATGAGCCCCTCAGGTCGGAAGGCATCCAGTATGCTACTGGGGAAGAGCAGAGGGCAAGTGCTAGTAGCACCAGAAAGAATGAAGTGACTGGGCCAAAGTCAAAAGGACGCTCAGCTGTGGATACCTCTGGTGGTGAAAGGAAAGTCCGATGCTGTAAAGATTTATTCTCCATAGGAACCTGGAATGTAAGATCCATGAATCAAGGCAAGTTGGACGTAGTCAAACAAGAGATGACAAGACTGAACATCGACATCTTAGGAATCAGCGAACTAAAATGGACAGGAATGGGTGAATTTAATTCAGATGACCATCAGGTATACTACTGCGGGCAAGAATCCCTCAGAAGAAATGGAGTAGCCTTCATAGTCAATAAAAGAGTAGGAAAATCAATACTGGAATACAATCCCCAAAATGACAGAATGATCTCAGTGCGAATCCAAGGCAAACCATTCAATATCACAGTAGTCCTAGTCTATGAACCAACCACTGGTGCTGAAGAGAACGAAATTGACCTGTTCTATGAAGCCCTACAGCACCTTACAGAATTAACACCAAAAAATGATGTCCTTATCATCATGGTGGATTGGAATGCTAAAGTAGGAAGCCAAAAGATAACCGGAATAACAGGCAAGTTTGGCCTTTGAGTACAAAATGAAGCAGGGCAGAGACTGATAGAATTTTGTCAACAGAATATGATGGCCATAGCAAACACTCTTTTCCAAAAACCAAAGAAATGGCTATACACATGGACATCACCAGACGTCCAACACAGAAATCAGATTGACTATGTGCTCTGCAGTCAAAGATGGAAAAGCTCTATACAGTCAGTAAAAACAAGACCAAGAGCTGACTGTGGCTCAGATCATGAGCTTCTCGTTGCAAAATTTAGGCTTAAATTGAAGAAAGTAGGGAAAAGCATTAGGCCACTCAGATATGAACTAAATCATATCCCTAATGAATACACAGTAGAGGTGACAAATAGATTTAAGGAATTAGATCTGATAGACAGAGTGCCTGAAGAATTATGGATGGAGGTTCGCAACATTGTACAAGAGGTAGCATGATAAAGGACCAAAATGGCAGGGACCTAACAAAGGCAGAAGAGATTAAAAAGAGGTGGCAATACTACATAGAAGAACTATACAAGAACGAAATTAATGTCCCAGATAACCACAATTGGATGGTCACTGAACCTGAGCCAGACAACCTAGAGTGTGAAGTGAAATAGGCTTTAGGAAAACTGAGCAACAACAAAGCTAGTGGAGATGAGTATTCCAGGTCAGCTATTCAAAATCTTAAAAGACGATGCAGTAAAAGTGCTACACTCAATTTGCCAGCAAATTTGGAAAACTCAACAGTGGCCACAGGATTGGAAAAGATCAGTTTACATTTCAATTCCAAAGAAAGGCAATGCCAAAGAATGGTCAAATTATTGCACCATTGCACTCATTTCACATGCTAGTAAAGTTATGCTTGAAATCCTACAAGCTAGATTCCAGCAGTATGTGGATCAAGAAATACCAGAAGCACAAGCAGGATTTTGAAGAGGCAGAGGAACTAGAGATCAAATTGCCAACATACGCTGGATCATGGAGAAAGCTAGGGAGTTCCAGAAAAACATCTACTTCTGCTTCATTGACTATGCTAAAGCCTTTGATTGTGTGGATCACAACAAATTGTGGCAAGTTCTTAAAGAGATGGGCATACCAGACCATCTTATTTGTCTCTTGAGAAACCTAGATGCAGGTCAAAAAGCAACAGTGACAATTGAACATAGAACCACTGATTGGTTCAACATTGAGAAAGGAGTCTGGCAAGGCTGTATACTGTTGCCCTACCTATTTAACTTATATGCAGAGCACATAATGAGGAAGGCAGGACTAGATGAATCAAAAGTTGGAATTAAGATTGCCGGGAGAAATATTAACAACCTAAGATATGCAGATGATACCACTCTAATGGCAGAAAGTGAAGAGGAACTAAAGAGCCTCTTGATGCAGGTAAAGAAGCAGAGTGCAAAAGTGGGCTTGAAACTGAACATTAAGAAAACCAAGATCATGGCATCCGGCCCTCTCAATTCCTGGCAAATAGATGGGGAAGAAATGGAGGTAGTGATAGATTTGATTTTTCTAGGCTCCAAGATCACTGCAAATGGGGACTGTAGCCAAGAAATTAAAAGACGCTTGCTCCTCGAGAGGAAAGACATGGAAAATCTAGACAATACACTAAAAAGCAGAGACATCACCCTGCCAACAAAAGTGTGTATAGTCAAGGCTATGGTCTTCCCAGTTGCAATGTATGGCTGTGAAAGTTGGACCATAAGAAAGTCTGAGCACCAAAGAATTGAGGCCTTTGAACTATGTTGCTGGAGAAGACTCCTGCAAGTTCCTTGGACTGCAAGGTGTTCAAACCGGTCAGTCCTAGAGGAAATCAACCCTAACTGCTCTTTAGAAGGCCAGATCCTGAAGTTGAAACTCAAATACTTTGGCCACCTAATGAGAAGGAAGGACTCACTGGAGAAGAGACTAATGCTGGGAAAGGTTGAGGGCAAGAGAAGGGGACGACAGAGAATGAGGTAGCTGGATGGAGTCACTGAAGCAGTAGGCGCGAGCTTAAATGGACTTCAGAAGATGGTAGAGGACAGGAAGCCCTGGAGGAATGTTGTGCGTGGGGTCTTGATGGATCGGACATGACTTTGCAACTAACAACAACAATAACATGCTCCACTTGTTGCCCTTTAGGATCCCCGCAGTCCTGCTGCTTCCTTCTCACTTAGCAAGCAAGGGAACAAACAAAAGGAGATCCTACACAAGTATTTGCAGGAGTTACCCTGCTCCAGAGCCTAGCAACATCAAACTTATTTTTCTGCTTTTTGCAGCTTCTGAGAGGTACTCAGCCAGATACAGGTTCAGTTTCTTACAGACTTAGGCTCATGGCAAACTCAGGCTGTTTGCAACAGGTTCTATTCCAGTCATATTTCAGCACTGTTTGAAGGAAGGAAGGAAGATGGAGGCTTGCAAGCTCCAACTGATTCTCATCCACTTACAGACAGCTTGATCTGCCTTGAGCAGGGACTAAGTGGTGTGGAATGTGTGGGTGGGTGACCACTGCAGCATTCTTGAAGTCGTCGTAAGGCAAATGGATGCAAGGGTGTTGCAGCCACTGTACATTTGAAACTGGATCTTAAGTAGTTTTAGTGAGCTTAACGTAACTTCAACTGGTTGTTAAGCAACTGGTCATAAGTCAAGGTATAAGGTAAAGGTTCCCCCGCACATGCGTGCTAGTTGTTTCCAACTCTAGGGGCCAGTGCTCATCTCTGTTTCAAAGCCAAAGAGCCAGCGTTTGTCCGAGGACGTCTCCGTGGTCATGTGGCCGGCATGACTAGACACCAAAGGCACACGGAACGCGGAACACGGAACCTTCCCACCGTAGTGGTCCCTATTTTTCTACTTGCATTTTTACATGTTTTCGAACTGCTAGGTTGGCAGACGCTGGGCCAAGTAACAGGCGCTCACTCTGCTATGCGACACTCGGGATTCGACCCGCCAAACTGCCGACCTTCTAATCGACAAGCTCAGCATCCTAACCCACTGAGCCACCGCCTCCCTAGTCAAGGTATACTACCTATATATTTGCTGCATTTTCTGAATAGCATTAGAGAACATTCAGGCAGCAGGCAAGACTGAAATATTTGTATTTCTATATTCTCATCCCAGACTAAATATTTGTATTCCTATATTTGTATTCCTATATTTGTATTCCTATATTTGTATTCCTATATTTGTATTCCTATATTCTCATCCCAGACTAAAACAACAAAATAATGGATAAGAATCCTCAAGGGAAAAACAACTCAAGAAGCTTGGGAAATTTTGAAAAGTGAGATTATAAAAGCCCAGTCTAGCACAATACCAACGAAAAAGAAAAATAATAGCTCTCAAAAGAAACCAGCATGGCTGCATAAAGAACTCTCTGATAAATTGGAAGACAAAAAGGACAAGTATAAAAGGTGGAAAGAGGGGCACATAACTAAGGGAGAATATCAGCAAATATCCTGAGCCTGCAAAGCTGAAATAAGGAAAGCTAAGGCTCAAAATGAACTAAGGCTTGCAACAAAAGCCAAAAATAACAAAAAAAGCTTCTTTCAACATGTAAAAAGCAAGAAAAAAGTTAAACAAATGATTGATCCATTGGTGGGAAAAAGTGGCAAGAAGGTGACAAGCAACAGAGAGAAAGCAGAACTACTCAACTGGATTTTTTCCATCCATATTTACACAAAAGGAAAAAAAACAGTCCAACCTATCAAAAAGAGTACTGTAAAAACAGATTAGAAACACAAGTTAAGATAGGCAAGAAAATGGTAAATGAGCACCTGTTCACCCTCAACGAGTTCAAATCACCAGGACCAGATGGATTACACCCCAAGGTTCTCAAGGAACTGGCACATGTGATCTCAGAACCACTGAATTATATCTTTCAAACATCTTGGAACACTGGGGAACTACCAGAGGACTGGAAAAGAGCTGATGTAGTTCCCATCTTCAAAAAAGAAAAAAAAAATAGATCCAGGAAACTACAGACCTATCAGCCTGACTTCAATATCTGGGAAGATTCTAGAAAAGATAATCAAGCAATGAATCAGTGAACACCTAGAGGCAAACAAAGTCATTATCAAAAGCCAACATGGGTTTGTCAAAAACAGAGCATGCCAGGCAAAACGTATTGCATTCTTTGACTAGGTGGCAAAATTAGTGTACCAGAGGAATGCTGTGGATGTAATTTACTTGGACTTCAGTAAGGCATTTGATAATCAACCTATTACTTGATAAGATAGAAAAATGTGGGTTAGACAGCTTCATCACCAGATGGATTCATAGCTGGCTGACCAGCTGTACTCAGCATGTGGTCCTCAATGGAACTGCATCTACATGAAGGGAAGTGTGTAGTGGTATGCCCCAGAGCTCTGTTTTGGGCCCAGTGCTCTTCAACATCTTCATCAATGATTTGGATGAGGAGATAGATGGGGAACTCATCAGATTTGCAGACAACTCGAAGTTGGCAGGAATAGCCAAAACTCCAGAAGATAGGCTTAAGACACAGAAGGATATTGACAGACTTGAACATTGGGCCCTATCTAACAAAATGAAATTCAGTGGTGAAGAGTAAGGTTCTACATTTAGCCAAATGCACAGGTACAGTATAGATAATATCTTGCTCAGTAGTAGTAACTGTGACAGGGATCTCAAAGTCCTAGTGTCCTCATTTAAATATGAGCCAGCAGTGTGTTGCAGCTGCCAAAAAAGCCAACACAGTGCTAGGCTGCATTAATAGAGGGATATATTCCTCAGATAGTCGGGTGTGAGTCTCTCTTTATGAGATTTGGTTCTGGGGCGCAGTTGGGCTTGCTGCTCGTGTACATTTCGCCTAGTCGCGTAGCGGCAGCCCTGCCCGAGCTGCTCGATATCCTCTCGGGGTTGGTGGTTGAGTTCCCCAAACTTATAGTTTTGGGGGACGTCAATCTACCATCCCTGGGAGGTTCATCTGAGCTTGCTCGGGAGTTCATGGCTTCCATGACGGCCATGGACCTGACGCAGGTAATTTCTGAACCAACTCATGAGGGAGGCCACACCCTTGACCTGATTTTCTTATCTGGACGGTGGTTGAATGATCTTGGTGGGGGCTTTCCATTTATTATGCCCCTGTCATGGACCGATCATCACCTCCTGCGGCTGATCTTCCATTTTGCCACCCCCCGCCGTGGGGGTACGGAGCCAACTAGATGGTACTGCCCCAGATGCCTAATGGATCCTGATAGATTCCAAGCAGCGCTGGGGTCCCCACCTGCCTCCATTGCTCACAACTCGGCGGATGCCTTAGTGGAAGCCTGGGAAAGGGCAGCCAATGAGGCACTCGACCAGGTTGTACCCTTGCGGCCCCTGACCCGGCGCAGATCCCAGCGAGCTCCATGGTTCTCCGCGGAGCTCCGGGAGATGAAGCGTCGGAAACGGGGCCTAGAGAGCTGCTGGAGGTCCAGCCGATCTGAACCCGACCGATTGCGGTTAAGAACCTACATTAGGTCTTATCTCGCTGCGATGAGGGAGGCGAGGTGTAATTACTTCTCCACCCTCATCGCGTCCGCAGATAATCGCCCGGCCACCTTGTTTAGGGTGACTCGCTCCCTTCTTAATCAGGAGGTGAGGGAGGATCCCTTGCAGGGTCGTGCCGAAGAGTTTAGTCAACATCTGTTGGATAAAATCGCTCGGATTCGGACCGGTTTGGACTCCAGCTGGGCAGAGTCTGGCGATCAGGACACAGGCGGTCTTGTCAATGTTATCTGGGAGGAGTTTGATTCTGTGACCCCTGATGAAGTGGACAGGATTATGGGGAAGCTGAGTTCCACCACATGTTTATTGGATCCGTGCCCTTCTTGGCTGGTTTATGCAGCTAGGGAGAGGACACGAGGCTGGCTCCAGGCGGTTATATCTGCTTCTTTGAGCGAGGGTTATTTCCCCACCATCTTGAAGGAGGCGGTGGTGAGACCTCTCCTCAAGAAGCCTGCCTTGGACCCAGCTGTATTGAACAACTTTCGTCCAGTCTCCAACCTTCGCTTTCTTGCGAAGGTTGTCGAGAGTGTGGTGGCGCATCAGCTCCCTCTGGTCCTGGATGAAGCGGATTATCTGGACCCTTACCAATCGGGTTTCAGGCCCGGGCACAGCACGGAGACGGCATTGGTCGCTCTAGTGAATGATCTCTGGAGGGCTCGGGATAGGGGATATTCCTCTGTCCTAGTCCTATTAGACCTCTCGGCGGCTTTCGATACCATCGACCATGGTATCCTGCTGCGGCGTCTCAGGGGACTGGGAGTGGGAGGCACGGTTTTTCAGTGGTTCTCCTCCTATCTCCTGGGACGCTCGCAGTCAGTGTTGGCAGGGGGGCAGAGGTCGACCCCTAGGACTCTCGCTTGTGGAGTTCCTCAGGGGTCGGTCCTCTCGCCTCTCCTGTTCAACATCTATATGAAACCGCTGGGTGAGATCATTCGTGGTTTTGGAGTTGGGTATCATCAATATGCTGATGATACCCAACTTTTTATTTCGATCCCAAACCACCCCAGTGATGCCCTCGCTGTGATGTCCCGTTGCCTGGAGGCGGTTCGGGTCTGGATGGGGAGGAACAGACTTCAACTCAACCCTGACAAGACTGAGTGGCTGTACATTCCGGCTTCCCGGGACACCTGGGATGTTCCATCTCTTTCTATGGGGGGTGAGCTTTTACCCCCTGTGGATAGGGCTCGCAACTTGGGAGTCCTCCTAGATTCACGACTCACTTTGGAGGATCATGTAGTGGCCGTGACTAGGGGGGCTTTTGCCCAGGTTCGCCTGGTGCGCCAGTTGCGGCCCTATCTGGACCGGGAGGCCTTATGTACGGTCACTCATGCGCTCGTGACCTCTCGCCTAGACTACTGTAATGCTCTCTACATGGGGCTTCCCTTGAAGACTACTCGGAGGCTCCAACTGGTACAGAATGCGGCCGCGAGAGTTGTCTTGGGAGTTTCCTGGTACTCCCATGTTACACCTTTGCTCCGTGAGCTGCATTGGTTACCAGTTGTCTTCCGGGTAAGGTTCAAGGTTTTGGTTATGATCTTTAAGTCCCTACATGGCATGGGTCCGCGATACCTCGAGGACCACCTGCTGCTGGCGTCGACTCCCCTCCGCCCTGTGCGCGCCCACAGAGAGGGCCTCCTCAGGGTGCCTCCTGTCAAGGAATGTCGACTGGTGGCCCCCAGGGGGAGGGCCTTCTCTGTGGGTGCTCCGGCATTATGGAACCAACTGCCGGTTGAGCTCCGGACGGCATCAGACCTCCGATCCTTCCGTCGCGGGTTGAAGACCCATTTATTTGAACTAGCGGGTCTGGCCTGATGGGGGTACATGGGTTTTTTATAGGCTTGTTTTATTATTCTTGTTTTAACTTGGGCATTGATTTAATTGTCTTTTAATTTTTGTATTGTCATTTATATTTATGCCCTGTGAACCGCCCTGAGTCCCTTTGGGAGAAGGGCGGTATAGAAATCTCAATAAATTAAATTAAATTAAATTAAATATAATCAAGATCATGTGAAGTGTTAATGCCACTTTACAATGCCTTGATAAGGCCACACTTGGAATACTGCATCCAGTTTTGGTCAGCACAATGTAAAAAAGATGTTGAGACTCTAGAAAGAGTACAGAGAACAGCAACAAAGGTGATTAGGAGACTGGAGGCTAAAACATATAAAGAATGATTGCTGGAATTGGGTATGTCTAGTTTAATGAAGCGAAGAACTAGGGGCACCATGATATCAGTGTTCCAATATCTCAGGGGTTGCCACAAAGAAGAGGGAGTTAAGCTATTCTCCAAAGCCCCGCCGAAGGCAGGACAAGAAGCAATGGATGGAAACTAGTCAAGGAGAGAAGCAACCTAGAACTAAGGAGAAATTTCCTGACAGTTAGAACAATTAATCAGTGGAACACCCAGAAGCTGTGAATGCTCCAACACTGGAGGTTTTTAAGAGGATGCTGGACAACCATTTGTCTGAAATGATATGGGGTTTCCTGCTTGAGTTGGACTAGAAGACCTCCAAGGTCCCTTCCAACTCTATTATTATTATTATTTTTGTTGTTATTGTTATTTTGTACATATATACATATAATGTACACATTAGTCTGTATGTGTGTGAATTTGTATTAACAAAACTACTTTCAAATGTTTTTAAATGTTTTAATGAGGATTATATGAGACAAAAAAGGTTATCTTTGCATTCAGGCAAACTTGAAAACTGTTGCCCTGTCTCTGATCTTCCTTTCTAGGGAAAGTTGTTGAGATGGTCATGGGTGGGTAGTAAAAGATTAATTCAAGAAGTGGTATAAACTGTATACTGATGATACCTAAGTGTATCTAAGCTGCTGGTGCTTGTTAAGTCTAGTCTATCTGGACACTGATAGAGGCCGAATGGATAAAAACAAGTTGAAAGTGAATCCAAATTAGGAGTTTTTGCTACTGTATTTGTTCATTGAGGTTATTTTGTTTGTTCCAGTGTTGTAACAAGAAAGAGAGCAAGACTTGGACTGAGAGTCCTTTTAGAGTGAAAGATTCCTACTGGATTGACTGGTGGAGCTTGTCTTTTAGAGCCTAACTCTAAACTGTATGTCACCTAGAATCCTACCAAGGGCAGAACTTTAAGTCATGTTCTCATCACCATCTGACTAGATAGCTGAAGCTCTAGCCTTTAAGACCACTTAAAAATTATAGTACAAATTGCAGAGACTTGCATCAATAAACATTAGACAACATAAGCATATTTATTTATTAAATTTATTTGCCATGCATCTCACCATGGGACTAATCTGGATGGCTTATAACAGTAAAAATTTAAAATTACAAAAAATGTAAATACAGTAAAACAATGAAAATATAACAATATGATTAAAAGATGGACGGGGAGGCAGCAGGATGCTATTAACACATTCAGTGTAATACTTTCCATTGAGACCCTAGGCCAACTTCAAGCTCTTATGGAAAGACAGGAGGGTGGGTACAGACCTCAGATGGGAGGGAGGGTCACAATGTTTTAGAGAGCAGGCACTAAAGCAAACAGAGTTCTTCTCCTGGATCCTGCCAGGTGGAATTCCCTGGCTAACAGAAACCACAGCAGGCTTCCCCAGCCAGCATGAGTGGGACAGGCTTGTCTTAGTGAGAAAATATGGTTTATCAAGTAACCAAGACCTGTGCCATGGAGGGTTTTTAACTTGAATGAATGAATGAATGAATGAATGAATGAATGAATGAATGAATGAATGAATGAACCTTTATTATCAAAGTACAACATATATACATTGAGATTGGCTGAGCCTCTTGAATTTTACCTGGAAACAAACCAGGAGCCAGTGCAGCTCACAGAGCAGCAGTGTAACATGGGCCATTCTAGGGATTCCAAAACTGCTTGGACTACCTCACTCTCTTTAACAGCTGAAGTTTCTGAATGCATTTCAGAGGTAGTCCCATGTAGAACACGTTGCAATAGTCCAGATGAGAGATGACTAGAGCTTGAATGACTAAACGAAAGAGTCCTGATCCAGGAACGGACAACTGAAGCTGTGCAAAGACTCTCCTAGTCACCCCCACCACCTGCTCCTCAAGGAGGAGTCACAAGTTCTGTTGTAAATTGAAGATTACTGTATTTACTCAAATCAATTTCTTTTTCTGTTTGATACTAAATACGAGTAGTCATCAACTTATATCAGTTCATTTAGTGACGATTCAGTTATAAGGGCACTGAAAAAAGTAACATGGCCATTTTCATACTGATGAAACCTCATCGTCACATGAACAAAATTGTGATGGTTGGCAACTGATTCATATTTATGATGGTTGAGTTCATGTGACAAACAAAGTCAATGAGGAAGCCAGATTCACTTACCAACCATGTTATTAACTTAGCAATTGCAGTGAGTTACTTAATAGCTGTCGCAAGAAAGGTCATAAAATGGGCAAAATTCACCTAACAAAATCACTTAGCAACAATCTGCGCATGCCCAAGATGGCGGACATGCTCGGCTGAGCTCCACGGAGAGTTCTGGCTATTCTGGCGTCCCTGGAGTTTTCGGGAGTCCTGCAGAGGTGCTGGTGCTGGTGCTTCGCCCTCTGTGTTGGGACTAGGTGGGATGGACAGAAGAAAGGCTGTCGACGCTGTTCTTAGTAGTGCAGGCCTCTGTTCTTGAAAACGGGCCTTGTGAGTTCCGGCGTCCTTCGGAGGGCCTCTGGAGGAGCCACGGCTTGCAGGGCTCCGAACAGCTGATTTTCGGAGCCGATGGAGCTGCGGCCTAGAGCGGTTTCCGGAATGGTGGAAGATTCGTAAATGGAGGAAGAATGGCGTTGATGTTTGGAGCGGCTGGCGGGAAGGTGACCTGGAGTGTTGCGGCTGCTCCGCGGCCATTCCCACAGCCGTTCCGACATGGGGACCCACGGCCTGGAGTTGGAGAGCTGGCGGTTCATGTCGCTGACTGTCGGGCAGCACAGGTCATCTTCGTGTCGCCTGTGTTTCGTGGGGCCAGCTGGACTCGAGCTGTTGGAACTTCGCCGGCTGGTGTTGGACCCGTTTGTTACCTAACCTTTCTTGTTATGGAGAAGGATTTTTGCAGCCGGAACATCTTTTATCATGTCATTCAGCAGGCTTTTTATGCCTTGGTTAAATGCTGCCCAACTTCTCTTTTCTTCCCTGACCCCATAGGACTCAGAAGGTCCCGGGGTTGAGTCACTGTGAGAGAGTGGCTCAGTTATACCACCTGCTACCCTCCCTAGAGGTGAGAGATCTACGGGGGTATGCCTTACCCAGGGTGTGTATCTCATTCCGCTCCCTGATAGCCCTGTGACCGCCGTGAGAGGGCGGTGGCCAACCTGTTTCGGAGGTTACCCAGGAGGTTACCCAGCTCAAGTGGCAGAGGAGCTGGTGGACTGGATATTCATTGACCTTCTGTTTTTAGATCCTCACTGATTATGGGACTGCCTTGCTGGACCTACTTGGACAATGGCTCGCCTATTTTATTCCAGCACAGACTTATTCGCTCTCAGGGGTGCCCCCCCTTCCTGGGTGTGACCCACCTCTGTTTTTACCTCTCCTCTTGATGACGGGCCCAATTATTGGGACCCTGAGAGATGGTTGGGCAGGGATAGGAGCCTTCGTTATAAATTCAATAAGAGGCCCCTGGTTTGTTTTTTATCCAAACATTTTAAAGGGTTAGGGAGGGGGGAGGGATTGCGGGTTTGGTTGGAATTTGGGGCGTATCCACCAACTGCTATTCAGGCCAGGCTCGGGACAGATCACGGTGGAATGGAGCCTGGGCTGGGTGCCTCCGGGGCCCCGGAGCGGTGTGTGGGATTATCTATCCCCATGACATTAGGGAATGGCAGCAGGCGATCGAACAGAGGGCCGTATGGATACCCGGAAGCGCGTCCCCGCTGCCTTCAAGTGGTGATGTGCTCCGACTCTCTGGTTTCGACCCGTGGTTCTGGGAATGAGGATGAGCAGCCACCTGAGCTCAGGCTTGTGTATTTTAATGCCAGGACCGTAGTTAATAAGGCTCCTCTCATCCGAGATATGGTTGAGGAGGAGCGTGCGGACCTGGCTTGAATTACGGAGACCTGGTTGGGCCCAGAGGGTGGTGTCCCTCTGATTGATCTCTGCCCACCAGGTTTCCAGGTGCTTCACCGGCCTTGGGCTCAGGGTAGGGGCGGGGGTGTGGCGGTAGTTGTGAGGGAGACCTTATGTCCGCGGGAGGCCACTGTTGTCGAAATATCCGGGTGTGAGTCTCTCCTCCTGAGATGTGGCCCTAGGGCTCAGTTGGGCTTGCTGCTGGTGTACCTTTCGCCTAGTCGCGTAGCAGCAGCCCTGACTGAGCTTCTCGATATCCTGTCGGGGTTGGTGATTGAGTTCCCCAAAATTATGATTTTGGGGGATTTCTTTTTTTTTTATTGAAAAGTTTTAGAGTACATTTTATCTTTAACAATCCCCCCTCCCCCCACCCCTACCTATCCCTCCCTACCCCTCCCCCCCATTTCCCCCTCCCCCCCTTCCCAGAGCTAAGTACAAGGTATAAAAACAAAGAACAATCATAAACATCCATATGTTAACAACAATAAACTCTTAAATCTATCGCTCTCTAGCTCATATAAGATAACTACAAGCAATAATATTACATATAAAAAGAAAAAAAAAGAAAGGAAGACTTATTCAAATGCTAAATGAAACTTTTTAGTGGATTGATTATATTCAGAACAAATACGGGATTTTGGGGGATTTCAATCTGCCGTCCCTGGGGGGATCATCTGAGTTGGCTCAGGAGTTCATGGCTTCCATGATGGCCATGGACCTGATGCAAGTAATTCAGTGCCCGACTCATGGGAGGGGTCACAGGCTCGATTTTGTTTTTCTATCTGGACGATGGTTAGATGATCTGGGTGGGGGTTCTCCAATTATTATGCCCCTGTCATGGACCGATCATCATCTCCTGCGGCTGGTCTTTCGTTTCGCCACTCCCCGTCGTGGGGTTATGGAACCAAAAAGATGGTTCCGCCCTAGGCGCTTAATGGACCCTGAGCGGTTCCAGGTGGCACTCGGGTCCCCACCTGCCACCTTCGCTCACAGCTCGGCCGATGCCCTGGTGGAAGCCTGGGAAAAGGCAGCCACAGAGGCACTCAACTGTGTTGTACCCACGCGGCCCCTGACCCGGCGCAGATCCCAGTGGGCTCCATGGTTCTCCGCGGAGCTCCGGGAGATGAAGCGTCGGAGACGGGGCCTAGAGAGCTGTTGGAGATCCAGCCAGTCTGAATCCGACCGATTGCGACTAAGGTCCTCTATGAGGTCTTATCTTGCGGCGATGAGGACGGCAAGGTCTAACTACTTTGCTACCCTCATCGCGTCTGCAGATAATCGGCCGCCATGCTTAGGGTGACCCGCTCCCTCCTTAATCAGGAGGTGAGGGAGGAGCCCTTGCAGGGCCGTGCCGAGAAGTTTAGCCAACATCTGTCGGACAAAATCGCTCGGATCCGGACCGGTCTGCACTCCGACTGGGCAGAGTCTGACGGTGGCGACATGGGCGGTCTTGGTGATGTTATCTGGGAAGAGTTTGATCCTGTGACTCCAGAAAATGTGGACAGGATCATGAGGAGGCTGAGATCCACCACGTGTTTATTGGACCCGTGCCCCTCCTGGCTGGTTTATGCAGCTCGGGAGGGGACACAAGGCTGGCTCCAGGCAGTGATAACTGCTTCTTTGAGTGAGGGTAGCTTTCCCACCGCCTTGAAGGAGGCGGTGGTGAGACCCCTCCTCAAGAAGCTTGCCCAGGACCCAGCTATTTTGAACAACTATTGTCTGGTCTCCAACCTTTGCTTTCTTGTGAAGGTTGTTGAAAGCGTGGTGGCGCATCAGCTCCCTCTGTTCCTGGAGGAAGCTGATTATCTGGACCCATACCAATCAGGCTTCAGGCCCGGGTACAGCACGGAGAGGACATTGGTCGCGCTGGTGAATGATCTCTGGCGGGCTCGGGACAGGGGTTGTTCCTCTGTCCTAGTCCTATTAGACCTCTCAGCGGCTTTCAATACCATCGACCATGGTATCTTACTGCGGCATCTCAGGGGGTTGGAAGGCACTGTTTTGCAGTGGTTCTCCTCCTACCTCCTGGGACGTCCGCAGTCAGTGCTGGCAGGAGGGCCGAGGTCGGCCTCGAGGCCTCTCGTTTGTGGAGTTCCTCAGGGGTTGGTCCTCTCGCCTTTCCTGTTCAACATCTATATGAAGCCACTGGGTGAGATCATTCGTGGTTTTTCATCTCCACCCCAAACCACCCCAGTGATGACCTCGATGTGATGTCCCGTTGCCTGGAGGCGGTTCAAGTCTGGATGGGGAGGAACAGGCTTAGACTTAATCCCGACAAGACTGAGTGGTTGTACATGCCGGCATCTTGGGAAATTCAGGTTATTCCATCTTTAACCATGGGGGGCGAGGTATTACCCCCCGTAGATAGGGCTCGCAACTTGGGTGTCCTCCTGGATTCACAGCTCTCCCTGGAAGATCATATAGGAGCGGTGACTAGGGGGGCCTTTGCCCAAGTTCGCCTGGTGCACCAGTTGCGACCCTATCCGGACCGGGATGCCTTGCGTACAGTCACTTATGCGCTCGTGACCTCTTATTTAGACTACTGCAATGCTCTGTACATGGGGCTGCCCTTGAGGACCACTTGGAGGCTTCAACTGGTGCAGAATGCGGCTGCACGAGTTGTGTTGGGGGTCTCCCAATACTCCCATGTAACACCTCTACTCCGCGAGCTGCATTGGCTTCCAGTTGCCCTCTGGGTGAGATTCAAGGTGCTGGTGATAACCTATAAAGCCCTAAATGGCATGGGTCCGGATTACTTACGGGAGCACCTGCTGCCGGTGTCAACTTCCCTTTGTCCAGTGCGCTCCCACAGAGAGGGCCTCCTCAGGGTGCTGTCGGTCAGAGAGTGTCAGCTGGCGGCCCCCAGGGGGAGGGCGTTCTCTGTGGGCGCGCCAGACCTTTGGAATCATTTACCGGTTGAGCTCCGGATGGCTCCTGACCTTCACTCCTTCCCCCATGACCTGAAAACTCACCTATTTGAACAAGCCGGCCTGATCTGATGGGTTTGGGGTATTTTAATTGTAATTTTAATTAACTTTTTACTGCAATTGGGCTATTCTATTTAATTCTTATTTTAACTTTTGTATATTGTTTTTTATTGCATTTTATTGCCCTGTACACCACCCTGAGTCCTTCGGAAGAAGGGCGGTATAGAAATTAAATAAATAAATAAATAAACAGAAGTTTTGGGCTCAATTGTGATCATAAGTCAATCTTTTTTAGGAAGAGGGTTTTATTTTAATTAAGATTAAATAATTAATGCTTAATAAAATCTGTTCAAAAATATAACTTTCATGGAAGGAAATGAGAGCAATGAAACTGTCAAATCTCAGTTGGTCTTATATGACAAGCACTTGAAATAGTATACTGTATAATAATAGGTCTGGGGTTATAATCAAGACTCAATAGACAAAAAGAAATCAAGCAACCTCATCATTAAGGTCCCCTTCTGTTAAAACATACATGTTAGAAATAATTAACTACCCTCCTCACCACAACTACAATAGGTAGAGAATACACAACAAAAATATTTAGTCTTATAGTTTCGTCCTGTAATTCTTTCCATAGAAAGATTAGTAATATGACAATCATTCAAGGATAATAATTTAAGTAGAAGCAATACAAATGGTCTAATTTACTACTGGTCATTTAATGACTGTTCAAAGTTACGATGGCCTTGGGAAGGACTTTATAGCCTATAAATCTTCTGGCCATTGTAAAATGTCATGCATACGCCCACACTCATGCAATCACATAACTGCGTTTTGGGTGCTTGACAATTGGTTCACATTTACAACTGGTTGCAGTATCCGGAAATCATATGACCATAATTTGCCATGGTTTTTGCCAATGTTCAGAATTTTTTGCCTTTTTCTGGGGAAAAAACACCCATTCAGGAGAATAGTTTGCATTCAAACCTGTCTGTTTGTTTAATGACTGCTGTAAAAATAGTTTTAAAACTGGATTTGTTATGTGGTCAGAATTTTAGTCAGAAGTTCTGACAGTCATAGTCAAGGCAACCACATAACCTAATTATATTTTCTTCTTTCATGTTTCCAACTTTGGTTTCCAGTCTCAATCACAAGCAGCACCTCCATTACAACAAATTGGAGTTGTCATTAAACTCATCAACTTCCCCTTCTTCTGCATCATTGGTTGAAGAATAAATTTGTATGGTTGTCATATTAAATGGTTGTGCACCAATATTATTTGGTCACTGATTACATTCTGTCCAAATATTATTCTTGCTATTCTCTTCTTAACTTTAAATGTAACAGCATTTCTTCTTTGTTTTTGGAATCACAAAAAAAAACCTTTAAGTAACTCTTACTCTTTAACATAGTGAAATATGAAGGTTGTTCTCAATATAGACCAGACATGTCAAACACAAGGCCTGGGGGCCGGATGCGGCCTGCGAAGTGGTTTCATGTGGCCCGCGAAGCCATCCTGGAAACAGTAAGGGAACGGCCTCTGCTCTCTTGGCCCTGGCCCAGGCTGGCCAGGAGCCAATGTACAATTTCATGATGGTCATCTATGCTGAAATACATTCAGTCTTAGCTCCACAAGGCCATCTGGAAACAGCGAGGGAACGGCCCATGCCGTGTCGGCACTGCCCCCTCGGCGCATGCTGGGGAGGTATCACCCTTTGTGAGGAATGAAGAAATGCACCATCGCCTGGAAGTGGCCAGCACATGGCCCTGCCTACTTCGGGCAGGCTAGGGGTTGGGCAGCATTGTGCTTCTCTTCAGATTCATGCCACCCGGCTCAGCCTCTCGGCACTGTGAGTAGAGCACCCTGCTACCTGCCAAAACCGGGCAGGCTAGGGGCTGGGCAGCATTGCGCAGGTAACATTGACTCACACGCTGCTCATGGCATCCCCTCCCATAGAGCCCACCAAGCCGGATATGTGAAGTAGGCGAGGGCCATATGCTTGCCATTTCCAGGCAATGGTGCATTTCTTCATTCTTCACAAAGGATGACACTTCCCCAGCTGTGTTTCTTGCTTGTTTTTCTCCCTCCCTCATCTCAGATATTTTCCCACCACTCTGTTCTTTGGAAGGAAGGAAGGAGAGGGAAGGTCTGAGAGAAGTCCTACCTTAGTCCTGCCCTGATGCCTTTTCACCATCCCCTTGCCTCCTCCTTCTGGCCTATCTTGGGGGGGTGTCTCCCTATTGCTAAGGAAGCTTTGGATACAAAGCCAGGTCTCCTCACATGGAGAGGGAATGGGCCTCCCTCTTGATTTTGCCCTCCTAGTCATCATGAGCAACCCGGCTAAGGAGACCAAGCACAGCAGCAGCAGCCTTGAGGAGGAGGTAAATGCAGCTGGGCACCCCCTTGG
Source organism: Vipera ursinii (assembly GCF_947247035.1). Classification (NCBI taxonomy): domain Eukaryota; kingdom Metazoa; phylum Chordata; class Lepidosauria; order Squamata; family Viperidae; genus Vipera; species Vipera ursinii. The sequence continues at coordinate 111,736,348 of NC_139517.1, read as the reverse complement.
GGAAGTGGGGCTGGGCTTAGTGCAGTGGGTGCTTGAGGGCTGGGCTAGGCATTTGACCTCCGCGCCACCGTCCAGCCCCCCCCCATGGCCTGAGAGGAGCAATGAGGCTCCTCCAGTGGACCATGCCTTGACACTTCCCTGGTCCCATCTCCTTCTGCCAGAGACCCTCAGATCTGTCCCACTCCTGCCCAGGCCCCCATAGGCACCCTTGACACAAATGATGTAGAGCTGGCCATGCCCACCCAGTAGGCCATACGCACTCCAGCCATGCCCACCCAGTAGGCCACGCCCACCCTGGCCAAACCCAGCCAGCCCCCCGAGGGCAACCGCAATGCTGATGCAGCCCTCAATGAAATTGAGTTTGACACCCCTGATATAGACACTTATTATTTTGGGGATATATGTTATTTTTCATAAGAGGTGCTCACAAAATACACAAGGATTATCAATTATTTTAATGGAAATTTTTAAGGTAAATATGTGATGGAAATTATTGGAAACTTCCATCTGGAAAGTCTTATCTTGATCACCCTCCCTTCATTAAAATTGGTTTATGGAAAAACAAATACAAACAATATGTATTTATCTGTGAAGCTTTTTTGAAAGACACAATCACTTGCTTGTCTTAAAACATCCCAAAAATGATATCCAGAAATAATAACTTTGTATTTACCAGGCATACCTTGCCAAATAATGTTTTTTTGTTGCAGATCTTCAATACTTGATTGCAGATATGAAAACAAATGTTTTCTCTGTCGGAAAAAATCTTTTATTGCTTCTTTTTGCCCTAAGAACAGAAGAATAATCATCACTCAAGTGTTAAATTCACATAATATGTGTTGATAACAATATATTATCTGTTGTAAGAATATAAGAGCCATGTTTACCACTGTTACATGAAGCTTTTTATTCTTAGTAAAAAAAAGCTTCTTGTTTCAACTAATTTTACTTCTTATCCTCTATTGCACAGTATGAAACTCCAACAAAACTAATGGTTTTTAGATGTAAAATATGTTATTACTCCCCCTTTTAAAATCAATACTCAAGGCCCATTTTTTTGCAGAACATATTCACAATTTTCTAGTTTATATATATGACTATAACTAAGCCTGTATCTAGCTTGCTTTTACAGTCTTCTGTTTCAAACATGGTTTTTAAAAGGCAACTGGACTTTCTTGGATTTTTCCTTGAAAACATTTTACTTCTCATCCAAGAAGCTTCTTCAGTTCAGTTCAGAAGCTTCTTTAATTCCTCTTCCTCTGTTTTTTCTCATGGTGACCTTTTGACTGTAAGCATCTTAGGTTAGGTATCTGTTCTCAATAAGCTTTAATGGACATTTACAAAGTAATATTGACTGGAATAAACAAAGATCATGTAAGTATGAAAAATATAGTATTATGTAATGACAGTGGAAATTATTTAAAAGAACCAGGCAAAATATGTATAATTATCATCTGAGAATCAGTATAAAATGATGAAATATCACATGGTGGAGAGAGATCCAAAATTTAGCATAATATAATGTTACTATGGATTATAAGTAGCAGAGGCACTGCTTTTAAGGTAGTTATTATAGTTATTTATCCTGTATATTATGAATATTTTGCCTTCTTTCATTACAGGGTTTGGCCTCATGATTATAAAGATAATTGTAAAGAAATCTGTGGATTTTATTCAAATCTTACTTAGACTATCAATTATTTCTTATTTAAACAAAAAGGGAGCCTAAAATTAGTTAAAGTTAATTTGGACTTAGGTCAATGGCATGACATGTTTTCAGAGCTTACATTCTACATAATACTCCAAGTTACCTTTTAGGATCAACAGAAGGAAAAGGCTAAATCCATTTTCAAAAAGCCATTATTTCACCACAATACCAATATAAAATCAATCTATATGCTTGGGGGGGATGAGGGGGTATCTAAATAAAGTTCCAAATTATGGACATGGTCCACACTAATTCAAGATTAAGTCCTTAGATGCATGCTGAAAAGCAGAAATTTGATTGCTAGGTTGAACTTGATGGCTACTAGATTTATTTTTTATACATTAATTCAAATACAGGTACTCCTTGTCTTATAACAGTTCAATTTAGTGATTGTTCAAAGTCACTAAAAAGTGACTTATGACCATTTTTCATAGTTGTGACTGTTGCAGAATCTCCACTGTCACCTGATCAAAATTTGGACACTTGGCAACTGGCTCGTATTTATGACACCTGCAGTGTCCCGGGGTCATGTGATCACCTTTTTTGACCTTCTGACAAGCAAAGTCAATGGGGAAGCCAGATTTACTTAACAACCATGTTATTACCTTCACAGCTGAACGGATTCACTTAACAATTGTGGCAAGGAAGGTCATAAAATGGGGGAAGATTCACTTAATAACTATCATAGCAACAGGAATTTTGGGCTCATTATGGTTCTAAATTGAAACTATACCATTGTTTGTACTTACTGTCAAGTATATTTTCTACTGAATACTCTTTGGGATAAATTAAATGACGTCTATCAAATGAACTCTTTCTTTGTTCTTTTAGATTGTGCATTTTCTTTTCTAGATTACAATAAATGACAATAAAAGAAACAATGTATTTAAGATACTTTTTACAATAGCATTTTTCTTAAATAAATAAATATTTGTTCATTAAATAGATTGTGACTGTGTAGGTTATCTTCTAAAGAACTTTTCTTTCTTCATGAAATATTATACATGATTCAAGATTTAATTCTGTACTTACTCATAACATCCAGCTGATTATATGAAAGAGCCTCCATTTCTTCCAGTTCATAAAATTTTGATTCTAGTGTTGAAAACATTAACAGCTCATGTATTTGTCTCTCTAGAAATTTAGAAAGGCACATATTGAATTTCTGGTTTAAATATTGCATTTAAAAGTAAAGTTCAGGTTCTTCACTGCTTCCATTTTGAAATTTTGAAATGGAAGCAGTGGACCAATTGTTATATCTGCATTTCTCAACGTAGCAAAAGAAACATAATTTTTAACTTAGAAAATACTGCATGAATAACACGAATTGTTGTGGAAGTAAGAAAAAAACTCCCTATTTGTAAGAGTAATCATTAAAACATCTTTTCGCATATATGATTGCAGGTAAAAAAAGTGCTCTATTCCATATGAATGGAAGAGTATACTTTTGCTCTTCTAAATCAAGAGGTACCACAGTGTTAAATGAAAATCGAGGACAGTGAGCATATTGCTATTCTACACAAATAAAAAATGGAAAAATGGTCAGACAGACTACAGAAAAGGTCACAGTGTGCGCTGAATGAGAAGAAATTAGTAGAGATTGAAAAGAGATTGTTTTTGCATTGAAATCAGTTTCAAGCCAAATCCATTTTAACAATCTTTATAACAAGACTATAAGGTTTATTTTTTGCCTTAAAAGCAAATTTATAAATAGTTAATTCTATTTAACTATTGTAGAGGTCTAATGCATTGTAGACATACAAGTGAAAAGCTTGTTATAATAGACAGAGCTGGAAGGAATCTTGGAGATCTTCTAGTCCAGCCCCCTGCTTAAGCAGAAGGACCTATACGATCTCAGACAAGTGACTGTCTAGCCTCTTTAAAAATCTCCAGCGATGGAGCACCCACGATTTCTGAAGGCAAGCTGTTCCACTAGTTAATTGTCCTCACTGTCAGGAAGTTTCTCCTTAATTCCAGGTTGCTTCTCTCTTTCATCAGTTTCCAACCATTGTTTCTTGTCCTGCCCTCTGGTGCTCTCGTGAATAATGTGACCCCCTCTTCTTTGTGGCAGTCCCTCAAATACTGGAATACTGCCATCTTATCTCCCCTATTTCTTCTTTTCTTTACACTAGCCAAACCCAAATCCTGCAGCCCTTCTTCATATGTTTGTCTCCAGGCCCTTGATAATCTTAGTTGCTCTTCTCTGAATTTTTCCCAAACTCTCAACATCTTTTTTGTGATATGGTGACTGAAATTGGCTGCAGTATTCCAGGTGTAGTCTTACTAGGGTTTTATAAAGTGTTACTAATACTTCCCCCTTCATGGATTACTGCCTTGTCATGGCGAAGGGGCTTGCGTAATTCAATTAAGCTATAAGCTATGCCGTGCAGGGCCACCCAAGACAGAAATGTCATAGCAGAGAGTTCTGACAAAACGTGATCCACTGGAGAAGGAAATGGCAACCCACTCCAGTATCTTTGCTATGAAAACCCTATGGACAGTACTAAAAGGCAAAACGATATGACGCTGGAAGATGAGCCCCTCAGCTCGGAAGGTGTCCAATATGCTACTGGGGAAGTGCAAAGGGCTAGTACTAGTAGCGCCAGAAAGAATGAAGTGACTGGGCCAAAGCCGAAAGGACACTCAGCTGTGGATGTGTCTGGTGGTGAAAGGAAAGTCCGATGCTATAAAGATTTTTTCTCCATAGGAACCTGGAATGTAAGATCCATGAATCAAGGAAAGCTGGATGTGGTCAAACAAGAGATGACAAGACTGAACATCGACATCTTAGGTATCAGCGAATTAAAATGGACAGGAATGGGTGATTTTAATTCAGATGACCAATACTACTGCGGGCAAGAATCCCTCAGAGGAAATGGAGTAGCCTGAAGAACTATGGACAGAGGTTCGCAACATTGTACAAGAGGTAGCAACTAAAACCATCCCAAAGAAAAAGAAATGCAAGAAAGCAAAATGGCTGTCTGAGGAAGCTTTGCAAATAGCTGAGGAAAGGAGGGAAGCAAAAGGCAAGGGAGAAAAAGAAAGATACACCCAATTGAATGCAGAATTCCAGAGAATAGCTAGAAGAGATAAGAATGCCTTCTTAAATGAACAGTGCTGGATCATGGAGAAAGCTAGAGTTCCAGAAAACCATCTACTTTTGCTTCATTGACTATGCTAAAGCCTTTGATTGTGTGGATCATAACAAACTGTGGCAAGTTCTTAAAGAGATGGGCGTACACAGACCATCTTATTTGTCTCTTGAGAAACCTATATGTGGGCGAAGAAGCAACAGTGAGAACTGGACACGGAACCACTGATTGGTTCAAAATTGGGAAAGGATTCCAGCAAGGCTGTATACTGTCGCCCTGCCTGTTTAACTTATATGCAGAGCACATCATGAGAAAGGCAGGACTAGATGAATCAAAAGTTGGAATTAAGATTGCTGGAAGAAATATCAGCAACCTAAGATATGCAGATGATACCACTCTAATGGCAGAAAGTGAAGAAGAACTAAAGAGCTTCGTGTTGCAGGTGAAGAAGGAGAATGCCAAACTTTGGTTGAAACTGAACATTAAGAAAACCAAGATCATGGCATCCGGCCCTTTCAATTCCTGGCAAATAGATGGGGAAGAAATGGAGGTAGTGACAGATTTGATTTTCCTGGGCTCCAAGATCACTGCAAATGGGGACTGTAGCCAAGAAATTAAAAGACGCTTGCTCCTCGAGAGGAAAGCCATGGCAAATCTAGACAGCACACTAAAAAGCAGAGACATCACCCTGTCAACAAAAGTGTGTATAGTCAAGGCTATGGTCTTCCCTGTTGCAATGTATGGCAGTGAAAGATGGACCATAAAAAAGGCTGAGCGCCAAAGAATTGGAAGGCAGGAGGAATATTGTCCATAGGGTTGCGATGGGTCAGACACTACTTCGCAGCTAACAACAACAACAACAACAACATCCTTTAAAAAGAACTGCAGAAAATGTATTAGATTATGGCAATGCTCTTTCTAGGTCAGATAACATGAATAGATTTCCCTACAATTTTAGATTAATATCTTACCATCAGATCTTTTCATCAAACCATTTTCTAAGTCAAGGTTTTGTGCTTGTTCCACATCTTGAATAATTTTCTCCAGATTGTCAAACAAAATTCTTTTTTTCTCAGCTAACAGTCGAACTATCTGTTCTGCATATAAAGAACATTAATTTTTTTAGAAATGTACACCATAGAAATAGACTAGAAGCAGTTTCTAGAGGTTAAAATGTAATATATTAAAAGCAATTGAAATAAAACACATTAAACTAGCAATATTATAAAAACAGCAAAAATTCAAGAGCAGCAACACATCACTCAAATGCTGATTGAGCAATCAGAAATTTGGGGAAAATGTAAAATTTTATAATACCTGGAACAAACATCTCTAGAAGCATAAGTAGATCTAAGTAGATCAGAATCAAGAGGGCTTCCGGTTTTGCGCAGTAGTGCAGCAGCCGAGTGATCGGGGGCGCCGCACCCTAAAGCCAATTTCTGCCTGCAAGGGGACCCTAAATGAGCCGTAGAGGCAACAAAGAAGGAAGTACTGCCGATTGCAGAAAGACAGTGGCCCAGCCGATCAGTTTGGGAAAAGCCCTCCAGAAACCAGCAGGAGAAAGGATAGCTTAACTTCCTAGTCTAGCCCAAGCTACAAGCAGCTGAAGCCCAAAAGCACTACTTTAAGCTGACTGTAAACAACATGTTTGGAAGTAGGTCACGGGTTGGCAATCCGTGGCTCTGGAGACACATGTGGCTCTTTCAGGCTTCTACTGTGGCTCCCAGTCCTCCTCTGTCATTTGCAGAAAGAGAGACAGAGACAGAGAGAGGCACTTGCGCTTTGCTTCCCTTCTCTCTCTCTGATCTTTTGCTCACCTGGCCATCCAGCGCCCAGGCACCCCACCCCCTAGGAGAAGCGTAGCAGAGAGAGTGCAGCCCCTGCAATCCCCAGCCGGCAATACCAATGGGGGCCATTGGCAGAGAAGGTGCGCTGGACTCCCAACTGCTGGGAATGAAGAGGGAGACGCAGCAAGGTCAGGAGAAGAGTGCCGATTTAAAGCCAGCCCAATCAGAATGTCCATGGTGTGTCAGCTTGCCAAAGAGTGTGAGGTGAGCAGAAGATTGGAGAGAGAGGGGGGGGAGAGACACCTGGCTGGATTCTCATCCCAACCCCCAAACTCATATGTGGGTGGATTTTCAGGGGGGGAGGGATCAAAGGGATCCCAGATTCTAGACAGTAAGAGAGTTTTGGGAGGGAAGGGAGGGAGGTGTGTGAGCCCACGCAGTCTGGGACACAACAGACATACCCAGGCCAAATGCAGGGAAACTCCCAAGCCCTCCAATCCTTCCCAAAACGAAACAAAGGCAATTGATTGGTGGACAATGAGCAGATGGAGGTCCAAGAGAAAAAAGGGGACTTCACCCAGGCTGTTTTCATGCAAAAACTCCAGAACTGGCTCTGCTGCTTCTGTGCCTCTGTGGGTTTAATCTCAGTCCAGTTGCGCTCTGGGAGAAACAAAGTCCCAGGAGTTTCTTTCGCTCTTGAACCTGACCGGACGGTGGGCAATGGCTGGGACAGCAGCCTCACTCCCAGCTGACCCTGGGAACCCCAGACACATAAATATGGGGGGAGCAAAGCCCCTGAGTGGCAAGAGGGGTTCTGGGATGACCACTGCCCATCCACCTCCCCACCCCAGGGGTCACATCAATAAAAATGCCACAATGGATGAAGGTGCAAACTGAAAGCTGCGAGGACAAACTTTTCCGAATGCTGGAAGAAAGAATGCTATGCCTTCCATAATATTGTGTTGATTCACAGATATCTTTTTAAAAATAATAATAATAATAAAATCACTGTTTTAAATACATGAAAGAAAGAAAAGAAAAAAGAAAAGAAAAGAAAAAGAAAAGCTTGATTGGTTCAAGCCAAGACCCATCTTTCTCCTAATTTTCTCCTGTGTTTCAATCACTTTTCAAAAAGTTTTACTTGGAGAGAGAAAATTTCTCCTTTTCACTTTCCCTTTTTTGCCTTTGTGACCTACAATATACACAAATAAGCAAAATCCAGCAGAAGATTCAAGAGGGAAAAGTGCAAAGTGTGAGGTGGCTGCAAAACCCAACAATTTTAGGCAGCATTAACACAGAGACATTTATAAGGAAAGGGCAAAAGACCCCAATGAGGGGCAGCCACTTGCTCCCCATCACTGCCAGAATCCCCTGAAGGAAGAGCTTTCCCCCCCCCCAACTGAAGTCTGATAAACCCAAATCCCCCTTTCAGAGCAGGGTGGACAGAAGAAATTTTGGGGGAATCTCAAGAGGGGCCTATGGGGGGGGATTCGATGGTAGATCCCCCCCAGACCATCCTCTGCCTGTAGTCAGCCAGCCTCTGTCCCAGCCTCAGGAACCGGCCACTACCTGATGGCAGCTGCTGGACAACTTGCTGCAGGATGTGTTTCTTATGAGCCAAATTTCAGTTTTAATGTTTGTGGGTGTTTTTGGACTCCCTCCCCCAAATCAGGAACCTTCCCAGGTGTGAAGAGGGAAGTGATTTGGCTGCAGGTGAAGCTGAGTCTATTGCGAAAAAGGGGGTTTCAAGGGAGGCTTTCTCCAAACCCCCAACATTGGCTGAATGAAATTTCTCAGCCTTTGAATCAGTTTCTTCTCAAGATAAAGGAAACAGAGAGAGAGAGAGAAGGGAGGGAGAAAGAGGGAGGGAGAGCGAGAGAATATGAATATATGTGGTTGTCGTTACTATACTTTTAGTCAAGAATGTTTAATGAAATATTTTGATGTTTTTTTAATTAAGAGATGAGGTATGGGTATAATTGTGCTGTATTTAAAGATGGTAGACAACCTATTAAAATTGTTTTTACCTGTTGGGATCAAGGGGAAAGGGGTTTTTTTTCCTCTTTCTCCTGTCCTTTCCCCCCCCCCCCCCGCAATTTTTTTCTTTTCTATTTTCCTATTTGTAGTTTTTATAGTTTGCACTGGCTTTTTATTTCATAAATACGAGGAGGACTCAAATAGACATTGAGTATTTTATTTGAAAGTAACCTTCGACCCAGCATCTTTTTTTTGGAGTTCAAAATGTTTTTATTGCATACAGAAATAAAAATTTGTTTTCTTTGTAGCAGTTCATTGATTTCATAAATGCAACACACTAGTTTTTTTTATACATAGCATAAAGGTAAAAAACATATATGCAGTGTTATCTTCATTTTAGATGTCAAAAGGGTTTTATGGCTCCCAGTGTTTTCTTTTCTGTGGGAAATGGGTCCAAATGGCTATTTGAGTGTTTAAGGTTGCCGACCCCTGAACTAGGTAATAACAGTGATTTTCTCTCTTCTACTTGAAAACTGATTTCCTGGGGGAGAAAAGAAAAAGAAAAACCCCAACAAGCAAAAAGCCTCCGAAAGTGAAAAGGGGGGATCTTTGCCCCACCCTCCTACAGATGGAAGTGGCAAATTAAACTTTTCAGGAGGAACAGAAATATACTGAAATGAAATGAATATAAGACTTAATTTGGATAAGTTTGAAATCAGTGAAATCTGTTAAGATTTTCTTTTTAAATCATGAAAATAGAAGTAAACAATTGTCTATTACTGACTGGTGCTGACACCTAGTGGTGGATGAAAATATACAATAACAGTTGCTTTATTATAGGGACTGGCAAAGCCCAGGAAAAGATAATTTGGTTTTGGTGACTTTCAATGCCTTAACAACAGAGAAAAGCTGTGACAAAAAAGAAAGAAAACATTTTGGGCTATCTACAAAGTGAGAATTGTAAACTCTAAAAAAAAAAGAATTGACCTTTCTGGATTACAGATACCAACTCAACTGACTCTAAAGCTATATGCAGAAAAAGGAAAACTGTGATTTTTAGCTATCATGGAAAACCAGAGATCTGCAGAAAGAATATACCAAGAAAAAACAAATACTTTCCAGAAGATCTATGCTATGTTGCAACTAATCCAAACAACAATGATCTCAAACCATCAGGAAATTGAAAATAACTTTGAAAATATAAATGAACACATCTTCAATTTAACTTTACAACACAAAAATTCTCAGAAAATAAAAACCGAGAATGAGCAGAAAAAAAAGACAACTGAATACAAGACAGGGGAGAGATTTCAACATGGAACCTAATAATTACTTAACCCAGGAAATACTGGACATGGAAAAGGTAGCCTATGCCCTACGATTGCAAAATAAGTTTGAAGACAAGAAAAAAGATTTGACAAAATGGATTCTGCCAGGAGAACAATGAGAACTTTACAGACAAAAAATGATAAATAAAATCAAGAAATAAAGGAAGGAAAAGATTTTCAATGAATACGAAGGACCGAAACCTTCCTATAAAAACATCTTACCTGTTTTGCCTTTTGTATCTGCAACAACACTTTTAAGATTATGGAAAGATTTTTTGATTCATGAAGCAAATTGATCAGGAAAGATGTTTGGCAAAAAAAAAGGTTAAAATGAGAATTAAGAAATTAGATGTTGGGATTTATCAGAGGAAATATTTAAAAATTAAACCATCTGTTTGAATATGGTTAAAGAAATAGAAAGATTTTGGATATAAACGAAGATTAGTTTAAGAGGGATGAGCCCCTCAACTAACATAGTATTTTTTCTTTCTTTTTTCCTATGTGTTTTATTTTTTGTCATGAGAAATATAAAAATGTTGAGATGGTTTATATAAAAAAATATTTTCCGGGTTTTTTTTCTTTTTGTAAGATATGAGAAATATAAAAGCATTGGGATGGCTTGTATGAGAAAAAAACTTAAATAAAGTGTAACTAATTTTGAGAAAATCATAACCAATAAGAATGCTTTGAATTTTGTGGGGGAAAAAATTTAAATAAGAATTCTGTAAACAGGATTTATGATGAGGCAATTAGAAAAGAAGCTTTATTTTGATATGGTTATTATTTAGAGAAACATGAGAAAAATGTCTATATTTAATTGTCATTTATTCAAATAATAAGAACTGTATTAATTTAAGACTGGCAAAAAAGAATATTATTGGAAGAGGAGAAAATCAAGCAAAGTCATTATATGGACTATAGCCATGGTGGCGAACCTATGGCATGCGTGCCATAGGTGGCATGCAGAGCCCTCTCTGTGGGCATGCAAGTCTTTGCCCCAGTCTTAGGCCTTCAGCTGGGCTTTATAAAACCTTTTCGCTTTAGGCCTCTGCCGCCATGGGCAAAAAAAAAGGTTCAATCAATTTCAACTTCTCATGGGGAAAAAAAGATCTTGCAAAGTTGGAATTGATTGATCAACTTTTTAGTCCCACCCAGTCTGCTGTTACCCCTGCAGCCCCACCCAACCAATGGGCCATGCCCACCCAGTGGGCCACACCCACTCGGCACCCAATGATACATGTGTTAGTTTTGGGTTGCAGTTTGGGCACTTGGTCTTTAAAAGGTTTGCCATCACTGGACTACAGAATTATAGAAATTAATTGTTAGTTTTTTAAATACTAACCCAGACAACATGCTGTTTACCAAATATTAAGGTGATTATATTAAAAATCAATAAAATGTTTCTTTTTTTAAAAAAGAAGCATTATCAAGAGTTGACCTATGGGCTGGTACCCTCTTCTTCTAGTAAAATGCCTATCTCTTTGGGAGATTAAAAAGCAAGTGAGAAGTTTGCTGGATCCTTTTGTCATATAGCAATACAGAAGTGGAAGCAAGATTTGTAATGCCAGTTCTAACTTTAGCTATATGATGTATAATGAGACATAAACCTGTCATCAGAGAAAGAATGGAGACAATTTTTTATCAATTCCTAATTCTTCCTGCACATATTTGCAGAAAACTGCTCCAGAACAATTCAAATCTAGAGTTAAAAACAATTAAGATAGGGTAGGATAGGGCTGAGGAATATGTACAGTATCTGCAGGACAAAATCGCTCAGATCCGGACTGGCTTGGACTCTGACTGGGTGGAATCCGGCAGAGTGAAGAGGGCAGGTCTTGGTTATACCATTTGGGGTGAGTTTGACCCTGTCTCTTTGGATGATGTGGACAGGATTATGCATAAACTGAGTGCTACAACTTGTTTATTGGACCCATGTCCCTCCTGGCTACTTTCAGTCGCCAGGGAGGTGACAGGGGGCTGGCTCCAGGCAGTTGTCAACGCTTCATTGGGAGAAGGTGTCTTCCCCTCCGCCTTAAAAGAGGCGGTGGTGAGACCCCTTCTCAAGAAGCCTGCCCTAGACCCGGCCTCATTGAATAATTATCATCCTGTCTCCAACCTTTACTTTGTAGCGAAGGTTGTTGAGAGTGTTGTGGCACGTCAGCTTCCACAATTCCTGGATGAAGCGGACTATCTGGGCCCGTACCAGTCCAGTTTCAGACCCGGTTACAGCACGGGAATGGTATTGGTTGCACTGGTAGATGATCTCTGGCGGGCCCGGGACAGGGGTTGCTCCTCTGTCCTGGTCCTACTTGACCTCTCAGCGGCTTTTGATACCATCGACCATGGTATCCTGCTGCAACGGCTCAAGCGTTTGGGAGTGGGAGGAACTGTTTTACAGTGGTTCTCCTCCTACCTCTCGGGCCATTCGCAGTTCGTATTGGCAAGGGGGCAGAGATCTACCCCGAGGCCCCTTTCTTGCAGGGTACCTCAGGGGTCAGTTCTTTTCCCACTCTTGTTTAACATCTATATGAAGCCGCTGGGTGAGATGATCCATGTCTTTGGGGTGAGGTATCACCAATATGCGGATGACACCCAGTTGTTCATCTCCACCCAGAGCCAACCCAGTGATGCCCTTGATGTGATGTCCCGGTGCCCGGTGCCCCGGTGCCTGGAGGCGGTGCAGGTCTGGATGGGAAAGAACAGACTCAGGCTGAATCCCTCCAAGACCGAGTGGCTGTGGATACTGGCATGTCGTATTGTCCAACATGTTCCATCTCTTTTGATGGGGGGGAGGTACTGCCCCCCTCAGAAAGGGCCCGCAACTTGGGTGTCCTCTTGGATTCACGGCTTAACTTGGAAGACCATCTAACTGCTGTGACCAGGGGGGCCTTTGCACAGGTTCGCCTGGTGCGCCCCTTTTTGGACCGAGATGCCCTATGCACAGTCACCCACACCCTTATCACTTCTCACCTGGATTACTGTAATGCTCTCTACGTGGGGCCCTTGAAGTGCACCCGGAGGCTTCAGCTGGTGCAAAATGCAGCCGCACGGGTGCTTATGGGAGGATTTCGATACTCCCATGTTACACCATTCCTGCGCGAGCTGCATTGGCTTCCGGTTCCCCTCCAGGTGCGATTCAAAGTGCTGGTAATTACCTTTAAAGCCCTACATGGCTTAGGCCCGGGGTACTTGCGAGACCACCTGCTGCCATTGTCAACCTCCCTTCGCCCAGTCCGCTCCCACAGAGTCGGCCTCCTCAGGGTTCTGTCGGCTAGGCAATGCTGGCTGGCGACCCCCAGGGGGAGAGCCTTCTCTGTGGGCGTGCCAACTCTCTGGAATGAACTGCCTCCAGAGCTGCGGATGGCCCCTGACCTTCAGTCCTTCCGCCATGACCTGAAGACATGGATGTTCCAACAAGCGGGCCTGGACTGACTATGGTTTTACATTTGGCTTTTATTGGGTTAAATTGTCATTTATTTATTACATCCATTGTTTAATTTTTTTAAATTTTGTACTTTATGTTTTTTAATTTTTTATTGTTGTGAGCTGCCCTGAGTCCTTGGGGAGAAGGGCGGCATATAAATTTAATAAATCTCAAATCTCAAGATATGATTCTTGCTTTCCTACACTACAAGAAGAATTAACATTGTTGGATGCTTCCCCACACTAAACTGAGAATTATTTTTAGTATTATTAGTACTATGTTGTCAACCAAAAGTGCATTTAAATTTTTACATGTATTTTACAAACTAAAACAAAATACTGCTGAGAAAACACAAAAGTGCCTAGCCTATTAACATACTAAAAATTAATTACTTACCACTGTCTGGCTGAGTAACTGCAGCAGCCTGCAAAACTTTCAAATCTTTCAGCATTAATTCCATATTATCCAAATACAACCTTCTCTTCTCAGTTAATGCTTGTATTTCTATAAAAGGAAATATTTTAAAATTATTAGCCTAAAAGCAGTGCTTTTTTTGTAAAAGAAAAAGGTGCCAGAACTCACACATGTCATACAACCTGCTTTGCCTAACCTACAAGGTTCCATCCAAAAAAGGTGCCGGAACTCCGTTCTGAGCGTTCTATGAGAAAAAAAGCCCTGCTTAAAAGATTTAAAATATCAATTTACCAGGAAGTTTATTTACTGGTTAATGTGAAGAAGGAATCCCACAGGAAATCAAGATTTTATCTTGCTTAATTCTTATTTCTGATACTTTCAATTCCTTTTACAGCAGGCCTAAACTATTGCATCTATGAAGAAGCCTACAATCAATGTGAAAAAAGCATAAAGAAAAATAAGTCCAATAACATAACAAATGTATTTTCCTTTAAGTAAATATGCAAAATTCCTTTCTCAGTTTGGAATAAAAATCAGCTATATAGCAGATTCAACTGAAAGTCAATAATTAATACAGTTGATCAGATATCTGAGTAATAAGTTTTAAATGAGGTTCCGGACTAGATTTCTATTTCATTTTGAAGCAAATGAAATTTAATGAGAAAAAGTCAAAAGTTGCAACCTTGTTCTTCCAAAGGCAGCCTTAGCAGAGTCATAGGCATTAATCTTGCAGTGTACTGGTAGAATTGGAAGCTGTCAGCAGCATGGCTGACGGTGAGTTTGAATCTTGATCTAGCTCCAGCTGATTGGCGGCAGACTTGGGGGTAACAGGCAACCTCATGCAGTCTTCGGGTAGAGACAGCTGGAGCTGTGCAACGCATTGCCTGGGACTGCTGAGAGCCCAAGATCGGCACACACAGCTCCAGCTGACTGGGAGTGACAGGCGACCTCACCGAGTCATCAGGCAGAGATTGAGCTGGAGCTGCGCGAGGCATTGCATGCCTGGGTCCTGAAGAGAGCCCAGGATTGGCACGCACAGTTCCAGCTGATTGGGGGTGGCAGGTGGCCTCACAGAGTCTTCAGGCAGAGATTCAGCTGGAGCTGCACAAGGCATTGCCTGCCTGGATTCTAAGGAGAGCCCAGGATCAGCACATGCAGCTCCAGCTGATTGGGGGTGGCAGGTGGCCTCACCGAGTCTTCAGGCAGAGATTCAGCTGGAGCAGAGCGAGGCATTGCCAGGGTCCTGCTGAAGGGGAGAGAAGAGAGGATGCTGAAGGGTGTGAGAGAAGAGATGATATTGAAGGGGGTGAGGGAAGAGATGATATTGAAGGGGTGAGGGAAGAGATGATATTGAAGGGGGTGAGGGAAGTGTTGTGATTCAGTGTCAGCCTGTGCTCCTAGCAGCTGAGTCTGAGGAATCTGAGGAGGAGGAGGAGGGGTTTGGAGAGCCTTCAGTGTCAGAGAGAGGCTCTGATGCACTGCAGGACTCTCAGCCTGGCCCCTTCAATCGTGTTCCTCATGAGGCTCAGCTGTGTGAGGAAGCGGTGTCGGACTCAGAGGAGTCACAGCTGAATCTGTTCAGAGATGCTAGAAACAGAAGGCAATCCAGCAAAGCAGAGCAGAGAAAATCTATGAGGCAACTCAATGAAAGGAGGAGAAGGCATTGAGAAGTCATGCCTTGGAACAGATAATAAAAGGGGAAGGTGTGGGCAGTGCTGGTTGCTGAAGGCAACCGTTCGGAGACATTCAAAGAGAATCCTGGTCTTTTCTTGCTAATCTGTTTGACTCTTGTTTGTTGACCCGTTTCATGTTTTGAATCATTTATTGAAGAAAATATTCTGCTGCTTTTTTGTTTGGGCTGGGTTGTTCCCCCCAGCCTATTAATTTGTCAAAAGGAAAAAGGGGTTGTCCCTGTCACACAAACAGGGCCGGTCATAGACTGGAACAGAACAGGAAGAGATGACGTTGAAGGGGGTGAGGGAAGAGATGATATTAATGGGGGTGAGGGAAGAGATGATATTAAAGGTTAGGACTACCTATACTTTATCCATTTTTTCCATTTATTTTTTTTGGTCATCAAGTTGTTGACACCTTGCTAGGTGACTGGTAGTACTTGAATGTTGCCATATTCTAAAAGTGGTACAGTCGGTGAAAATGTTGAAAAGCCCTATTGCGGAGAATTAATCTTCGGAATTCTCAGTGGGAACAGAAAAGTAGGGTCTTATTTTGTGTCTATTTATGATTCCTAATTTTTTAATGACTGAGTCAGAAAAGGTAGGATATGAATTCATACAGGAATGAAAAGAAAGAAAAAAGTATTGAAATATTTTTTTCTTTTATTTATTTAACCCTTTCTTTTGCTGTGGGCATGGCTTTTTTCTTTACTTTTGTTTCGATTAAAACACTTTAAAATTATTTAAATTTATTATAAAAAAAAGATGGAGAAAAGAAATTGTCCTTAAATTTGTTTTGGAAAAAATGATTGAAATTCAATATCCCAATCAATTGGAATGCCAAACATTTGATAAAATATTATGTGACATACTTTATTTATATATTGGATTATATATATTTCACTTTTCTGCTCATTTAAGGCAGTTTACATCATTTAACATTTAAAAATGAGTAAACATAACATCAACATAAAATAAATTTGTACAAGCTTAATGAAAGA
Organism: Vipera ursinii; assembly: GCF_947247035.1. Classification (NCBI taxonomy): domain Eukaryota; kingdom Metazoa; phylum Chordata; class Lepidosauria; order Squamata; family Viperidae; genus Vipera; species Vipera ursinii. Next base: position 111,719,944 of record NC_139517.1, on the reverse strand, counting down.
ATTTTATTTTTACCACTTTTCAAAATACTAGAAGAGGAGTGAATTTTCCTCAAAAAGTATTCCATAGTCTGGGGCCCACACAAGATAAGATCTTTTCCTGTAATACCAGATAGGTAAGACTTAGACATATCTTCAAAAAGACATTTGTGCTTCCAGTTTGCACTCGCGGCGCTGGCAGATGCACGGAAGAGAGCTCTCTTCCTGCCGTCCAGTTTTTCTCCGTTGAGAGACCCTGAATAGGGTCAAAAGTTGCCCTGGAGGGGCGACGACTGTGAGGAGGCCCTCCAACCAATTGCGGAAGGGAGGCAGCCCTCCGTTTGACCCAGAGCAGCTCCTTTGGACCGACGAAGAAAAGATCCGCCATTAACATGGCCGATCATTAAGCCGTTTCCTGCCAAAAGCCAAAATTACTACCAAGCACAATGAAAGCAACGTGGAGGATTTGGGTGAGATCTTACCTTTCTTATTTACCCAACTACTTTCCTGTGGGAGTGTTTTGAAAAAATTTTCCCTCTCTTTTGGAATAGCGGCATCTGCTTACTTGGGGAATTAAAGCTTCAAAATAAATGAAAAAGCATAACTAAACTAAATAACTAAACAATTGGACTTGCATCTTTGGAATATTTGGGGTACCAAAAAGTTCTTATTTCTACGGGGACCTATTACCCTATTTACCTTTTAAGCTGGAAAAGAAAAAAAACCAGAAAAATGTAAACTGGATAAAAGCTTTATTTGAGTCTGGAAAAAGATTTTACATGCGAAACCTGGTATAGCAAGGAAACTTTGCTTTTATTGTGAGATCTGGCTGCAGCCCAGATTTGTCCTTGGCACTATTCTTAAAGATAAGAACTTGAAACACTTGGCAGTGAAAACAACCTCTAGGAATAGTGGAGGTGGACATTTGCTGACTCTTATCAAAATAGCCTCCACCAAAGACCTATCTGTAAACACCGTAGACATGGAGGAATACTAGCCACAACTTAACTATAAACTTATTCTTGAAAAAATCCTTGAAACAACTGAACTAATGAATTCCAGATGAATATCTTTAAGGTGCCAGCTTAAACCTACCAAATGAAGCCTGATTGCAATTGATGAACTGACAATCCAAAAACCAACAGAAGAGGAAGAAATTAATATTAAAACAGGGTATTTTAAAGAACAACAAGTACAATCTACTGAGAGCTTTGACACCCAAACCTTGATCTCAATTACAAAACCTACAATCCAAAATACAACAGAAGCCAAAGAAAGCAACACTAAGATGGAGGGTGTTAAGGATCTTTAAGCACAGTATATTGAGAATCCAGCCAACCAAACAACAACTACAACACTGGACATGACCTCTTATGCAAGCCTGATGGGACCGGAAGAAGAAGAAGACCAGACTGAACCAATGATAACTATACTAAATCAAATATGGGGATTTGATTTATTAGAGCAACAATTTAATGATTATAAAGGGGCCAGTTTCTTTGAAAAATTGACAACTGGATGGTCTCCCTTGATTCAAACAACGTGTGTAAGAATAAAGGGAGACCCACTTGAGAACTTAAAGGCACTGGTATGGAAGCCTGCTTGGCACAAAAAGAAAGCCAGACTTAGATTTAAAAACTGGTTCTTTTCTTTTGTGATTTATAATGAAAGAGCCTTAAATTTCTTTTAATGGGCTGAGGGGTGTCTTTAAGGGAAATGAAAATCAGCTATTAGAGCATAGTTTTGAATTATATTATAGAACTTGGAATGATATAATAAAAGATACTTTATTAATAATTGATGAACCACTAAGATGAGAAATACAATATATTTGTGAAATAAAATAAGAATGTATTTAAGCAAACAATATATGTATTTTAGATATGATAACTACTATATAATGAAATAGGGGAAATTTGGGTTACCCGAAAACTAAGTATTATGAATACTAAAGGCTAATTTAGAACACTGTAATTGAAATTAGGTAAAATTTAAAAACAGGACATGGATAAGTAAAAATATATTGATAATTGTCTCAACTGACTGTGGTATAACTAGAAATGTATTAATTTGATTGTGATATTGTAATTAAGGGAATTGGAGAGGGGATTCTTGCTGATATAACCTGAGATATGTACAAAAAGATTTTGTTATTGGACTTTTGATTACCCAATCACCACGCTGCTTCATAAATATTGGGATGTAAAATTGCAAAATTAATGAAACTTCTTTTTAAAAAAGACATTTGCTAGCTAAATAATCTGGCAACTTTATACCAGGATGGGTACTTAGGATTTTAAAGGTTGGCACACCACTTTAAATAATGCTCACAGGAAATTTGTAACTAGCATATATCCTTCAGTACAAACATTAAGTGATTCCTTTATCTTCTCCCTTTATTTAACTTCAGTATTTGCATTTTGCAACTTTCAAACACTTTGCAATAGTAAGAAAGGATATAACCAAAACATGGTTAGTTGCAGCTAAGGTCAGGAATGGTTATAGCTGGTGTAACCATTTGCACTAGTAGTAATTTATAAATGCCACTTTTTTACAGCAGATGTAGACGTAGCGAGAACTCAGTATTAAGGAGCACTCCCATACTGTGGACCCCTCTTTCTCAGATAATGCAACCCATCCAAAGTAGTACTTCATTCTCCACGTACAGCACCGTTGTGTCACCTGGATTTAATTTCAGTTTATTTTATCATGCAGTCAATTATCCAAAAGTGGGTAGTTATTTTGCATAATAATAAAATGGAGAAGGAAATATTAGGTGAATAATGTCAGTCAAATGTAAAACTCTTTATTGTGTTAATTTAAAATCCATAAATAAGGTTCAAGCTTTAAAACTCTTCTCCAGCACAGATAGCAGTGAGCAAATTGTGATCCCTTGTAATTTTGCTGAATGTCAATTTTAAGCAGTCTCAGTCAGGATAACTCCCAAGGAGAATCATGAGGATTTCAGTCCATGGATAGATAGTAGTTACAGCAGATCAGAATGGAAAAAAGGTGAAAAGTGGCTATTATTAATATAATGTCAACACAATTAATAAGAGGAAGGAATGTGCATTTAGTTTTAAAGATGAAATCCAGAAAGAAAAGTAATAAATTCTTTAATTATTGTTTCTGCTTCTAGTTTGTCTCTCCAAGACTGCTAGGCTAAAGGTAAACAATGACTGATTATCCTTTTCTGCAAATGCGAAATTGATATACATTTTTGGAAAAAGATACATATAATGCCAATCTAGAGAAAAATAGAAACAGAGAAATAGTTTTTATATTAATGAAAATAGTTCTAGTTTTGACTCCTCCTCCAAGATGGCATGCTGAGCATGGGAGGATTTGCTTCTTCTGCAGACGAACAGCTGATTTTTCCTGCCAAAGCAGGTTACTTAGTAGCAAGCTTCCTAGATCAAATGGGAGCAGCTAGGAAAGATCCAAGATGAGCCTTGGACAATTGTGGATACTTCTGGAAAGACGTTGCAATTCCTGCTAGGAGGGGTCGAAGAGTTCAGCCTCCATGTTTTCTCTCAGCTGTTTGGTATTTTGAAGCATAATTGGCTTTTAATTGCACTGTCAAAGTTTTTTCTTTTAATTTGATTCTTAGTTTTAAAAGTTAAGTGGCTGGTTGAAGGCTGATTTATTCTAAGCACTTGCTGGATTTTAACATCAACTTATTTCTGTTTCCTCACTGGTATTTTCTGGAGGGGGGCTGTGAACTACTTTCACTTTCCCTATGGAAAGTGAATTTTCTGAGTAGTAAAACTGACCTAATGGATTTATATCTATACAGGTAGTCCTCAACTTAGAACCACAACTGAGCCCAAAATTTCTTTTGGTAAGTAAAACATTTGTTAAGTGAATTTTGCTACAATTTACAACCTTTCTTGCCACAGTTGTTAAGTGAACCACTGCAATTGTTGTTAGTCACACAGTTGTTAAATGAATCTCACTTCCCCCTTGACTTTGTAAGAAGGTCACAAAAGATTATCACATGTCCTTAGGATACTGCAACTGTCATAAATATGAGTCCAAGTGTCTGAATTTTGATCACATGACCATGGGGTTGCTGCAGTGGTCATATGAAAAAAAATTTAAGTAATTTATTCCAGTGCTGTTGTAAATTTGAACAGTAACTAAATGAACTGCTGTAAATTGAGGACTACCTATACTGGATTTCACTACAGGGTTTAATTGTCATAAAGTTTTGGTCTGGATTTTTTTTAATTTTTGATGGAACTTTTCATTTTTCTTCTTTTTTCATACGTTTATACCTTCATTCTGAGATTATTTTAATGTTCTCTGTGACTATCTTGTTACAGTATATTTAACATTTTTGTCTTTGAAAGCAATTACTTTTTTTTTGGTTATGTAATTTCAGATACAGGAGAGTCTGTTGTATATTAAAATAAATGCAAACAATGCACCAGATTAAAGATAAAGCCTCGTGGAAGCCTTTGAAAAAAAATCTTTTTAATTTACAAGCTCAAATTGACAACTTTGATAAAAAGCTTGATAAAATTACCAGGTTTTCAAATAAACTTCCCTTTTGCACATGCCCACGATGGCGGAGGTGCTGGGCTGAGCTCCGTGGAGCGTCTCCAGTTTTGGCGTCCTTACCGGTCCTCTGGGGTTCCTGCGAGCCCGCGGAGATGTTTTTCCTCTTTGTCGTGGCTCGGAGAGTTGATTGAACTGAGAGAGAGAAGAAGAGTCGGCATGCAGTTTGGAGTTGCAGCCCTCCATTTTCCAACTAAGCTTCGGTGTCTTCATCTCAGAGGCCCCGGTGGAGCTGGGAGGAGCCGCGGCTTGGAGGGCTCCGAATGGTGGATCCTCGGGGCCGATAGAGCCGCGGCCTAGAGTGGCCTCCGATATTCCTGTTTGCTTAGTAATGGAGATTGACTCGGCGTTAGAATAGAACGGTGGAGTGATCGACAGCGAGCGGAATGGGGAGCGTTTTGCTGGCTCGTGGCCCCTGCGCGGTCTGTGGAGGACTGTTTGAAGTCACTCTTGTCTGCTCTCGACCGGGGAGGCCTGCGGCTGGCGTGGGACTGCCTGACTTCTGGTGCTGTGTGTGGCTGGCTGGGCGACGGGCTTTTTGCCTCCGGCTTTCAGCCCCCTGCATCGGGGTCCATCGATCTGCTATCCGGCGTCTCCTGCTCTCCCCGCTTTGCGTTTCCCGCCTTGAGATGAACTCTGCTCTCCAACTTAACTATGGTTACCCTCAGGTTAACCTTGATAACTGCTGCTCTTCTTTTTCTCTCTCTATGGTCCCCACTGAAGCAAGAAGGTCCTGGACGAGCCTCTGTGAGAGGGCGGCTCGTATATGTTATCATCGATACCAACCAATTACCATCTGCTGCCTCCCTAGAGGTGAGAGATCTAGGGAGGTATGCCTTCTTGAGTTGGCAATTGTCCATCCCATCGTAGATCTGGGCCCTTCGTGAGAGGGAGGTGCCTGTTCTATCTTGGAGTCATCTGACTAGTACCCAGCTCAGTGGCAGGGAGCTGGTGAATTGGACACTTTTGACCTTCCAGCTTTTCAGCTTTCCAACTTTTGACTGATGGACTGCCTGACTGGACTCCCCCGGACTAATGGTTTTATCTTACTCCAGCACAGCCTTATTGGCGCTCAGGGATGCCCCCCTCTCCTGGGTGCAACCTGCCTGCCTTTCCATTGTGCCTCTTGATGACGGGCCCAATTATTGGGACCCCGAGAGATGGCTGGGCAGGGACAGAAGCCTCTCTCCCAAATTTAACAAGAGGCCCCTGGTGTGTTTTTTAGCCAAATGTTTTGAGGGGTTAGGGAGGGGGGTGGGTTTATCGGCTCGGTTGGAAACTAGGGGGGTTCCACCAACCGTTTCTCAGACCAGGTCAGGGACTGATCGCGCCGTGGTAGGGGCTGGGCTGGGGGCTTACGGGGCCCCGGGGCGGGGTGTGGGATTATCTATTCCCACAGCGGTTGGGAATGGCCGCAGGTGTAGGAACAGAGGGCCACATCAATACCTGGGGGTGCGTCCCCGCTGACTTCAAGCGGTGATGTGCTCCGACACTCTGATTTCAGCACATGGTACTGGGAGTGAGGATGAGCAGCCACCTGAGCTCAGCCTCGTGTATTTCAATGCCAGGTCCGTAATGAATAAAGCACCTCTCATTCGCGATCTGATTGAGGAGGAGCATGCGGACCTGGCTTGCATTACGGAGACCTGGTTGGGCCCAGAGGGCGGGGTCCCCCTGGTTGATCTTAGCCCATCAGGTTTCCGGGTGCTGCACCAGCCTAGAGCTCAGGGTAGGGGCGGTGGAGTGGCAGTTGTTGTGAGGGAGACCTTATGTCCGCGGGAGGCCACCATAGTCCAGATAGCCGGGTGTGAGTCCCTCCTCCTGAGATGCGGTCCCAGAGCTCAGTTGGGCTTGCTGCTGGTGTATGTTTCACCTAGACACGTGGCAGAAGCCCTGCCTGAGCTTCTCGATATCCTCTCAGGGTTGGTGGTTGAGTTCCCCAAACTTATAGTTTTGGGTGACTTCAACCTACCATCCCTGGGGGGATCATCTGAGTTAGCTCGGGAGTTCATGGCTTCCATGACGGCCATGGACCTGAAGCAGGTTATTCTGGGCCCAACTCACAAGGGGGTCACACGCTCGATCTGGTTTTTCTATCCGGACGGTGGTTAGATGTTCTTGGGTGGGGTTCTCCAATTAATTTACCCCTGTCATGGACCGATCATCATCTCCTGCGGATGGTCTTCCGTTTTGCCACTCCCTGTCGTGGGGTAGCTGAGCCAATAAGATGGTTCTGCCCTAGACGCCTTATGGACCCTGAGCGGTTCCAAACGGCGCTTGGGCCCCACCTGCCTCCTTTGCTCACAGCTCGGTAGATGCCCTAGTGGAAGCCTGGGAAAGGGCAGCCACAGAGGCACTCGACCAAGTTGTACCCATGCGGCCCTTGACCCGACGCAGATCCCAACGGGCCCCATGGTTCTCCATGGAGCTCCGCGAGATGAAGCGTCGGAGACGGGGCCTAGAGAGCTGTTGGAGGTCCAGCCGATCCGAATCTGACCGGTTACGACTAAGGTCGTTTACGAGAACTTATCTCGCAGCATTGAGGGTGGCTAGGTCTAACCACTTTGCCACCCTCATTGCGTCCGCAGATAATCGCCCGGCCGCCCTGTTTAGGGTAACTCGCTCTCTCCTTAATCAGGAAGTGAGGGAGGAACCCTTGCAGGGTCGAGCCGAGGAGTTTAGTCGATTTCTGTCGAACAAAATCGCTCGGATCTGGACCGGTTTGGACTCCGACTGGGCAGAGTCTGACGAAGAGGATACGGGCGGTCTTGTCGATTTAATCTGGGAAGAGTTCGATCCTGTGACTCCTGAAGAAGTGGACAAGATCATGGGGAAGCTGAGCTCCACCACGTGTTTGTTGGACCCGTGCCCCTCCTGGCTGACTTATGCAGCCCGGGATGGGACACGAGGCTGGCTCCAGGCAGTGATTACTGCTTCTTTGAGTCAGGGTAGTTTTCCCGCCGCCTTGAAGGAGGCAGTGGTGAGACCCCTCCTCAAGAAGCCTGCCTTGGACCCAGCAACTATCGTCCGGTCTCCAACCTTCGCTTTTTGGCGAAGGTTGTTGAGAGCGTGGTGGCGCATCAGCTCCCTTTGTTCTTGGATGAAGCTGACTACCTAGACCAGTACCTATCAGGTTTCAGGCCCGGGTACAGCATGGAGACGGCATTGGTCGCGCTGGTGAATGATCTCTGGCGGGCTCAGGACAGGGGTTGTTCCTCTGTCCTAGTCCTTTTAGACCTCTCAGCGGCTTTTGATACCATCGACCATGGTATCCTGCTGCGACGTCTCAGGGGGTTAGGAGTGGGAGGCACAGTTCTCCAGTGGTTCTCCTCTTACCTCCTGGGACGTTCACAGTCGGTGTTAGCAGGGGGGCAGAGATCGACCCTGAGACCTCTCATTTGTGGAGTTCCTCAGGGATCGGTTCTCTCGCCTCTCCTGTTCAACATCTATATGAAGCCGCTGGGTGAGATCATTCGTGGTTTTGGAGTTGGGTATCACCAATATGCTGATGATACCCAGCTTTTTATTTCGACCCCAAACCACCCCAGTGATGCCCTTGACGTGATGTCCCGTTGCCTGGAGGCGGTCCGGGTCTGGATGGGGAGGAACAGGCTTCGACTCAACCCTGACAAGACTGAGTGGCTGTTCGTGCCGGCATCCCGGGAAATTCCGATTATTCCATCATTGGCCATGGGGGGTGAGCTATTACCCCCCGTAGATAGGGCCCGCAACTTGGGGGTCCTTCTAGACTCACAGCTCTCTTTGGAAGAGCATATTGGAGCTGTGACTAGGGGGGCCTTTGCCCAGGTTCACCTGGTGCGCCAGTTGCGGCCCTATCTAGACCGGGATGCCTTGCGCACAGTCACTCATGCGCTCGTGACCTCTCGTCTAGACTACTGTAATGCTCTCTACATGGGGCTGCCCTTGAGGTCCACCCAGAGACTCCAGCTGGTGCAGAATGCAGCCGCGCGAGTCATCTTGGGAGCTTCCCGATACTCCCATGTTACACGTTTGCTCCGCGAGCTGCATTGGCTACGGGTTGCTCTCCAGGTGAGGTTCAAGGTGTTAGTTATGACTTACAAAGCCCTTCATGGCATGGGTCCGGATTACCTACGGCAACACCTGCGACCGGCGTCAACTTCCGTCCGTCCAGTGCGCTCCCACAGAGAGGGCCTCCTCAGGGTGCCGCTGATCAAAGAATGCCGATTGGTGACCCCCAGGGGGAGAGCGTTCTCTGTGGGCGCGCCAGACCTCTGGAACCGCTTATCGGTTGAGCTCCGGATGGCCCCCGACCTTCGCTCCTTCCGGCGCGATCTTAAAACATTCTTTTTCGAACAAGCTGGCCTGGTCTGACGGGATAGGGTTGGGTTTTTAAAACTAGTTTTAACTTTAATATGTATTGATTTTATGGGCATGATGTTTAATGGTTTTTTAATTTTTGTATTCGATTTTTATTGTGTATTGCCCTGTTCACCGCCCTGAGTCCTTCGGGAGAAGGGCGGTATAGAAATCAAATTATTAAATTAAATTAAATTAAACTTATCCCAGATGCAAACAATTGCAGCTAAGCCAGACTTAAAACTGGATGAACTGGAATCTAAGTCCTGGAAGATTTGAAGAAGCAGTTTGGCAAGAAAACAGAAAGCCTGTCACAGAAACAAAGGAAATCTGGACTTTACAGGTTTATAATTGGCAGATTGGATGAGTCATGAACTGGACTTTCTTAAGAAGATGGACTTATTATACCAAACTGGAAATTTGGACCGGACTTTTCTGGGAATTGATTTTGGAAAATGGACTTATATCTAATCAAATAACAAGTGAAAAAAAAAGATTTCACCATTTCAATAATGGAAGTGGTGGAGATATTTACAACAGAGATTTGGATATTGAAAGATGAGATGGAAATTGTTGCGAAAGCTCCCAATAAAAATCTTAAGGGAAAATTTTATTATTAAGAGCCAAATGAAAATCTTTTGTCCCGGATGGATCAAAGATAATGATTGTGGTGATTTCTGGCAGATAAGAAACCATATAGACCAGGGGTCCCCAACCTATGGTCTGCTGCCCACTGCTGGGCCATGGCTACTGGCCACCGAGCTGTGGAACAGGCTGGCCAGTGCACTTACGTGTGTGGGTGCACTCACCTCCACTTGTGGTACAGCATGCAGACCCGTTTGTGCATGTGCGTGACACTAGCAGAAGGGGCAGCTAGCATATGCACAAATGCACAATGGGACTGCTAGCGCCGTGCAGGTTGCGTGGCCTTTTTGTGCATGCATGCTGTGCTACCAGAGGCAGCAGCTACCATATGTGCGCATGCACAGAGCTGCATATGCCACAGGGTGCACGGCCCATTCACGCATGCACATGGTGCTAGGACAGGGGTCGGCAACCTGAAACAGTGAAAGAGCCACTTGGAAACGGTTTCCTCACAAAAGAAAAAACTGGGAGCTGCAAAGAAGGATGCGCATGCACGCACATGCACAAAACAAGAGGCTGATCAGCGGCCCTGTGTATGCATCCTCCCGGGCCGACGGGAGCTCTGGCAACTCCATAAGGCCAGCCCCGAACTTCACAAGTGGAAATCGAGGGAGATTGCCAGGAACACAAGATCAGCATTTCTCAGCCCACGCTGATCTCGCCCTTCTTGCAGTCTCCCTCTTTGTTTCGGCTTGCTTTCGGCTGCTTTTCTTTCAGGGGATCCAGCCTCTTCCACCCCCTTCTCTCAGCAGCTGAGAGAAGGGGGCAGGAGAAGCTGGATGCCCCGAAAGAAAAGCAGCCAAAGTCAGCAGCTCTGCAAGTCTCTGCCAAGAGAATGGGCAGCGGAGAGAAAATGGGGCGGTGGAGGCTGGATCCCCTGAAAGAAGTTTCCGCCGAGATGAGAGAACAGGGCGGAAAGCCATCGAGAGAATGGGGCAGTGGAGCGCTCCACCGAGAGAATGGGGCGGTGGAGGCTTGCTGCCTATTCTCTCGGCGGAGACTTCTTTCCGATCTCCACCGAAAGAATGGGAGGCAAGCCTCCACTGCCCCATTCTCTTGGCAGAGTGCTCCACCGCCCCATTCTCTTGGCGGAGCGCTCCACCGCCCCATTCTCTCGGCGGCTTGCCACCCCGTTCTTTCGTCTTGGCGGAGACTTCTTTCGGGAGATCCAGCCTCCACCGCCCCATTCTCTCGGTGGAGCGCTCCACCACCCCATTCTCTCAGCGGAGCGCTCCACCACCCCATTCTCTAGGCGGCTTGCCACCCCGTTCTCTCGTCTCGGCGGAGATTTCTTTCAGGGGATCCAGCCTCTGCCGCCCCCTTCTCAGCTGCATAGGCTTGCAGAGGTGGCAGCGGAGCAGGGCAAGGGGAGACCTTCCGGGCAGGGAAGAGGCAGGCCCTGGGCACCCCAAGACTGGCCGCCCCCAACTGTGCAGCAGGTAGAAAAAGGGCCTACTCACCTTTCTAGTCCTCCCGTCTCTTCCTCTGCTTCCTCTGCTGCTGCCCTTTGCAGTCTGAAGAAGCAAAGAGGTTGGTGGGCAGTCCCACAAACGGCTTGAGAAGTTCAACCAATCAATTCAAACTTCGGGAGGTTTTTTTTGTGAGCATTTTGAATTGATTGATTGAACTTTTTTACTCCCACTTTTTTTTTCAAAACTGCACATGATGGAGGAGGACTGGGAGCCGCAGGAGACGGCTTAAAGAGGAGATGCAGCAGCTAACTCCTGCACACCTGCACAAAAGGGGCTGCTAGCGCCATGTGGGTTGCGTGCAGCCCATTCATGCATGGCCCTGTTCACACACATTTGTGCCCACATGTGCAAAATTTAAGCTGCTCCCTTTCCATCCGGGCCGCCATGAAAAGGTTGGTGACCTCTGATATAGACTTTCTATGAGTTAAATACAACAACAGATTCTTAAGAATGCTCTGAAGTTTAACTTTGCTATTGATTTACCTGTTAACTATTTTGTCTTATATACAGTAGATAGATGATAGGCCAAGTTGATTGTAAATAGACTGCAAATCTGCTTCGCAAAGGGGAGAAATTAACACTGTTGCAATATACAGTATTTATCAGTAATCCAGCAGGGGGACAATATATGTATATGTGTTTTTGTCTTTTGTCCTTTTTAATGCAAATTTTTTAAAATTTTGGTATCTTTTGTATATATTTTTTAAAATTTGTATTTTAACTCTCTAAATAAAATAAAAAAATTTAAAAAGAAAATAGTTCTAGTTTTAAATGAATTCAAGACTTAAAAATATAGACAGAAATCAAATTGGGTGGCCTCAGCTAGTCATTGGAATAATTTTATGAGAAGAAGTTGCTTAAAGGGCATTCAGAGCATCACCATAATACATCTTTCAATAGAGAGGAATTTCAGACTAAACAAAATTAAGGTTTCAGTTTTGGTAGAATAATTTATATGGATAATATTCTTTCACTCATCACAGATAAAAAGGTTCATTTGTGAAGCCCTATGAATTTGATAACAATTTTAATTCTGTACTTACCACTGGGTGTTAATAGTTCAGTTTTGCTTGATTTAAGATTCTGTATATTTTGAATATTTTGTACAATTCCCTCTAACCCTTCAGATAATAGCCTTCTTTCTTCAATGAGTTCTTGTATCTTTTGATCTAAAATTGAAATATATTTCATGTCAAAGATGAAGATGAAAATAGGTGGGTTACCTTTTGGAAAGGAATGTTATAAATAATTATAAAGGTTTGGAGGGAAATGAGCATTTCAGAATTTCATTTCAGGAAACTAAAAATTATTAGCTATGTTCTTTCTCTTCAGATGCACCAGAAGAAAGACAATAAAATATACTAGCTACAATATCTATGATTCACGTAGAAATAGGCTTCTTGGATTATCACCAGGGCAGATATATAAATTTAGAATAAATGTGGTTGTATTTTATACTGTAATTAACTATTTCTGATAGTTAAGCATTCATCCCGGCATGCTAATGTCTGCCAGCTTGATATCCACACTAGGCTAGCATTTCCCAATCTTTCCAGTTTTGCGGACTGGCAAAGGAGTTAGAGAAATGGTTCTGCAGGGGTGGTGGCTGAGTGCAAGCACACATGCAGCTCCATTTGTGGTAGCAGCAGCTCCTGGAATCCTGGAGTTATGTCTTCTCTCTCATTATCTCCAAACTCTGGAGTACCACCCCACCTGAGGTGTTTAGGACACCTATCTTGCCTTCTTTTAGAAAACTAACAATTTTTTTTCAAACAAGCCAGAGGCCATGTTGATTTGTGATCCTAACTGATGGCAAATAGATTGATATTTAAGTGCATTTCCCACCAATGCTCTGCATGGTGGGAAACATCAACACAGAAGCATAAACACATCAGTCCATCCATTCATCCACCCATCCAGGATGTACACTTTATCTATTCACTGCCTAAAATTTTGAGTTTGGTAGCTTATAAAACTAAAGAAGTAAATTCTTCCTTTAACATATTTATTTATTTATTTATTTATTTATTTATTTATTTATTTATTTATTTATTTATTAATTAATGGGACTTATATCCCGCCCTATCTCCCGAGGGACTCAGGGCGGCTAACAACAACAAAAATTAAAGGTCTCTGTACAGTAAATTAAAATTTAAAATTGAAATAAATTAAAGTGTATATGTATATTTTATATATATATAAAATTAATAAAAAAAATCAGAAAAACATTTTTTCACATTTTCATAGTTATTGGATACAGTGGTGGGATTCAAATATGTGAACAACTGCTTCAGGAAGTCCATTCTGGGCCTGGCCAACAAAAAATTACCTACCAGTTCTGCCAAAGTGGTGCGAACCAGCTGAATCCCACCACTGATTGTATATCCTACTAAAGGAATTCTGAAAGGGAATCAGGAATAAAAGTGATTTGGGAATAGACTTATGGAAACTTGACATCCACAGCCTGCTTGTTTTCACAGCAAACTTCTATCTATATTCAGCTAGCTAATCTTTAAGTGGCAGTTATTTCCCCTCTTTTTTTCTAATGAATACAAAAAGAAAAGAGCATCTGTGAAATAGGAAAGGGACAACAAAGACCCCTTCCTACAAAATTTACCGTATTTTTCAGACCATAAGACACACTTTTTTCCCAAAAAAAGTGGGGGGTGAAAACGAGGGTGCGTCTTATGGTCCGAAGGTGATCCGTATGGCCAGCCCCAACCTCTGCAAGTGGAAAGCAAGGGAGATTGCCAGGAGCACGAATCAGCACGTGCTGAGAAACACCGATCTCACGCTCCTGCAATCTCCCTCGCTCGGTTTCAGCTTCCCTTGCTACAAGAGAAAGCAGGCTGAAACGGAAATCTCCCTCGCTCCATTTCAGCCTGCTTTCTCTTGTAGCAAGGGAAGCTGAAACTGAGCGAGGGAGATTGCAGGAGTGTGAGATCGGCCAATTCGCGTTCCTGGCAATCTCCCTCACTCCATTTCAGCTTGCTTTCTGCAAGAGAAAGCCAGGCCACAGGGCCGCCTCCGCGGGTACTGCTCTAATGCGGAGAAAAAAGGACAAAGAGGGAAAGAGAGAGAGAAAGAAGGAGAGAAATTAAATTGGTAACATGATTGTTAAGTGAATCTGGTTTCCCCACTAAATTTGCATGTCAGAAGGTTGCAAAAGGCGATCACATGACCCTGGAACAATGTGACCATCATAAATATGAATCGATTGCCAAGCATCCGAATGTAAATCACATGACCCTGGGGATGCTGCAATGGTCATAAGTGTGGAAAATGGTCATAAGTCACTTTTTCAGTGCCATCGTAACTTTGAACAATCACTAAGTGAATCATTGTAAGTCGAGGACTACCTGTACTTTATCATTTTTTTCCTTTTGGGGGGGTCAAGTTTTTGACACCTTGCTGGGTGACTGGTGGTACTCAGACATTGCCTTGTCCTAAAAGTGGTACAATGGATGAAAAGGTTGAAAAGCCCTGTTTTAGTATACCGGTACTATTTGGTTCAGAATATTTTTTTTCTTGTTTTCCTGCTCTAAAATCTGGGTGCGTCTTATGGTCAGGTGCGTCTTATGGTCTGAAAAATACGGTACTTTTAAAGGCCAAGAGCCATTGAAAAGTACCAGGAGAAAAACTACAATTCCCCATTTTTCAGATCAAGGACAGACAACAAAGGACCAGAAATAGCAATAGTATTTTTCTTCATTTTAGGATTGATCTGTAAAATTGTTTTTTAAATACAAAGTAATGCATCCAAGTGTGATAGTAAATATTTATGTGCACACACACACACCTTCAAGTCAATCTTGGCAATATTTTTTAAATTGTTTGTTGCTGCCTCCTTCCTAAGGCTGAGAAATTATGATTTATTTGTCCAAGATCACTCAGCCTAAAATGGGATCAGAATTTCCATTTCTTGGTTTCAAGCCTGATTCCTTACCTACTATACCAAACTTTTGATAGCAAATATAAGTAAGAATTAATTATTGTAGTAATATTTTTATCCCTTTCTAATAATTAAAATAATTTTGAGATTGTTGTATTTATTATAGTTATAAATTATATTATAATTTACATATAATATAAACAAATATATCAAGTATTCATTATATATATTATTTATAATTTATTATACATTATATGCTATAATTATATATTATAGTTATAAATAATTACTGTAACTTATTCATTATTGTATCTTACAAAATATTTACCATTAATACTTCCTGGCTGAGCAGCTGCAAGAGCCTGTGCTTGCTTCGAGTCTTTCAGATTTGATGCCAATTTTTTTAAAAACAATCCTTTTTGTTCACATAGTTCCTCCAAAAGGTTTTCTGAAAAAAGGAGGAATCATTAAAGAATGGAAGATTTAGTCCTTGAAAAATACATTGGTTTTAGCTATAGACTTTCTCTATTTCAGAAAAGATATCTTGTCAAAGAACTTTTCTCTACAAGAGATTTTTATGAGCTTTTAATGAGTTATCTACTAGCCAGATAAGAGAGCTCCAGTTTTTACCCTTCCTTCCTAGCATCCTGGTAGCTGTTAATACTTCACTCACACAAACCCACATATCAGCTTACAAATTTGTCAGATTCAAATTTGACTGGAGAACTTCCATCTGTCTATAAGATATTTCCAGAAAGTGACTTCCGGTGGCTGCGCGGCGCCGGAGACAGCCTTCCCGGGCTGCCCGCGGCTCAGCTGTGTGTTTTTTCGCCCGAAACAGCGCCGATCAGCTGTTCGGGCGAATTTGAAGCCCACTCCTCGGGAGAAGAGGAGGGGGTGAGGACCCAGGTAGGGGTCGAGTTCTCCGGGGCCGCCTGAGCTTGGAGCTTGGGCGGCTGAAGGATTGAACTCCCCCGAAGCCTGGGTTGCTCCCAGCTGGCCAGCGTCTCTGCTCCGGACTTCTTGGAGCAGAGCCAGGCGTCTGCGACCACCCCTGCCTGAAGAAAGGACTATGGATTAAAGGAGCAGGCAGAGCGGTACAAGAGGAAAAGGTGAAGAGGATTATTTTATTATACTCTCGAGCTTGATGGACTTTTTAAACTTTAAGTGAAAGTGCGTCACAATTGAAAAGTAAAAGTAAAAGATGGCGGCTAAACCTCCCCCTAAAACTCTTCGGAGTGGTGGATCTTCTCCGGTGCAACAATCATCATTACAGGCGTTGCACCCTCCTGATGTACTGACACCGAAGGACTTACGAGATGCACTGGATAAACATGCCCAGGTACTTTTGGAATCAATTAATCAATCAATTGGTGATAAATTTGCACAGATGGAGGAGAAATTGGAGAAACTGGAGGAGAGAATGGAAGAGAGGATGGAACAGAAGTTCAGCGTGATGAAGGTAGACATTTTGTCTTCAGTGCATAAAGTGGCGGAATGTGTGGAAGATTTAGATGAAAAAGTGGATGATTTGACCCAAAAGAACGCAATATTAGAAGCAAAAGTACGGGAGAATGAAAATTTAAGAGACAAAATGGAAAGGGAGTTAAGCCTTGCTCAATATTACCAGATGCAGTTTGCTGTTAGAATCAGAGGTTTAAAAGAGGATATTAAGGAGGATTTAAAGCAGCTGGTTTCTGAGGCTTTTGAAGTGGTATTGAACCAGCCAGCATCTGAAATAAGAGCAGCTATGGATAAAGTGTTCCGTGTGAATTCATGGATTGCCAGACAGAGAAAGTTGCCTAGAGATGTGGTGGTATACTTTGCAAAAAGAGAAATTAGAGATGAAGTTATACAAGCTGCCTATGATGCTAAAGTTGTGATTGCTGATCAAGAAGTCTTGGTTTTAAAAGAAATCCCTCCAAAGATTTTAAGGAGAAGGAAGGATTTTACATTTCTTGTGCAAGAGCTCAAGCAACGAGATATAAGGTTCAGATGGGAGATTCCAGACGGGCTGATGGTGATGCATGAAGGTAAAAGGTATCGGCTGATTACTGTGAAGCAAGCGCGTGATTTCTACAATAATGTCTTAAAAGCAACCCCATTAACACTTCTGGAAGCTGCAAAGGGATCTGGAGAAGGAGAACATCAAGAGGATGAAACAGAGGAAAATGGAGCTGGAGGAGATCAAGTTATAACTTCTTTGGATGATCCTAGAGAGCAAAGGGTAACGCGTGCTGCTTTAAAACGAGCAAAGAAAATAAAAGAACAAGACCAGCAAAAGTCCTCAGAATCTTCACAACGTACTCATAGCCAAGCAGTGGGAGGAGCACGGCCTAAAGAAGATAGTCCTATCAAAGCTGTGGTCCAAGAGCTTTGGGAGGATATGCATGGCAACTAAATTCCTAACCTGGAACGTTAATGGACTAAATTCACCACAGAAGAGGAAGAAAGTTTTTCAATATTTAAAACAATTTAAGACAGATGTTATATGTTTGCAAGAAACGCATATTAGAGTTTTGGATCAAAAGTATTTATCGAACTCGAAGTTGGGTACGCAATTTGTTGCTTCTGCAGAAAACAAGAAAAATGGAGTGGTTGTTTATGTTAAAAGTGCCTTAACAGCAGACTTAATTGAAGCAGACAAGCATGGAAGATATGTTATGATTGAGCTGCTGTTAGAAGGTAAAAAGACGCTTTTAGTTGGATTATATGCACCTAATCAACAACAAGATGACTTTTTTAGTTTACTTCACACAAAGCTTACCCAGTTGGATTATAAATCTTTTATTTTTATGGGGGACTGGAATGGTGTTTTGGATGTACAGTTGGACAAGGCTGGAGTTTTCAAGCGCACTCCAAGTCATGCTAGATTGCCTAAATCTTTTTTTGAAATGAAGGATGACCTGGAATTGCGAGATATTTGGCGTGAGAGACATTTGCAGGAGAAGGATTATACTTTTTATTCTGATAGACATCAATCTTTTTCGAGGATTGATTTTATTTTGTTGACTAATGATTTTTTTTTGAGGACCAAAAAGGTGAAGATTTGTGCAAGAACTATCTCTGATCACAGTCCAGTTTGGTTAGAGATTGATAAGGAGATAAGAGACAGGCGCTCGTGGTGCGTAAATGAGAATTTGTTTAGAAATCAGAGAAATGTGGAAGAATGCAAACAGCGGATGAAGGATTTTTTTGAGATTAACATGTATAAGGGTACCTCTATGGATATGGTTTGGGATGCTAGCAAGGCCTATATGAGAGGGGTGTTGATATATATGAATAATAAACATAGACGTGCAGTGGAAACTAGAAGGAAAGAACTGGAGAATGAAATAAAGGAAAAAGAAAAGGCTTTGATTTTGAACCCAGAGGATGTGAAGACCAAGAAGGCTATTAGATTGCTAAGAGGACAATTTGATAAATTAATGGCTGATCAAGTGGCGACCAATCTGCGGTTTGCTAGGCACAATACTTTTTGCAACGCTAATAAACCAGGCAGATGGTTAGCTTATAGATTGAGGAAAAAACAAAGGGCTTCTAATATAGATAAGATTGAGTATAAAGGAAGGGTTGTGTTTCAACAGAATCTTATTAAGGATGCTTTTGTGGATTTTTATTCGAAATTATATGCTAAAGAGGAAATTAATGAAAAAGATATTGATATATATTTGGAGAATGCTAACATCCCGGTTCTTACGCAAGTACAAAAAGAGGGGATTAATCAACTGATTACAGAAGAAGAAATTTTTACAGCAATTAAGGAATTGAAGGTGGACAAAGCACCAGGTACGGATGGCTTGACTGCGGCCTATTACAAAAATTTACAATTAGAGATGATAAAACCGTTAAAGGAACTGTTCCAGACAATCCAGAGGGGGGGAAAGGTGCCACCGTCTTGGAGAACAGCTTTTATTTCTTTGATTCCGAAGGAAGACCAAGATGCTACTCAAGTTAAAAACTATAGACCGATATCGCTTTTAAATACAGATTACAAGATATTTGCTAAGGTTTTGGCTAATAGACTGATGAGGGTTCTTCAACAGGTGATTCATGGGGATCAAACGGGGTTTATTAGTGGTAGGCAAATGAAAAGTAATGTGAGGCATATAGTTGATGTGTTAGAGTTTTTGGAAAGGAACAACCAGATCGCTGCGGTGCTAATTTTTTTAGATGCTGAAAAAGCTTTTGATCAATTGAATTGGAAATTCTTGTTGAAAGTTTTAGATAAAATGGATTTTGGGGAAAAATTTTTACAACCGATTAGGGCATTATATCAAAAACAAACTGCCCGAATTATAGTTAATAATAGCTTGACAGAAGCATGTAATATTGAGAAGGGCACAAGGCAAGGGTGTCTGTTATCGCCCTTGTTATTTGTGTTAACATTAGAGATATTATTGGTTAAAATTCGGAATTCGGAAAAAATTAAGGGGATACAAATTGGAGATCAGGACTATAGATTGAGAGCATTCGCAGATGATCTGGTTGTTACAGTGACCCAGCCAGAGAACTCTGTTGTGGACCTGATGGAGATAATAACACAATATGGGAAGGTTTCTGGATTTAAAGTTAATACACAGAAAACCAAAATTTTGGCTAGAAATATGACAGTTTCGCAAAAGGCTCTCTTAGAAGGATTAACTGGATTTGAGATTGTTAAAAGGGTTAAATATTTGGGGGTGATTTTGTCGCCCTCTAATACAAAGCTATATAAAAATAATTATGAAAAACTATGGGGGAAAATTCAAAAAGAACTGGAGAGTTGGGAAAAGTTGCAATTGTCTTTGTTGGGACGGATTGCAGCAGTAAAAATGAATGTCCTGCCTAAATTTTTATTTTTACTTCAAATGATACCGATTCTTAAGAAAGATTCTAATCTGGAGGAATGGCAGCGAGGTATCAATAAATTTGTGTGGGCAGGGAAAAAGCCACGAGTTAAACTTAAGATTATGCAGGATACTCGTGAGAGAGGTGGCCTTAAATTGCCTAATTTTAAATTATATTATGAAGCTGCTGCATTAGTAGGAATAAGTGATTGGATTAATTTGACGCAAGGGAGGTTATTAAATCTTGAGGGCCATGATTTGTTGTTTGGCTGGCATGCATATTTGTTGTATGATAAGAAGGTAGACAACGTGTTTAGGGTGCATATTTTAAGACAGGCATTGCTGAGAGTTTGGAAGAAGTATAGACATAAGTTAAGTTGCAAGATACCATTGTGGGCAATTCCAAAACACGCAATAGAAAATATACATGCTGGCTTCAAACACGATGTGACTACGTACAAGGAGATCCTTAGCTTGGAAAGAAATGTTTGGTGTCTGAAATCATATAGCCTCTTGCGAGAAGAGAAGGTTGTTCAAAATTGGTTTCAATATATTCAGTTACGGGCCAGGTGGAAAGAAGACCAGAAAAATGGATTTACAATCACTGATGAAAATTTGATAAAGCAAATTAGAAATCAGGGACCTGCACATATCAAACGGATATATCTTGCATTGATAGAGATTGACTCAGAAACAGAGCTTGTTAAGGATTGTATGATAAAATGGGCCCAAAACATTCAGGAAGTTATCACAATGGACACGTGGGAAAAGATTTGGGTGAGGAACGTAAAATTTACTCAAGCTCAAAATCTAAGAAAGAACTTTTATAAAATGTTTTATAGATGGCATTTAGATCCTAAAAAGCTTGCAAGTATGTATCCGAATTATCAGCCTAAATGTTGGAGGTGCGGTGATGAAGATGCAACATATTTTCACATATGGTGGACATGTAAGAAGGTTAAGGCCTTTTGGATAAAAGTTTGGTGGAATATGCAGAAGATTTTTAAACAGAGGATAAAGTTTTGTCCGCAATTTTTTTTGTTGGGAATAATTGCAGACGCTACAGTTGTGGACACCAAATTGATGTTGAACTTAATTACGGCAGCAAGACTTTTGATAGGCCAATATTGGAAGAAAGAGGAACTGCCGACTATAGAAGAGTGGACTTTAAAGGTTTCCGACCTGGCAGAGATGGCGAAGATTTCGGCCTATCTGAAAGACCATTCGCAAGAACGCTATATTATGGAATGGAGAAAATGGATTGAGTTTATCCAGAACAAGTATAGGGTTAAGAAGTTTTATGTAGCATTTGAATAAGTCTTCTTTCGTTTTTTTTTCTTTTCTTATTTTAGTTTCTTTTTATACATATTCAATATTACTAAGGCTTGTTTATCCTATATAAGCTAGAGAGTGATGGATTTTAGAGTTTATAGTTTGTTAGTATATGATTGTTTATGATTGCTTTTTATATATATACCTTGTATTTAGCTCTGGGAAATTGGGGGGGAGGGGGGGAGGTAGGGGGGGAGGAGGGAGGGGGAAGGGGGGATTTTTAAAGGAAAATTGTATTTTAAAACTTTTCAATAAAAAAAAAAGATATTTCCAGAAAGTATGTTCCTAGTTACAATTTAAAAGATCTCATGTAGATATCTTGACTTTTTAACAGATTACCATTATATCTAGAACCATATTGCTGACAGTTTTACAGAAAGAGGATGAGACACAGAGCATGTAAAGGATATTACATGGATTTCCTATAAAAACACATTAAATTTATTCTATACTTACTTTTAGATTTTTTAACTTTTTCTTTAGTAATATCCTGCATATCTTGTAAATCTTGAATAATTGCTTCAAGACCAGCAACCAAAAGCTTTCTTTCACTTATGAGATCAATTATTTTTTGTTCTGCAAAAAATATTTTAATAAAAATAGAAACATATTACTACACACAGATTGAAAATGCCAGAGAATTAACAGTACAAGATACTGTTTTGAATTAACTGTAATATATAAATCCATCCTCATGCCACAAATTCTTTGTGCAATTTTTTTCACTTTATAATTTGAATTTGTTTATACATTTGACTAGATTAAGAATTTTCTTTTTTTAATGAGCAACTTTTTGTAATTAAATATATTAATGAGGTTCACTCCAAACAGAATTAATTAGAGGTTCTTCACGAAAATTGCCAAGTGATCATATAGATAAATAGATCAATCTTCTATATTATATTAGTTTTAGGAGATCCAATCAGAATGTAATTGTGGACTTGGGGGTGCAAATAATAATGCACAATGATAAAGATTGTCACATACAGGGTTGGGACCAGGATTTTCCCTGCATTTTGGGAGGCAATTTAGATATATTCATTTTTTTCAATGTTTTCTACACCAACATACAGAAACCTATGGAATTAATTTTCAGAAATCATGATACTAGTAAGTTCCAGAAACTGTAAAAGGGTAATTTATCCAACACATCCAGTCCAATTCTGCAGCCAAAGGCTACCAAATCCTATTCTATACCAACCAATTACACTGCTTGGATGAGTAACTGCAACAGTCTGTGCTTCTTGAAGGTTGTTTAAATTTATCTCCAAACGTTCCAAAAACATTTGCTTCTTCTGATAAAGTGTTCTCAAATCCCTTTCTAAAAATAAAGATTAAAAAAGCAGTTTTGAATGTAAATTTTATTGCTGTCATCATAGTGTTCTTAAATATTATGCACTGTGGAAAATAATTTATAAAACTCTACATATATATACTGTGTTTCCCCGAAAATGACACCTAGCCTTATTTTTTTTCCTCCAAAAGAGCCAGCAGGCACCAACAGCCCCACCCAGCCAGATGAGAGATGAGCTATGGATTGAATCTATAGCTCAGTTCTTGGCTACACAGGCCTTCCAGAAAGGCTTCTGGCTGTGAAATACAGACCAGAGCATCATTCTCAGCTCAGAATGAAGCTGCTCCTTTGGCTGCAGAAAAAGTGGGTTGGTGAAGCAAGTGTCGATCCATGGGAGGCCTGGCTGCAATGGTAAACTCTACACACATCTCACCCCAGCTTGATTTTTAGGCATGTGCCTCATTCCAAAACTAGAGGTTATTTTGGGGGTAGGGCTTATATTAGGCCCATCCCCAAAAATCAAGCTACGGCTTATTTTTGGGGTAGGTCTTTCTTTTGGGGATACGTGTTATATATAATATAATATAATATATATATAAGGAACAATTGTCCCAAAGTAGAACTTGGACAAAAGTCCATAAATTCCTCAGATTCCTCAGATGCAAGGTACCGTATTTTCCGGCGTATAAGACGACTGGGCGTATAAGACGACCCCCGACTTTTGAAAAGATTTTCAAGATTTTTCGTCTTATATGCCAGAAAATACTTACATGCCAGTTGCCAAGTGTCCGACACGCCCAATTCAGCCCCGTCTGATGCAGATGGTGCAAAGCCTCCCTTTTGAAGCCCAAAGGGGCTTTTCCTTCCACCCACCCTTTGGAATAAACGCAAGAGCTGCGTTCACACGCTGCGCTCTTCCAGGCCAGACTCTGCAAACGGCATGCCAGAAGCCGCAACCACCACGGGAACTCCGAGTCCCCACCTTTCGGCAGCCTGCACGGCCAAGCACAATCCGGCTTTGAGAGCGGATTTGCAGACGGAGCAGCCGCTGCGTCTGCAGCCAAGCCCCGCCCAGGAAGCGGTCAGCCAGGCGGGCCCGGAAGACGCACTGGAGACCCGGGCTTGGGGCGGCTATGCTGAGGCTGGCTGGCGAGGGCTGCTGCGTGGTCTGCGGGCAAGAGGGGCGCCAGGCCAAGTACCGCTGTCCAGACTGCCAGGAGAGATAGTGGGTAGCAGGGTGCGCTCTGCTTATGCTCAGATGCCGCTTGGGCGAGGGGCTTCCTGTTGCTCCCGGGATCTGGCATTTGCAAGGGGGAGGGGAAGGGGCTTAGAGGCTCTTGGGGGTGGGAAGGGAGAGTCACAGTGGAGGGGGGACTGGACTAAAGAGGCTTGCTTTGCAAGAATGGGGGCACTCGATTGATTTATGTACTATTTTCCGGTGTATAAGACGACTGGGCGTATAAGACAACCCCCCAACCTTTGAGAAGATTTTCATGGGTTAAAAAATCATCTTATACGCCGGAAAATACGGTACATAGTCCTATAGAAAATTTCACTTAAGTAAAGGATATCACTTAGAGGCTGCAAAATCAATACCCTTAACCGTGAACTGCACATTTTTTCACCAGGGCTTCCAAGTCCAATTCAAACAGCTGGTATACATATAAAAAGCCATTAATAGCATGGGGCCTGGTTATCTGGGAGAATCATCTGTCTCTGGTTATGTCTATCTATACTATACAATTTGACAAAACTGGCATGGTTTGAGTCCCTTCAATAGTTTGAGTCACCTCAATTAAGCAATGCTAGCTTATGGAACCAACTCCTTTTTCAGTTTCTGCCATTATGGAGTATCCTAGCACAGTGGTTTTCAGCCTTTTCTTCAACACAGACTCTCTTAGAATGTCTTTTGTGGCCACGGACCTTGGCCACAGACCACCAAGACTTAACTTTGAAATCATAACATTTCTTTAAGCCTTCACAGACCCCTGCCTATGATGACATTGCAGCCCCCAGGAGTCTGCAGACTACAGGTTGGGAACCATTTCCCTAATCCATCTCAGCCAGCGTCTAAGCTCTAAAGATTTTATTTTTTTCACCAGGAGCAGAGCCAGAAAGTTAGATGAGCCACTTATATTTGTAAGTAACCAGAGCCATTTACAATCCCTGTTCACAGTCACCCATTCTCTAGTCACCTCTAGTCTTGACTAATGAAATGTGCTCAAAACGGCGCTGTCCTTGAAGCTTCAGTTAGTTCAAAAAAGGCGACCCATACGATTTTGTATCACCTTTCTTGCAGGAGCTGCATTGGCTGCAAATTTACTTCTGACTATAATTCAAGAAGCTGGTTGTCACTTTTAAAAGTCTACATGGCCCATGGCCAGGTTAATTTTAAGAACCATATTTTCCCAGTTATGTCTACCTGATCCGCCAAAACTGGAAGGCAGGGTATATTATGGGTCCCCTCTCTTAAAAAATCCATTTGGTAGGACCAAGAAGAAGGGTGTACTCTGTAATGGCTTCCTCTCTGTGGATCATCATCCCTGTGGAAATAAGATTGGCCTCCACTTTGACACTTTCAAAAAGCCCTGAAGACATGGTTTTACTAATGGGCTTGGGGTCTCAGGGGATATGGAACCCATCAAATGGTTGGGTTGATTGTTGTCACTAGGGGGACATTGAGTTTTCAATTTTTAACGTTGACAAATAATCATGTGAATTGTGTTTGCTTTCTGATACAGAGCATTTTATTCTTCCTACAATCATCTTCCTTTCAATGTTACCTGGAGATAAGATCGGTGACCTATACATTTTATTTATTTATTTATTTATTTATAAATAAGGTATGGTATGGTATGGTGTGGTGTGGTGTGGTGTGGCGTGGCGAGATAAGATAAAATTAAGATAAGAATCTTTATTGTCATTTTTTTCAATATTTTATTAGAATCTTTTAACATAAGTCATTCAGTAATTTGTAAACAGTATGTTGTCTGGGTAACATTTATAAAACAGTCCTTAACAATTAGTTTCTATAATCTATATTCCATATGTTAATTTCATTTGATTTCCCCTTTCCCCAAAGTATCTTTCTTTGCCAACATTAGATTAAGACAATTCTCATTATTTTAATTAACAACAGTTAAGAATATAGTTTCAATAATCCTATTTGTCATTTTAGTTGCCTTATCATAAATCCTGTTACCGTGTTTATTTCAGTTTATTTCTTCCCCCAAATTCTAAATATTCTTACAAGTGGCAATCTTTTCAACATTTAACTATATTTACATTGGTGGATTTAATTCTGTTTTTTCCATATGCTTTTATATTTCTTAATCAATAAGTGAAAAAGTAGAAAGAAAAAAGAAAAGAGAGAGACAAAAAAGAATAAAAAGAAAGAAAAGGGAAACAAAAAAAGAGACAAGAGCACTAAGATACAAAAAATAACATATAACTTTAAATATGTATCCCTCCTAATTTAATATATATTTATTCCCTCAATTTCTTATTCTTTTTGACCATAGCTAAGAATGTATTTAATCTATTTAAACTTTAAGCATTCCATTAAATAGTTCTAATCATCTAATCCTTTAACTCTCATTCAAAACACATTTTTATGCTTTTCTTATCATCACATTTAAATAACTAAAACATTTGCTTTTGTTTAAATCATTTCAACTTTTTTCAGAAGGAAAAAAACATATTATATTAGTTAAGGGGAAAAATTCATCCCTCTAAGAGTAGTATATTTCAAAGTTTTTCCATTTTTTTAGCCATATTCAAACAAATGTTTCTTTTTTAAGTATTCTTTCTAAAAAGTTCCATCTTTTTTCCCCTGAATTTCCATTTTAGTCTTTTTTCTCTGGCCATTGCCTTTCGTAATCAATATAGATAGATAGGGCTCGCAACTTGGGAGTCCTCCTAGATTCACAGCTTACTCTGGAAGACCATATAGTGGCCGTGACTAGGGGAGCTTTCGCCCAGGTTCGCCTGGTGCGCCAGTTGCGGCCCTATCTAGACCGGGATGCCTTGTGTACGGTCACTCATGCGCTCGTGACCTCTCGTCTGGACTACTGCAATGCTCTTTACATGGGGCTTCCCTTGAAGACCACTCGGAGGCTCCAACTGGTACAGAATGCGGCCGCGAGAGTTGTCTTGGGAGTTTCCTGGTACTCCCATGTTACACCTTTGCTCCGTGAGCTACATTGGTTACCAGTTGTCTTCCGGGTGAGGTTCAAGGTTCTAGTTATGGTCTTTAAGTCCCTACATGGCATGGGTCCGGAGTACCTTGGGGACCACCTGCTGCCGGCGTCAACTTCCCTCCGCCCTGTGTGTTCCCACAGAGAGGGCCTCTTCAGGGTGCCTCCGGTCAGAGAATATCGGCTGGCGGCCCCCAGGGGGAGGGCCTTCTCTGTGGGCGCTCCGGCCTTATGGAACCAGCTGCCCGTCGAGCTCTACTGTATTTTCCTGAAAAATTTCTTGGAGTGAAATTAAGTTGAAAATAAGTTGATTCATGCCCTCAAGGTTGTTCTGCATTTCCTTGTAGTTTAAAGTCATTGTCCTTTGAAATTCTTGCTGCTTATCATATGTTTCCTTTTGTGAAGTGATCATTTTATACAGTTCCATCTTTAGGTCTCTATACCCAGAATTTTGTTCAGTCATCTCTACTGTATTTTTCTGGGAAATTTCTTGGAGTGAAATTAAATTGGAAATAACTTGATTCATACTCTCAAAGTTATTCTGGATTTCTATGTAATTTAAAATCATTGTCCTTTGAAATTGTTGTCGCTTATCATGTTTCCTTTTGTGAAGTATTCATTGCTTCAGATTTGTTATTCTCACTTTGTTTACACAGCTGCATTTTCTAAAAACTTTGAGGGTCAGAAAAAAAATCCTCATCCACCAGCAGATGTCAGCAGTTGCTCATTTTTCAGGTCTTTCCAGTCTTTTTTCTTTTTCTAAAGGGTAAGTTTCACCACTAACCAAAAGGGAGGGAGCAGAGTCCCCCTCCCCCTTTCCTTCTTCGGAGATCTCTTATTTTGGGGACTTTCTTCTTCAGTAAAATAGGTAGGATAGAGAAAATCAATATTCTTACCCAGATTCAAGCATGCTGTTTGAGATCCGCTTAGTTTAAAAGCTTGTGACTTCCCTTTGTTTTCAGCTATGGCTGGACATGAAGTTAACCAGCCTTTTCTTCTGTTGGGTTTCTGGGAGGATTCTCCTGGACTGTTCGGAGAGACCGCCGTCTCTCCTAAGTCCCTAGGATTTCCTTCCTTCATTCCACCCCTTCAGGGTGGGTTCTGGCCCCTTAGGGTCCCCAACAAAAAGAAATTTCAGCCGAAGGATTCGGCATTCCAAATCTTCCAACTGCTCCACTGAAAAACAGGAACTGGAAGTCTATTGTCATTTTTTACTGTGGGCACAATGGCACACATCAAAAATGAAATTTAGTTGCCCGCTCTCAAACACATACACAACAGACACTTAAAACACATACATGACACACACCTAAAACATACTATATACAACATATGTATAGACCCATACCCCTACATATACATAATAAAATATTAAATACTGTCCATTTTGAATATATAACGGAAGGAGGAAGCCTGAGAGTTCTCAAGGTTAATGCTGTATATACATATGTACATACATACATACATACGTGTGTGTATGTACGCATACACACATACATACATACATTCACACACACACACACACAAACTAAACGAACACTGGGATGGAATAAGAAAAACTAAAACATTTTTATTGCTAAAAGATCAAGCTTTCGTTGGCTAACTGCCAACATCGTCAGGATGGAAATGCTGGGGTAGGGAGATTGCGTATATACTGTTGGTGCCTGCACTCAGCTCATGGAGCGCGTCACCGATCTGTTTGTTGAGGTGAGCCGTATTTCTTTGAGTTGTCACGCATCCGTTTTTGGGGGATGTAGTTGTCTCTGGGTATCTGTTGTCAAAAGTGAATTGCTGATAGTTCCATGTGTTGTAGCCATAGCTCTAGTCATTGCCTGTGTTCTCATACCTGAGGTCCTAAATGGTTGTTGCTCTTCTTCCCTGTGCAGAGTGGTTGTGTGTTGGTGCAATCTTGATTTTGATACAATAAGGGTGCTCTGTGAATGCAGCGCAAGCATTCTGCATGCACACACACACACACACATACACACACACACACAGAGTAAGTTTTTTTCTGGTCAGACCGGTCCAGATCACTTTTGCCTTGCAGCTCCAACATAGGAGCGTTAAGCAGGGCTCAAGTCGCTACTGTGAACACTACAAATTCGAATTTTTTTTTTTGCTGACAAAGAGTTAAAAGAGTTAAATGGTAGACTAGAATAGCTAAGGTTAATACAGCTGCCTTGTGTGTGTGTGTGTGTGTGTGTGTGTACACATACACACACACACACATACACACACACACACATATACATACATACACACACACACACACACATGAAGATACATATACAAAAAGTATGAAGCTTATGTCATGATACAAGTTGTGTCATTTGTCCCAAAGGATGCCCATGGATTTAAGCGTATTTCTTTTAAGGGTATTTCTTTTCTTACTCACCAATGTATTTGATAATTCCTCCTGTTTCTGAAATGTAATTTTTCATATCATCTATATCTTCCACAACTGCTTCCAGGTTTTCAGTTAAAACCTTTCTTTGCTCATTTAATTCCTCTATCCTTTTTTCTAGGTAAAAAATGTAAGGCATTTGATAAAAGTATACTTGCAAGAGATGCTAGGACAATCTTTAATTTATAAATTTCGAACCTTCAAAGGAAGATATATCTTTATGAAGTAACTGCATTAATCATTTTATAGAATTGGACCCAGATGAACTTTTATGCCCACCTATATGGATGTAAGCAATATTGAACACAATGGGCTTTTTTAAACAGGTATATATAGGACAGTCATTTCATTTGTTCTACCTCTAACAATGAATGTTACACAGTATAGGGGCTGCAGGTCATGTTGTCTCCTGTTTATGTTTTCTGTTGTTTTCTCTGGCTGTCTTTTTAAGCACAAAAATCTATTAAGATTGAACCATGTTGTCTTTGATGTATAAGGTTAAAAGCAGCCACTTAAAATTTCTGATAAATTCTGATAAATTACTACATTTAACTTAGCTTCGTGTTTTTCTTACTTTGATATAACAAATGAGCAGAAGCATAATTCCACTTAATATTAAATTATTTCCAGCAATTCAGAATACAGTTGTGCCTATCTAGTAGCAGGCTCTGCAAAATGCATCCTTTCAGGATTAAAAATCCAGGTGTTAATAGCATAGGGTGGTCAAGGGTTCAGAATACAGTTGTGCCTATCTAGTAGCAGGCTCTGCAAAATGCATCCTTTCAGGATTAAAAATCCAGGTGTTAATAGCATAGGGTGGTCAAGGGCTAAGAATAAATGACTCAAAAGATCTTGCATAGATAATCCTCATAAAAAGGGCTGCAGACGATGCAGTAGAATAGTACCATAATTCTAACAGTTACAAAAACACGCTACATCATAGCAGAAACTGAAAATAGGTGTATTTCAGCAGGGAAAACACTGTAAGAAACATACAGACTTTTCATGATATAGCATAAGAAACAAGGAGGTTCTCTCTGGAATGCTATGTTTCTTTAAAAAAAATACCACCAAACCTGAGAATTCAGAACATACAGAGCATTCTCCAGACCTAATTAACAATCAGGACTAATTAGGCAGCAAATCAACTGGCGTTCTTAATGAAATATGACATTTTAGTCAATTGACATTTTATGGGGACTAAGAGAAAGCAAATATATATCCTCAATAGGCAAACTTACAAGATTTCATCTGAATCGTTTTAATGAATGAGAAACAGTTTTATGGAAAGCTAAAGAATTACTAAGGGTGTGGAAATTTCAAGAGGAGAGAGATTCCTTGGTTCTGATTCATCATTTTTTTCACCAATCCTATAATTGCTAATGACTTCACTTCCCTATCCACCCCCAAACAAAAGCTCCTATTTCAGCGATCCTTTCAAACAGTCTAGAACAGGGATGTCAAACTTGCAAGGTCACGTGACATGTCGTGACATATCGTGACTTTTTTGCCATTACTGGTGGGTGGGTGTGGTTTCACTATGATGCATCCGGCCCACAGGCAGGAGTTTGACACCCCTGGTCTAGAAGGTAAGCAAACAATATTGCCAACACTTTTTCCTGGCCAGCAGCATGAAGTGTGGAATAGTATTGGCATATGAATGCTACTTCAAGATAATGCTCTCTTAAGCTAGATAGCTCTAAAGTACTATCAACCCTGTTACTAAATATTTTGATGGGAATGTCTACATATAGAGGAACACAATGCAGAAAACCTCTCAAATTTTTGCTGTTCCAAGCTGCCACTTACCAAAGGTAACAAAAAAGGACTCCTTTCTATTACTTCTAGGATTTGCTAAACCATTTCGAGTAATCCTATCTTTCAATGCAAGAAACACCAAAAATTAGAAGAGTTCTTTCCCTTTTTAGGTGCAAGCTTTCTTAAGGTTTTATTCTGATATTTGATGAAGTGAGAATTAAATGTTTCTTCTCTTCATCTCATTTCTATTGATTGAGAGGGCTTCATTAATCTATCTCTATTTTAATGAATTATAGAATTAATTATAGAAAAGTAACAGATGCTCTGTGATCTAAGATGATAAAAATAATTATAACTGCAGATAATCCATGTATTGATTAACTGAAAGATGAAACACAAGGAAAGTTTTAAGTAAGTTTTAAGTAAGTTTTAATTATATTAAACTGAACTGATAACAAGCTAGGGAATTTTAAAAGAAATACTCAACAAGATTATATTAAATAACATGCAATTTGATATTTTCTCTGCGTAGAGAACAAGAATTTTATATACAGTACATGATAACTTGAAGAAGTTAACTACAACTATTTTGTTCAGTTTACAGATTGCCAAATAATATCAACAGAACCAAACAGATTTCAAGAAGAATGACCTCATATTTTAATTATAAATAAAACAAGAATTATCATATATATATATATATATATATATACCAGTGTTATTATCTGGTTCCATAGTCTGGGCTTCTTCTTGTAGTTCCAGATTTGATTCCAAATATTCCAATAAAAGCTTCTTCCATGCATGTAATTTATGCAATTTTATTTCTACAAAAAATAATGCTTTACAATTATTTTTGGAAAATTGTTTCATATATTTATATTCAAAATTTGCAATTAAAAACTTGATTTTTCACATATTTTATTATGCCTATTTATTAGTATCTGGTCAAATCAAGGCTGATTACAAGAAATAAAAAAAATGAAAACAATTTCAAAATGCCTTCCTCTATAACAGTGATGGCGAACCTTTTAGAGACCAAGTGCCCAAACTGCAACCCAAAACTAACACATGTATCATTGGGTGCCGAGTGGGTGTGGCCCACTGGGTGGGCATGGCCCATTGGATGAGTGGACCTGCAGTGGTAACAGCAGACTGGGTGGGACTAAAAAGTTCGATCAATCAATTCCAACTTTGCAAGATCTTTTTTTTTCCCACAAGAAGTTGAAATTGATTGATTGATTGAACCTTTTTTTTTTTGCCCATGGCGGCAGAGGCCTAAAGCAAAAAGGTTTTATAAAACCCAGCTGAAGGCCTAAGACTGGGGCAAAGGCGTGCGTGCCCATAGAGGGCTCTGCGTGCCACCTGTGGCACGCATGCCATAGATTTGCCACTACAGCTCTATAACATCTATAAAGATTCCAGGTTATGATTGTCCCAAAGATGCTTCCACTGAACCACCAACCTTCACAGCAAAAACATTTTTTTAAAAAATCCATGCAACTAAAAAGAAAAAAAGATTAAAAAACAAACCTCTAAAGTAAATTTGCACTAGCATCCAGATGTTTTTTGTAATAATAAAACTTTTTTCAAAATCTTCCAAAAATTCCATAACAAGGAAGCCAATCAAAATTTAGTAGGTAAGCTGTTTCACAATATTGATGTCTAAGTACACATACATTAAATTCTTGTATGTCGGGACTCAAAGCATCCTCTCCACAGAGGATCTTACACTATAGGCTAAATTTAGCCCAGAGAAATAACATTAAAGATAAGTAAAACTGAACCCTATAGAGATCTATAAGGACCTGGGTCAGGAAAGTTATTGGTAAATAAAGGAGTGAATTCAGCCCACAAGTTACACTGCTGAAGTGGTCTGCTTCTATCAACAGCTAGGTTATCAAATTCTAGACCAAATGCAGCTTGGATCCTCTTCAAAAGTATCCCTGCATAGATGGTATTATAGTATTCCAATCATGTGGTAATAACAGCATGAATCTTGCAATTAGGACTTTCCAATCTCACAGAGCTCCAAGTGGCATACCAATCAAAACTGGGTCAAAGCTCTCCAAGCAGATGCCTCCATCTTCTGCTCAAGAAGGAGTCCAGGAGATCCACCCTCCCAACTAGTCGTATCTGAGAGGAAATATCACCCAATTCCAAATGAATGTAAAAAAACAGGTAAAAGTCAGCTATCTCTATTGGGGAAGAGAATAAGATACAAAAGGGGCAGATTGGAATATTTTATTCACTTGAAAGACTAATCTTATATTAATCCTGGGAAGTTTCAAGCAATGTTCATAAATTTTGGCTTCTACAACAATTTTATTTGCAATAGCTACACATCAATTCTCTGCAACTACAAGTTATTTTTTGATATATTAAACCCTGATAAGAGAAGTAATGAAAGGCATCGCCCTACCAGTTTAAGAAATATTTTGAATAGAATAGAGCTGGAAGGGGCCTTGGAGGTCACCTAGTCCAGCTCCCTTCTCACGCAGGAGAACCTATACCATCTCAGACAAGTGACTGTCTAGCCTCTTTTTAAAAATCTCCAGTGATGGAACGCCCACGATTTCTGAAGACAAGCTGTTCCACTGCTTAATTGTCCTCACTGTTACGTTTCTCCTTAATTCCAGGTTGCTTCTCTCTTTGGTCAGTTTCCAACCATTGTTTCTCATCCTGCACTCTTGTGGTTTGGTGAATGTGACCCTTTCTTCTTGGTGGCAGCCCTTCAAATACTGGAATACTGCCATCATGTCTCCCCTATTTCTTCTTTTCTTTAGACTATCTAACCCAAGTCCTGCAGCCGTTCCTCGTACGTTTTAGTCTCCAAGCCTTTGATCATCTTAGCTGCTCTCCTCTGATTTTTTTTCCAAACTCTCAACATCTTTTTTGTGATATGGTGACCAAAATTTGCTGCAGTATTCCAGGTGTGGTCTTACTAGGGTTTCATAAAGTGGTACTAATGCCTAGTGTGATCTTGATTCTATGCCTCTGTTTATACAACCCAGGATTGTGTTAGCTTTTTTGGCTCCTGCTGCACACTGCTGGTTCATGGTTAAGGACTCCAAGTTTCCTCTCAGAGTTACTGTTTTTAAGCCAGGTCTCACCGAATCTGTACTTGTACCTTTGATTTTTCCTGCCTAAATGTAAAACTTTGCTTTTCTTCACATTGAAACTCATTTTGTTGGATAGAGCCCATTGTTCAAGTTTGTCAAGATCTTTTTGGATCCTGAGTTTGTCTTCTGGGGTGTTGGCTACTCCTGTCAGTTTGGTGTCATCTACAAATTTGATGAGTTCCCCTTCAATTCCCTTATCTAATTCATTGATGTACTGGGTACTGGGCCTAGGACAGAACCTTGTGGTAACCTACTGCTTACTTTTCTCTATGTGGATGTAGTGCCATTGAGGACTACTCTTTGAGTACAGTTTGCCAGCCAACTACAGATCCATCTGGTGGGGTACTGCTTAAAATTCTTGTAATTCTATCCATTTCATTTCAATACATCTTGTTTAGAGCAGGGCTTTTCAAACTTTTCATAGATTGTACCACTTTTAGGACATGACAATATTCGAGTATCACCAGTGCTTAGCAAGGTGTGAAATACTTGATGACTGAAAAAAGGGGTGGGATTTTGCATTTTACTGATTAGATTCATTTGTTATAGAAATGGCTAATTTTTATACTATCATGGAAAAGTTGAGGTTCGATGTTAAGGCTTCATTGTATTGCAACAGAGGAAGTTGGAAGTCAATGCCTTTTCTTTTCTTTTCCCCTTCTTCCCCTCATTTTCCCCCTTATTCCTCCCCACTGTGTCCTACTATTTGCTTTTCTATTATTGTATTGTATTCCATAATCTAATAAAATGTTATAAATAATAAAAAAGGAAAAAAGTACCAGTTTTAATTTCTTTTTTAAAATATGTTTTAATTTTTTTAACATAATCACCTTAATATTTGGTAAACAGCATGTTGTCTAGGTTTATATTTAAAAAACCATTAATAACAACTAGTTTCTATATTTATACAGTCCACATAATAGCTTTGCTTGATTTTCTCTTCTTCTAATATTTTCTTTGCCAACCTTGAATTAATACAATTCTTATTGTTTGGATAAATAATAATTAAATATAGACATTTTTCTAATATTTCTGCAAATAGTAACCACCTCAATATAAAGCTTCTTTTCTAACTGATCATCTTGATTGCCTTGTCATAAATCCTGTTTAGAAAATTCTTATTTAAATTTGTTTTCCCCACAATATTCAAAACATCCTCAGAATTAATTATACTTAAGTATTTAAATCTTTTCCCTCATATAGGCCATTTCAACACTTTTACGTTTCTCATATTTAAAAAAACAAACACAAAAAAGAGAAAAATAAATTAGTATACTACTTAAAATACATATCCCTCTTAGACTAATGTACATTTTTTTCTCTTCTTTTTGTTGTTGTTGTTAGCTGCAAAGTCGTGTCCGACTCATCGCGACCCTATGGACAACGTTCCTCCATGCCTTCCTGTCCTCTACCATCTTCTGGAGTCCATTTAAGCTCACGCCTACCGCTTCAGTGACTCCATCCAGCCACCTCATTCTCTGTCGTACCCTTCTTCTAGTGCCCTCAATCTTTCCCAGCATTAGGCTCTTCTCCAGTGAGTCCTTCCTTCTCATTAGCTGGCCAAAGTATTTGAGTTTTAGCTTCAGGATCTGGCCTTCTAAAGAGCAGTCAGGGTTTATCTCCTCCAGGACTGACCGGTTTGATCGCCTTGCAGTCCAAGGGACTCGCAGGAGTCTTCTCCAGCACCATAGTTCAAAGGCCTCAATTCTTCGGTACTCAGCCTTTTTTATGGTCCAGCTTTCACTGCCATACATTGCAACTGGGAAGACCATAGCCTTGACTATACGCACTTTTGTTGACACGGTGATGTCTCTGCTTTTTAGTGTGTTGTCTAGATTTACCATGGCTTTTCTCCCGAGGAGCAAGCGTCTTTTAATTTCTTTGCTACAGTCCCCATCTGCAGTGATCTTGGAGCCCAGGGAAATAAAATCTGTCACTACCTCCATTTCTTCCCCATCTATTTGCCAGGAATTGAGAGGGCCAGATGCCATGATCTTAGTTTTCTTAATGTTAAGTTTCAACCCAAGTTTTGCACTCTCCTTCTTCACCCACAACAAGAGGCTCTTTAGTTCCTCTTCACTTTCTGCCATTAGAGTGGTATCATCTGCATATCTTAGGTTGTTGATATTTCTTCCGGCAATCTTAATTCCAACTTTTGATTCCTCTAACCCTGCCTTTCTCATGATGTGCTCTGCATATAAGTTAAATAGGCAGGGTGACATTATACAGCCTTGCCGGACTCCTTTCCCAATTTTGAACCAATCAGTGGTTCCGTGACCCGTTCTCACTGTTGCTTCTTGGCCCACATATAGGTTTCTAAAGAGACAAATAAGATGGTCTGGTATGCGCATCTCTTTAAGAACTTGCCACAGTTTGTTATGATCCACACAATCAAAAGCTTTAGCATAGTCAATGAAGCAGAAGTAGATGTTTTTCTGGAACTCCCTAGCTTTCTCCATGATCCAACGTATGTTGGCAATTTGATCTCTAGTTCCTCTGTCTCTTCAAAATCCTGCCTGTACTTCTGGTAGTTCTCGGTCCACATACTGCTGGAGTCTAGCTTGCAGGATTTTAAGCATAACTTTACTAGCATGAGAAATAAGTGCAATGGTGCAATAGTTTGAACATTCTTTGGCACTGCCTTTCTTTGCAATTGGAATGTAAACTGATCTTTTCCAATCCTGTGGCCACTGTTGAGTTTTCCAAATTTGCTGGCAAATTGAGCGTAGCACGTTTACTGCCTCGTCTTTTAAGATTTTGAATAGCTCAGCTGGAATACTGTCACCTCCACTAGCTTTGTTGTTGCTCAGCTTTTCTAAGGCCCACTTCACTTCACATTCTAGGATGTCTGGCTCAAGGTCAGTGACCACCTCATTGTGATTATCAGGGACATTAAGCTCATTCTTGTATAGTTCTTCTGTGTAATTTTGCCACCTCTTCTTAATCTCTTCTGCCTCTGTTAGGTCCCTGCCATTTTGGTCCTTTATCATGCCCATTTTTGCATGAAACGTTCCCTTCATCTCTCCAATTTTCTTGAAGAGATCTCTGGTCCTCCCAATTCTATTGTTTTCTTCTATTTCTTTACACTGTTCATTTAAGAAGGCATTCTTATCTCTTCTAGCTATTCTCTGGAATTCTGCATTCAATTGGGCGTATCTTTCTTTTTCTCCCTTGCCTCTCCCTTTGCCTTCTTTTTAACCATATTCAAAAATACATTTGTCTTTAAATGTTCCATTTAATAAATCCAATTATCTAATCTTTTAGATCTATTCAAAACATTTTTATCCATTGAAATTTTCTCAAGATCAATTGCACTTAAGTATCTAAAACATTTCCTTTATATAAACCATCCCAACATTTTTATATTTCTAATATCAAAAAACAAAACACAAAAGAAAAAGGAAGAAAAACATACTATGTTACTTGAGGGGCTCATCCCTCTTAAACTAAAATTCATTTATAACCAAAATCTTTCTATTTCTTTAACCATATTCAAACAGATGTTTAATTTTTAAATATTCCCATCTGAAAAATCCCATCATCTAATTTCTTAACTCTCGTTAGCCTTTTTTTTTTGGCCAAATATCTTTCTTGATCAATATGCTCCACTGAATCAAAGAGTCTTCCAATAGTCTTATGGATATTGTTGTAGGTACAAAAGGCAAATCAGATAAGATGCTTTTATAGGAAGGTTTCGCCCCTTCATATTCATTGAAAATCTTTTCCTTTCTTTCTCTCTTAATTTGTCTTATCAGTTTTTGTCTCTCAAGTTCTCATAGTTTATGTTTATTGGACTTATATACCGCCCTTCCCCGTAGGATTCAGGGCGGTTCACAAGGAATTTAAAATAACAATACAAATTACAAAAGCTAAGAGCAATTAAAATAATTAAATTTAGTCCTTGAATAAAATAAAACCCCTATTGAACTCCAATTAAAACCCAATTAAAATAAAATTACAATTAAAATTCTCAGTCCAGGCCAGAAAGCTCAAAGAGCCAGGTCTTCACGTCCCGGCGGAATGAACGAAGGTCAGGGGCAGTCCTGAGCTCTACGGGCATCTGGTTCCAAAGGGCAGGCGCACCCACAGAGAAGGCCCTCCCGCTGGGTGTTACCCGCCGGCAATCTTTTGCCGGCAGTACCCTGAGAAGGGCCTCCCTGTGGGAGCGCACAGGACGAAGGGAGCTTGATGCTGGCAGCAAGTGTTCCCTCAAATATCCCGGACCCTCGCCATTTAGGGCTTTATAGGTCATCACCAGCACCTTGAATCTCACCCGGAGGGCAACCGGAAGCCAATGCAGCTCGCGGAGCAGAGGTGTTACATGGGAGTATTGGGAAACCCCCATCACAACTCGCGTGGCCGCATTCTGCACCAGCTGAAGCCTCCGAGTGGTCCTCAAGGGCAGCCCCATGATGAGAGCATTGCAGTAGTCCAACCGGGAGGTCACGAGCGCATAAGTGACTGTGCGTAGGACATCTCAGTCCAGAGAGGGCCGCAACTGGTGCACCAGGCGAACCTGGGCAAAGGCCCCCCTGGTCACGGCTCCTATATGATCTTCAAAACTGAGCCGCGAATCCAGGAGGATGCCCAAGTTGCGAGCCCTATCAATGGGGGGTAACACCTCACCCCCCATCATTAAAGGTGGAATAGACTGGTTAACCCGAGATGCCGGTACGCACAGCCACTCAGTCTTGGCAGGATTGAGACGAAGCCTGTTTCTCCCCATCCAGACCTGGACCACCTCCAGGCAACGGGACATCACGGCGAGGGCATCGCTGGGTTGGTTCGGGGTGGAAAGAAAAAGTTGGGTATCATCAGCATACTGATGATACCCCACCCCGAAACTACGAATGATTTTGCCCAGAGGCTTCATATAGATGTTGAACAGGAGGGGAGAGAGAACCGACCCGAGGAACTCCACAAACGAGAGGCCTCTGCCCTCCTGTCAACACCGACTGCGAGCGGCCCAGGAGGTAGGAGGAGAACCACTGCAAAACAGTGCCTCCCACTCCCAACCCCCTGAGACGCCGCAGTAGGATACCATAGTCGATGGTATCAAAAGCCGCTGAGAGATCTAATAGGACTAGGACAGAGGAACAACCCCTGTCCCGAGCCCACCAGAGATCATTCACCAGCGCGACCAATGCCGTCTCCGTGCTGTACCTGGGCCTGAAGCCCGATTGGTATGGGTCAAGGTAATCAGTTTCCTCCAGGAACAGAGGAAGCTGACGCACCACCACACTCTCAACAACCTTCGCCAAAAAGCGAAGGTTGGAGACCGGACGATAATTATTTAAAATTGCTGGGTCCAGGGCAGGTTTCTTGAGAAGGGGCCTCACCACTGCCTCCTTCAAAGCAGCGGGGAAGACACCCTCACTCAAAGAAGCAGATATTACTGCCTGGAACCAGCTTTGTGTCTCCTCCCGAGCTGCATAAATCAGCCAGGAGGGACACAGGTCCAATAAACAGGTGGTGGAGCTCAGCCTCCCCATAATCCTGTCCACATCATCAGGGGAAACAGGATCGAACTCAGCCCAGATAACATGCTCAAGACCTTCCGATTCCTCCACATCAGACTGTGCCCAGTCAAGAGTCCAAACCGGCCCAGACCTGAGCGATTTTGTCCGTCAGATGATGACTAAACTCCTCGGCCTGACCCTGCAAGGGCTCCTCCCTCACCTCCTGATTAAGAAGGGAGCGAGTCACCCTAAACAGGGCAGCCAGGCGATTATCTGCGGACGTGATGAGCCCTCGCTGTCCTCATCACCGCAAGATAAGACCTTACAAAGGTTCTTAACTGCAATCGGTCAGATTCGGAACGGCTGGACGTCCAACAGCTCTCTAGACCCCGTCTCTGATGCTTTATCTCCCGGAGCTCCGCAGAGAACCATGAAGCCCAACGGGATCTGCGCCAGGTCAGGGGTCACAAGAGTACTACACAGTCGAGTCCCTCGGTGGCTGCCCTTTCCCAGGCATCCACCAAGGCATTTACTGGGCTGTGAGTGAGGGCGATGGGTATAGACCCAAGCGCCATCTGGAACCGTTCTGGGTCCATTAGGCACCTGGGGCAGAACCACCTGGTCGGTTCTTCAGCCCAGCGGCGGGGGGTGGCATAATGGAAGACCAGCCGCAGGAGGTGATGATCGGACCATGACAGGGGAACAATAGTTGGTGAACCCCCTCTCAAATCATCCAGCCACTGTCCAGACAGGAACACCAGGTCAAGAGTGTGACCCCCCCAACATGAGTCAGGCCCTGAATTACTTGGGTCAGGTCCATGGCCATCATTGAAGCCATGAACTCCCGAGCTAACTCAGACAACCCTCCCAGGGAAGGCAGGTTGAAGTCACCCAGAACTATAAGCCTGGGGAACTCCACCGCCAACCCTGAGTGGGTGTCGAGCAGCTCGGGCAAAGCTGTTGCCACACAGATGGGTGCCAGGTATGTGAGCAAGAAGCCCATCTGAGCCCAGGGGCCTCATCTCAGGAGGAGGGACTCACTCCCGGCCATCTGGACAATGGTGGTCTCCCGCGGGCATAAAGTCTCCCGGATAGCCACTGCTACCCCTCCACCCCTACCCTGAGCCCATGGCTGGTGTAGCACATGGAAACCAGGGGGGCATACCTCAGTCAGAGGAACCCCTCCCTCCGAGCCAAACCAAGTTTCTGTGATGCATGCCAGATCCACGCATTCCTCCTCGATCAAGTCATGAACGAGGGGAGCCTTGTTAAGAACGGATCTGGCATTAAGATAGACCAGCCTAAGCTCAGGGACCTGATCACCCTTATCCCCAGGCAAAACGGTGCTAACCAGAGGGTCGGAGCGCGCCACCGCTCGAAGACAGCGGGGGCGTGATTCCAGATGTTGATGCGGCCCTCCGTGCAACCACCTGCTGCCATTCCCTATCGTCATGGGGATTTGAAACCCCACCCCAGCATACACAGAACCAGCAGCCTCCACTCCCAACCCCATCCCGCCGGAACCCCTAACAGGCCCAGACTGAGTGCCGGTTAATAATTCCCTCCCCACCCTACTATTCCTCCCCCTCCCTAACATTTTAAAATAACCAGCTAAAAATATATCAGGGGCCTCTTAATGCGTCTCCACCCGAGGCCCCTGTCTAAGCCCAACCACCTCTCGGGGTCCCAACAATTGGGCCCGTCATTAAGGGGAATGCAGGAAAAGGTGGCCGGTCGTACCCAGGAGGGAGAAACCCCCCTGAGGGCATACAAATCGGCTCCAAGATAACGCAGGCGAGCCACACGATAATAAAAGTGTCCACATAGGGCAAATATTAACAGTGGGTAATCCGATGATGTAGAATAATATATAGTTCTCCTGGCAGCTCTGTAATCCATTTTGTCAACTCTTTTTTCTTGTCCTCAGACTTATTTTGTGATAGAGTATAAGTTATCTTTTCCATGTCCAATATTTCCTGTAAGTTTTTTTCCACCTGGATTAAGTCACACTTCCTTCTATTGTTAAGTTCATCTTTAAACCAATTTCCTCTGGTTTATATTCAGTTGTCTGTTTTATCTGCTCACACTATTTTTATTTTCTGAGAGTTTTTTTGTTGTAAAGTTAAATTGGAGATGTATTCATTTATATTTTCAAAGTTATTTTTAATTTCCTCATGGTTTCAGATCATTGTTGTTTTAATTACTTGCAACACAGCATACATCTCCGCCTGGAAAGTGTTTGCTTTTTCTTGGTATATTCTTTCTGCAGATCTCTGGTTTTCCATGATA
This sequence comes from Vipera ursinii, assembly GCF_947247035.1. NCBI lineage: Eukaryota > Metazoa > Chordata > Lepidosauria > Squamata > Viperidae > Vipera > Vipera ursinii. The sequence continues at coordinate 111,678,381 of NC_139517.1, read as the reverse complement.
GTCAAAAATCAGGGTTTTCCTTTCTCTTCAGACAGCTTTAGAGTCACAGTTGAATAGGTATTTGAAATCCAGAAAGGTCCATTTTTTCCCCTAATGTTTATAGTTCTCAATTTTTAGGTAGCACAAAATGTTTTCTTTTTTTGTCACAGTTGTTCTCTATTATTAAGACATTGAAGGTCACCAAAAACAAGTTATCTTTTCCTGGGCTTTGCCAGTTCCTGTATTAGAGCAACTATTATTGTATACTTTCATCCTCCACTAGATGTCAGCACCAGTTCATTTTTCAGTTTTCAAAATAAACAATTGTTTTCTACTGTTTTCATGATTTAAAAAGGAAATCTTAACAAATTTCAACAATTTCAAACTTATCCAGATTTAAGTCTAATATTCATTTCATCTCATATATTTCAGACCCCCTAAAAAGTTTAATTTGCCACTTCTGTCTGTAGGAGAGGGAAGGACAAAGAGGGAGGAAAGGAAGAAAGGAAAAAAGGAAGGGACAATGGGAGAGGGAGGGAGAGAAATAGAGAGAGGGAGAGAGAGAGAGGGAGAGAGAGAAGGAGAAAGAAATAGGGAGGGAGAGAAAGAGAGGGAGAGAGAGGAGAAAGAAATAGGGAGGGAGAGAAAGAGGGAGAGAGAAAGAGGAAGAAATAGGGAGGGAGAGAAAGAGGGAGAGAGAGAGAAGGAAAAAGAAAGGGAGAGAAAAAAGAGGGAGAAGGAAAGAGAGGGAGAGAAAGAAAGGGAGAGAGAGAGAAAGAAAGAGGGAGAGAGAGACAATGAGAAAGAGGGAGGGAAATAGGATAAAGGGAGAAAGAGAGGGAAAGAAAAATAGAGAGGGAGAGAGAGAGAAGGAGAAAGAAAGGGAGGGAAATGGAGAGAAAGGGAGAAATAGAGGGAAAGAGAAAAATAGGGAGAGGGAGAGGGAGAGAAAGGGAGAGAGAGAAAGAGGGAGAGAGGAGAAAGAGGGAGGGGGGAGAGAGAGAGAAAGAGAAGGAGAGAGAGAAATTAAATTAGTAACATGATTGTTAAGTGAATCTGGTTTCCCCACTAACTTTGCTTGTCAGAAGGTTGGAAAAGGCGATCACATGACCCTGGAACAATGTGACCATCATAAATATGAATCGATTGCCAAGCATCTGAATGTAAATCACCCTGGGGATGCTGCAACGGTCATAAGTGTGAAAAATAGTCATGTCACTTTATTCAGTGCCGTTGTAACTTTGAACAGTCACTAAGTGAATCATTGTAAGTCAAGGACTACCTGTATCATTTTTTTTCCTTTTTGGGGGGGGGGGTCAAGTTTTTGACACCTTGCTGGGCGACTGGTGGTACTTGGACATTGCCTTGTCTTAAAAGTGATACAATGAATGAAAAGGTTGAAAAGTCCTGTTTCAGTATACCAGTACTATTTGGTTCAGAATATTTTTTTTTCTTGTTTTCCGGCTCTAAAAACTGGATGCGTCTTATGGTCAGGTGCGTCTTATGGTCCGAAAAATACAGTAATTGTTTCTTTTTCTCAACATGCCGCCAATCGCAACATGCCCTGAGCCCCTCAGCTCCCGCCCCCAGTGCCGTGCAAGGCTGCATCACAGCTTCTCTTATCTCTCCCTTTCTTTTCCTCACCAATGTCACAGTGTGGGACTGCAAGGAGTGAGACCCCCCCATGCACACACATACACATACACACACAAACACACACACAAACATGTGCAAGGGTCTGGGAGCAGTGAGCTGAGAGTCATGCAGGGACCTTCAAGCACAGAAGCAAGGACAGGGGAGGGTAAAAATGGGAAGCCTCCTGCCTGGAGCATCAGGCAGTTTAAAAAAATAAACCTGCAAAGCACTCACAATGTGGCCCCCAGGGATGCTGGGCCCTGCACACTCACCACCACCTCCTATGCTTCTCTTCTTTCTGAGCGGTCAGCAGGGACGGTGGGCATTCGCCTCCTCTTCCTGTGCACGCACTCAGGGGGTGGGGCGGGGCACCCCTTCACTGGTCCTTTCCCTCCTCTTTTTATTTCCTTTCCTCTCTCCCCTTTCAGAAGTGCCAATCACTGGAGCCCGGCACTGGGCCCTGACAGCTCTGCAAAAGCATTAATCAACTTGTAGCCATGCACGCAAATCCTGGGGCTTCTACCAAGCCCCGACAGCCCTGCAGCTCCAGCTTCCTCTCCCTTGGGCTTCTGTGATGCTGCCGTCACTTCAGCTCATTCCTCTCCCCTCTGCTACCACTTCTCTAGGATGGTCACGTATCACCAGCCAGGTGCCAAAGTACCACCGGTTGAAAAGCCCTGGTTTAGAGGAGTCTACATTATTTGTGTAATGCCAGAAAGTGAAGAGGAACTGAAGAGTCTCTTGTTGCGAGTGAAGAAGGAGAGTGCAAAACTTGGGTTGAAACTAAACATTAAGAAAACCAAGATCATGGCATCCGGCCCTCTCAATTCCTGGCAAATAGATGGGGAAGAAATGGAGGTAGTGACAGATTTTATTTTCCTGGGCTCCAAGATCACCGCAGATGGGGACTGTAGTCAACAAATTAAAAGACGCTTGCTCCTTGGGAGGAAAGCCATGGCAAATCTAGACAGCACACTAAAAAGCAGAGACATCACCCTGTCAACAAAAGTGCGTATAGTCAAGGCTATGGTCTTCACAGTTGCAATGTATGGCAGTGAAAGTTGGACCATAAGAAAGGCTGAGTGCCAAAGAATTGAGGCCTTTGAATTCTGGTGCTGGAGAAGACTCCTGCGAGTCCCTTGGACTGCAAGGCGATCAAACCGGTCAGTCCTAGAGGAGATCAACCCTGACTGCTCTTTAGAAGGCCAGATCCTGAAGCTAAAACTCAAATACTTTGGCCACCTAATGAGAAAAAAGGACTCCCTGGAGAAGAGCCTAATGCTGCGAAAGATTGAGGGCAATAGAAGAAGGGGACGACAGAGAATGAGGTGGCTGGATGGAGTTACTGAAGCAGTAGGCGTGAGCTTAAATGGACTCCAGAAGATGGTAGAGGACAGGAAAGCCTGGAGGAACGTTGTCCATAGGGTCGCGATGGGTCGGACACGACTTCGCAACTAACAACAACAACACATTATTTGTGTTAGAAAGAAAAAATTACATTTGCTTAAATTGACTAAAACTCATACTACCAAGAATTGTGCTGACTCCTAAAAAGTAGAATGCCAAGTCACCTTGCAAGGTGTAGTCCTTGTTATCTTATTAGGCTCTATCAACAATATAAGCAATTTTATCTGCAAAATATTTTGCAACCACTAGTAATGGCTTAAAGGAGGATCTTTATACCTACTCCTCTTTAAAAGGGAGCGGGCTTGTTAGATGATAATGTGAAGACCAAGTGGTATAGTGACTATCTGGCACATATTCCATACTGCTACCACTGAAAAAATGTGCAGGTGCCAATATATAGGCATCCACTTACCCTCAGATCGTCTCATTAAGGTTTCTTCTGAAGCACGATTTTCTATTTTTTCTATGTCATGTACAGTTGCCTCTAGTTCTACAGTTAAATGTCTTCTTTGATCATTTAGTTCTTGTATTTTATTTGCTAAAAATAATTTCAGACCAAATTAAAACAATATATATTCCGCAGTAACTACCTTAAGTATAATTGCATGCAATATTATCTAGCTATTTTATTCTAGATGCATTTATATAATACTTTCTGAATCCATACCTGATGTATACATTTCTAAGTAATCTGTATAACAGCCATAAATAGTAAATCAATCATTTATTCCACATCCGTGAAAGCCTCTTAAATTAAATTTTAATATTCAAATTTTATATATGTACTATTACCAACAGAATGCATATTCTGATAAACACAGATATGTTTTCAAAACTCCAGTTTCCAAAATGATTAACATCATATCTTGAGTTCTCAAAAAATGAGCAGTAATCTTTGTAGGCATCCATATAAATAGTTCAAGATATTATCAGAAAAGATGTGAGATCTGTTTCCTTACTGTTCAGTTGTTTTGGGATAAGAAGCAAATAATCCTGCTATCCTACTAAAATTATTTTAAAATTATTTTATACTGCAATTAATAAGGAATTTGCTGCATTTTTGAGAAATCAAGTACTGATTTTATTATTCTGCAATATTTGGAATTATAGACTGTTTAGGGGTTGTAAACTGTGCCCAGTTTAGAAGTCCACTATGACAGTATCTCTCACAGATGACTAAGGCAGTATGTTCCACTATAGATAGCTTTATCAGAATTTTTTTATAATGTCCAGATAAAGACTACTTCCTTGTGATTTCAACCCATTATTTCTTGTGCTGTCTTCTGAAAACCTCTGAACAACTTTGCTCCACTTTTTTTGTAATGATACTTTGGCTACTTGAGGATAGCTATTATTCCTTTCTGCATTGTGATTTTTCCAAACTAAACAGATCCAACATAACTAAGTATTTCTAATCATTTTTTTCCTTCCGATTCCCTTTTGATCTTGGTTGCTAGATTGATTTACATGTATTAGGAAATATACGCAATGAACTAATCTCAAAATTCATTATAGAAGATTTGAGGTATTTTTTTTCCAAATTCAAAATGTTTAGACAAGGTAGTGACTAACTGATCATTGCCACAAATGATAAGACATGGCAATTTTTGTATGCACTAAATCTAAAATAATTGCCAATTTTATAATACAGTCTTACCTGAGTGAAATACTACCACATACATAAAATTTGAATTATCAAAACTGGGAGATGGGCCATGAAATAAATGCTAATTCTATAATTTTCTGATTTCCAACAAGAGTTAAATATGGATTAGAAATAAAAGCTATTAATATCGGACTTCCTGTTTGGTGGCCGATGGGACAACTGGGAAAAGACGGCACTCTGGCTTTCCAATCTGGTTTCTCTTTGCTCGGCGACCCTTAAAGGGTCGGAAAATTGCCCTTGAGGGGCAACGAAGAAGGAGGAAAACTTCAAGAGCTCAGATCAGGTGGCAACCGATCAGAACAGACTGCAGACCCCTCTGAAATGGCGGAGGAAAGGCTGCCAGGTGAGCCAAGGCAGCCCTAGTCGTCTCCAGCAAGAAGGGAAGCACTGAGGCTGGGTGAACCAGAATTTTCTTTCCTTCTCCTTGAGGATTATAAATGTTGAGCCCTTGATGGAAAAGGGGTGAAAAGTAAAGACCCGCAGAAGGACTAAACTTAAAAGCGGCAAGTAATTATAAAAAGGGGAAGTGCTCTTTTTTGTTTTTATTGGGTATTGTTGTAGATTGTGATGTTAAAGAAACTAACTTGATGTTGAACATCATAACAGCAGCACGGTTACTGGTGGGACAATATTGGAAGAAGGATAGTTTGCCCACTATAGAAGATGGGTGTTTAAAGTTTCGAATCTTGCAGAAATATCTAAGATTTCTGCTTATTTGAAAGATCATTCACAGGAAAGATATATTTCAGTTTGGAGGAGATGGATAAATTATATTCAGAACAAATATGGGACTAAAAAGTTCCATTTAGCTTATGAGTAGATTTTAGTGGGATATTGTTATTGGTACTTTGTTTGTAGTTATGTTAAAGGGGAGTTAAAGCACATTATAAATTTGGTTAATTGTATATTATGCATAATTTTTATTTAGAATATGATTATTGTAACTATAATCCTGTATTTAGCTCTGGGAAGTGGGGGGGTGGAAGTGGGGGGGTTTGGGGTGGGAGGGATTTGGGGATATATTGTAAAATGTTGTTTTTGTAAAACTCTTTAATAAAAAAAGAAAAACTAACATATGTATGTAAGGAAAAAAACCTAATAAAATCTTTATTTAAAAAAAGCTATTAATATCTTATTTTTGAAATAATACCTGCTGCAACTAGTCTGTTAATTCAGTTTGCACTCACTGAATATTTTACTCTAATAATATAAATTTTCTTATTTCAGAAAACATCAAAACTGTGTTTCAAGTCTCTGTGCCTAGATTTCCATTACACATTATACATCTGTTCACCACCAGTTTTTATTTACATATCTGAGGCACTCTGATAACTTATATAAAAATGACAAAGCTTACAGCTCTAAAAGCAGCAAACTTTGGCTATATTATTTGTAAGTATCGCCCACAAATGGTTGCTAACAGTTCTTGTTAGAGGATAGTTTTGTGGTGTTCATTTTATTGATTCTATGTAGTTAATGACAGAAAAAAATAGACTTCTAAAGTTTTGATAATGTATAATGTAATCTTATGTTTTGTCACAGTCACCAGATTGGATTTGGCATTTTTATCCAGATATTGAGTGCCTTCCTGGGATAAGCAGAAGTTGATGTCGAATGTTAGAGCTAAGGGCAGGATGTTAGCTGTTCTGAGTAAAACAGCTTTTTGCAATTTTATTATTATTACTTTTAAAGGCTTTATGCTGCTTTAATCTTCTTGACTCTAAGCAGTTTACAGCAAAAAGACACAATGCAATACATCTGACACACAATTTTTATTTATAAACAATGAAAGTGTGGAAAACACTATATACATACCAATGACAGTACCTGGTTGACTAATTTTAAGTGTTTCAGCTTCTTGTAATTCTTTCTCCTTAGATTTCAGATTTTCTAACAAGTGTTGTTTCTTCTCAGATAGTGTGTGTAATTCTTCTTCTGAAAAAAACATTTTTTTATAATGACCAACTGAAAAATAGTTTAAAATGTCCTCAATGCTCATGGTATTGTATAACAATAAAACAATTTTGATTTTTCTGTTTAAGGAAATATTAAAAAAAACTAAAGCAAAGCATAGAATGTGAAATGTATCATTACCTACCAAGATTCACAATAGATTACATATTACTTTATCAATGTATGTCCCGTAGAAAGTAAATAATAATATAACTGTTCAAAAAGAGAATACAGAAAAAACACTATCTGTATGTCTTTATAAGTATACATATATACACATATACATCTTGGAGAGCTGTAAATCATTTGGTTACCAGATTGCTAATTCTGGTAACCAAATGATTTAGAGCTCTCAAAGATAGAACCTGTTTTATCAAAATTCTAGCCTACTCACAGTTTTGAAATTATTTTATTTAGAATCATGCCATTTTCATGGCCACCATTGTTCTAATGTCACCAGTATCAGATAAAACTGTGAAGCAGATTTAACAGTGGAGAGTATGCATGAAAAAAAATGGAACAGAAGGAATTTCCCCCCAGGTGCAGGTACAATTGCCAAATAACAGTGCCACTGTCACTGCACTCTTAGACTAACCATACTTTATTTATTCAAATTTTATGAAACATCCAGTTGGCCAGATTTAAAACACAGCAGTTTTTCCTAAATTTCCCTTTTTTCAGTTCTGATCTGTAGTTACATTTTTGCAATAAATGTAGTTGATCTTTCAAATGGAATAGAGCCTTCATAAAGCATTTTTCTGGTTTCTGATCAAATCAGAAACACGCTTACTTTTGTAGACAAATTCATGAGTAGTTTTCCTAGATTGGTCTTATCTTTTTTTGCCTCATGGGTTATATTTTTCAGTGTTCCACCATGGTCATCATAGTGAATATTACTACTGACTTAAAGAGGGCTGTAAAGCACTATGAAGCAGTATATAGAGTAAGTAAGTGCTATTGCTACTGCATATAAACCTATCATTACTTACATATATTAAAGCAAAGCAAAAAGAACATATGATAAATATATTCTCGATGGGCAGTCACATGTAGAGTAACTTTTTCTTTGGGAGAAATTATTAGAAGATGACTCTTAATGCAGAATTTCAACCCCAAGATGTAAAAGTCATCATTTTCAGTAAATGACTACCTTATTTTTCGGACCATAAGACGCACCGGACCATAAGACGCACCCAGTTTTTAGAGCAGGAAAACAAGAAAAAAATTCTTTCTCCTTCTCTCTCTCTCCCTCTCTTTCTCTCTCTTTCTCTTTCTCTCCCTCCCTCTCCCATTGTCCCTTCCTTCCTTCCTTCCAGTCGCCATTAAATGGATTGGACTTCAGACAATGCTGAGCGTTACTCGAAATACTTTACATGGGTTATTGTTTGAATTATCCTTCACTAATCCCGCAAGATGGGGTACCAGCAACTCTTTATTTTGCATCCCAGAGAAATTACGAGAGAGGATTGCAGCAGGGGTCTTGTAGAGACAAAAACTATGGCTGGGTCGCTAACATGTTTATAAGCAAGCATGGCTTGTGGTTTGTCACCATTGCAGATGTAACCTGAAAATTTTCACTTTGTCTGGAATTAAAGAAACAAAACAAAACCATGGATCCCTTTTTAAAGTTCACTTGGTTGACGGCTTCCTTCCATACTCTTCCCAGCAGAGAAAAGAACATGAAACTTAGCTAACTAGATTAGGGACAGTTTGGGAACTTTTTACCAGTCAGGCCCAACTTACTGAGGCTCATTTGTTTTGCTTGTCACTTAAAACAAACTTGTGGCTCCTTGTGATATGCAGACTTCCTTCTCTCTGAATTGCAGTTCCAGATTGTTTACAGATGTTAAACGGGATCTCTTCTCAGAAATGCAGCTGGCCCTCTGTTTGCTTTCACTCGTTTTCCCACTGAAAATCTGAGCCACTCACCTTGCTGGTCTTTGTGCAATAGGAAATGGTCCATGTGTGAAACGGAGTGAGGGAGATTGCCAGAAATGCGAATCGGCCGATCTCGCGCTCCTGCAAACTCCCTCACTCGGTTTCAGCTTCCCGTGCTACAAGAGAAAGCAGGCTGAAACGAGGCAGATTGCAGCAGCGCGAGATCAGCCGATTTGCATTCCTGGCAATCTGCCTCTTTCGGTTTCAGCCTGCTTTCTCTTGTAGCAAGGGAAGCTGAAACCGAGCGAGGGAGTTTGCAGGAGAGTGAGATCGGCGTTTCTCAGCACGTGCCGATTCGCGCTCCACTTGCAGAGGTTGGGGCTGGCCATACGGATCACCTTCGGACCATAAGACGCACCCTCGTTTTTCCCCCCACTTTGGGGGAAAAAAAGTGCGTCTTATGGTCCGAAAAATACGGTAAATAATGAGGTGATTAGATTTCAAGGTCAGTTTTAACCAATAATAAGTTCTGAAATTAATATAGATTTGAAGGTCTCTTTAGATGTCGTAAACTCTTGAAAATCCATTACAAATGATCCCTCTTTCCAATAGGGGGAAACAGTGAGATAATAACAATAGCAACATCATTGCTATCATCATCAATATCATTTCATTTGATTATGTATGCAGTTTGCAAAAGGGAACAAAAATTATTACGTGTGCTTGAAAAGATGTTTAATAGGAATCTAACTGAAGGAGTGTGAGAGGAATAGTGTGCAAAATTTGATTACAATATGAGTTTTTGCTGGATATAAGCTATACCAACCAGATTCTTGTTCTAACAAGAAATGGATGAATGTGAGAAAGTTAGTATATTGTACATTTTTTGATTTAAGGAAGTCTATGATAAAGTGAAGAATGATAGAATCTTTGTACAAGTTTGTAATGGAAGACTGAATGCAGTAGGAGTGGTATAATTTGAAAGAAAAGCTTGTTAATTTATTTACTTACTCATTTATATCCCTTCTTTATTGTTTTATAAATAAAACAATAGTGAACATACTGGATATTCTTCTCCTATTTTCCCCACAACAATAATCTTGTGAGGTAGATTGGTCTGAGAAGAGATTGACTAAAAATCTCCCTCCAGCTTTTATGTCTTTCAACAGGACTAGAACTCACAATTTCCTACTTTTTATCCAGATTTCTTAATTACTAGGCCAAACTGGCTCTTAGAATAATTAGCAAATGGTTCTACTCTGAATAGGGATAAAGGCAAGGATGTGCAATATCTCCTTAGCTATTTAATATATTTCTAGATAAGTATATAAGGAATCTTATTACATAAGGAAGCTTATTCCATCTAATAAGCTGGCATAAGCACATTTTATTGAATTGTTTTACAAATGTTCAGTTTTGCTACAAAACATATATTACCCTATACCAGGGGCAGGCAACCTCGGCTCTTTTATGACTCATGGACTTCAACTCCCAGAATTCCTGAGTCAGCATCTGACTCAGGAATTCTGGGAGTTGAAGTCCATGAGTCATAAAAGAGCCGAGGTTGCTTACCCTTGCCCTATACCCATATTTTATATATATCTAATACATCCACATATTACATATATAGTTACAGAGTAACTAAAGAGAGGTGTTAAATCATATAAAACCAGACATATTGTTGGAAGCTAAAATCATAAGACCTTCTCTGATTTACTTTGGCGATGTTATGCATGCAAATTCATTGGAGAAGACTATGATTCTAGGAATGCTTAGTGGACAAAAAAGAAGTGGCAAACAAAGAATACTCAAACCTGATGCAAAGTTGAATATACAACAAGTGAAAAAAGCTTTGTTTGACAAAATACCTTAATATTGGCAACACTTGCCTATAAAATCACCAAGAGTCGGAAACAACTAAATAATTAAAACTAACAAAATATATCTTTCAACTAGCCTTGGTGGAGCAGTGGGCTAATGCCTCCTTAAGTAACACCAGCTGCCTGCAATTAGTGCAGGTTCGCATCCCACCAGAATCAAGGTTGACTCAGCCTTCCATCCTTCCAAGGTAGGTAAAATGAGGACCCAGATTGTTGGGGGCAATAAGCTGACTTTGCAATAATGCCGCTTGGGGGGGGAAAGACCTAATAAGCAGGCATATACATAGAATGAAGGCTATTGCTAAGCACATTAGTTAGTGCTTAAATTGTAAGCCGCCCTGACTCTTCGGAGAAGGGCGGGATATAAATGGGATTTAAAAAAAATTGTACATCTTAAATTTCTCCACTCCTTTACATTACCTTTAGCAAGCATTTTACTTATTAAATTGAACATCTTTCTTACAAAATCTAAATAATCTGTTCTCTACTTGCCACAGGGTCTTCTAACAATAATTGTTTCTGAAGAGCTTTTTGGTATTTCGTGTATTTCTTGTATATCTTGTACAGTTGCTTCTAGATATTCAGTCAAAAGCCTATTTTTCACAATAAGGTCTTGCAGTTTATAATCTACAAAATAAATACAATGCAATTTATCTACTAAAATTTAATACTAAAATTCTTAAACTATTATGTTAAATAAAATGCTACATCTCATTTATACTGTAGATAATCTATTTTATACAGTGTATATAGGTTATATGTATTATATATGTCTGTATAATTGAATTTTAGAATACATACATATGTGTGTGTGTGTGTGTGTGTGTGTGTGTCTAAATTTTTGGATTGCTAACAAAGAATTAAAGGGATTGTTGTTGTTGTTGTTAGTTGCAAAGTCGTGTCCGACCCATCGTGACCCTATGGACAACGTTCCTCCAGGCTTTCCTGTCCTCTACCATCTTCTGGAGTCCATTTAAGCTCACGCCTACTGCTTCAGTAACTCCATCCAGCCACCTCATTCTCTGTCGTCCCCTTCTTCTATTGCCCTCAATCTTTTCCAGCATTAGGCTCTTCTCAAGTGAGTCCTTCCTTCTCATTAGGTGGCCAAAGTATTTGAGTTTTAGCTTCAGGATCTGGCCTTCTAAAGAGCAGTCAGGGTTGATCTCCTCTAGGACTGACCGGTTTGATCGCCTTGCAGTCCAAGGGACTCGCAATCCAAAAATTTACACAAATATGAGCTGCCACTGTGTGACTACAGCCTGTTGATGGCCTAGGGTTAGGCTGAAACAGGAACTAGGATTTGCCCCATGTTTGGGGGCCTAGCAAGGTATTCTAAATACTTAACAAACACTTAACACACACACACACACACACACACACACACACACACACACACACACACATATATATATATATATATATATATATATATATATATATGCAAATTATTCAAATTGCTAATAAAGAATTTTGGGAGGCTGAGATGATCATTTCGAACTCTTTATGTTCTCATCAGTCAGTCATACCCTTTATCTGAGATTCGAACCTGGGCTGATTATATATTAGGCAGTTGTTTTAACTTCCTGAGCCACAGGTTCTTTCTCTCTTTTATTAGCTAGAAGGCAAGGCAAATGTGTGTTAAGTAATTGTCAAGGCTTTTTGAATGTACCTTGCTAATTAACTCTTTCATTCCTGTTTTGGCCTGACTCAAGGCTTATCCACAGGATATAGTCAACTTATGACAGCTCATTATTTGTGCAAATATATATATATATATATATATATATATATATATATATATATATATATATATATATGGATCCTTGGTTTTTCGGGTTTTTCCCCGCGTAGAACTAAAGGTGTAGGCGCAACGTTTCGACGAAATCCCATCCGTCATCATCAGGCTAGTGGTTTCTGCTTCCTTCTTCTGGGAGAAGTATGTGGCTGTTTGTTTTTCTTTTTTAAACTGCCAGAGGGGGTGTGTTCTGTGAGTGGAAGTGTGCTGATTGGGTGGGGATTATGTGTGTTCTGATTGGGTGGGAGTGTGTTTTGAATGGTGGGGGTGTTCTGATTGGGTGGGGGTGTGTTTTGAGTGGATGGGCTGGTCTCAGCTGCCAGCCTTAGACCTGAGCTGGTGAGTTGTGCTGTTTTTGTTTGCCTTCGTGTTTGTGGTGGTGCCATGTTTTTATAGTGGGTGTCAGTTTGCTTATTATGTGGTTTGGAGGGGTTTAAAGTGGCTGATGTTGCAGCTGTAGTTAGGTTTCTGTTTTGTGGTTGTGCCTCTTTATCATTGTGGGTTCGGATTTGCTTTTTGAATAGTTGTGTGGTGGTGATGTCATGTGATGTTATCATGAGTTTGGGTCTGGTATCATTCTTGGTGGTTGGGACTCGTCTGTCAATCAAGGCGGGTTTCCAAATAGCTGGTAGGCGAGAGGTATCATCTCGTTTGTTCATGCTGTGGGGGCGTTTTTCTATCTCAATGGCTTCTCTGATTATTCTGTTGTTAAAATGTTCAATTTTGGCGATAGTTTTGGTTTTTTTAAAATCAATTTCATGTCCCGTGGCTTCAAAGTGTTGGACCAGGGATGAAGTTTGTTCTCCCTTTCTGAGTGAGTTTTTGTGCTCTTCAATGCGTGCACTTATTCTTCTGTTGGTCTGTCCGATGTATGTGGTGGGGCAGGTGGTGCATGGGATTTCGTATACTCCTTGGTTTTCTAACCCAATTATGTCCTTGGGGTTTCTTAGGATGGTGGATACTTTTCTGTCTATGTAGAATGCTGTTTTGATGTTGTGTTTTTGGAGGACTTTGCTGATTCTGTCTGTGGTCCCTTTTAAGTATGGGAGGAGGGCTTTGCCTTTTTCTTGTTCTCTGTCTTGGGTTTTTGTGGGTGTCTCTCTTCGGATTAAGTTGGTAATCATGTTTCTTTGGAATCCATTGGCTGTTAGTACATTAGTGAGGTTGTGTAGTTCGGTTTTTAGGTGTTGTTTGTCAGCTAGTTGTTTTGTTCTGGAGATGAGTGTCTTGGCTACGGAGTTGATCTGTGCTGGGTGGTGGTGTGAGAGTGCATTCAGATAGCGGTTTGTGTGCGTTTTTTTTATGGTAGATAGTGTGTCCTAGGGAGCCGTTGGATTTCTTGTAGACTAAAACATCAAGGAAGGGAAGTTGGTTGTTAGCTTCTGTTTCCATGGTGAATTGTATTTTGGGGTGTAGGCTATTGAGGTGTGTGAGGAAGTCATCCAGTTTTTCTTTGCCATGTGGCCAGATTACGAAGGTGTCATCTACGTATCTGAGCCAGAGTTTGGGTTTGTGGTTGGATTTTTCTAGAGCGAGGGTTTCAAAGTGTTCCATGTAGAGGTTTGCGATGACAGGTGAAAGGGGTGATCCCATGGGTGCTCCTTCCATTTGTTTGTATCTTTGTCCATTGTAGATGAAGTATGTGTTAGATAGGCAGTGGTTGGTCAGATCTAGGATGTGTTTTGGGGGGTTGTATTTATTTAGGATAGCTGTCAAGGCTTCTTTGATTGGCACTTGGGTGAAGAGGGATACGACATCGAAGCTCACAAGTAGGTCACAGGGCTGTAAGTTTAGTTTACTTATGATCTCTATGAATTGGAATGAATCTTGTACGTGTGAGGTGATGGAATTTGCGTAAGGCTGTAGTTGTTTGGCAAGAAATTTGGCTAGATTTTGTAGAGGTGAGCCTATGGAGCTGACTATGGGTCTGAGAGGGGTTCCTTCTTTGTGTATCTTGGGCAGACCATAGAGCTTGGGACATCTGGATGATTTTTCTCTGGGAATGATTGTTTTCTGGATCTCTTCACTGATGGGGGTGGCTTTTATTTTGGATTTTGTGGTTTTTTCCAGGTAGGTGGTGGGGTCTGTCTTGAGGAGTTTGTATGTGGAGTCTCGGAGTAGGTTGGATAATTTGGTATGGTAGTCAGATGAGTTCATTACCACCGTGGCGTTGCCTTTGTCTGCTGGCAGAATGATTATGCTGGTGTCTTTTTTTAGGTTAAGTAGTGCTGTCTGTTCCTCTTTGGGTAAGTTGCTTTTGGGTGGTTTGCTGGTGCAGAGGATGTTGGTAACTTCGAGTCTGATTTTGTTGGCGTCATCAGGATACATATATATCCCTTGCTTCCTTTGATTTGATGGCTTTGGGTTGTCAGGTTTATCATGCAGTTTGGATTTAATTTGCTCAGTTATTGCCAAGATTGTGTCCAATATCAGTTTGTAATTAAGTGGTGGGATATAGTCATAGTGCTAGGTGTTCCCACCCTTATCTTTGAAGATAGTGTCAAGGACAGCTCTGTTATTCAATCAGCTCTCACAATAGGCAAAAGGTTTACTTGCTGTTCCATGTTTAGCCACAGGATATCATCAATAGCATATAGAATAAGTTGTAAAGTTCTTTCCCCCCCCCAAATTAATATAAAGCTTTTGTATAATTAGTCCATTCTTTTTTCCTTAATTCACATCTTAAACAGAAAATAGGGTAGTAGATCCCCATGAAAAATAGGAGCTTTTTACTAAGTAGAAATAATATTGCTTAATTTCTTTGCTTAATCAGTTTTTTTTCTTTGAGGCTTTAAGGCTTAAAATGTTTTTCCCCCAAGTATACAAATGCCATTTTTTTAAAACAAAAAAAAGGGGGGAAGAAATTTTCAGAAAAGTCCCACAGGAAGGCAGATAGGGGGATAAGAAAGGTAAGATCTCACCCAGGTCCTCCAGATTCCTTCATTGTGCTAGATGGTGCTTTTGGCTTTCAGCAGGGAACGGCTTCTTTGGGCCAAAGGAGCTGCTCCGGATTCAAGTGAAGGGCTGCCACCCTTCCATGATCACAGGGAGGTCCTCCTTATGGTGGTCGCCCCTCCAGGGCGACTTTCGACCCTTTTCAGGGTCCTCCAATAAAGAAGGATCAAAGAGCAGGGAGAGCTCTTCCTACACGTCTGAAAGTGCCGCACGCGCAAACCGGAAATCAATTAACCCCCTTTTCTTGGGGCAAGCCCTGAGATATTGGAAGATTGCTATCATATCACCCTAGTTCTACTTTTCATTAAACTACGCATATTTCTGCAATCATTCTTCATATGTTTTAGTGTCCAGTCTCAACATCTTTTTTATATTGTGACCAAAACTGGATGCAGTATTCCAAGTGTGGTGTTACCAAGTCATTGTAAAGTGGTATTAACACTTCATGTGATCTTGATTCTATCCCTCTATTAATGCAGCCTAGGACTGTGTTGGCTTTTTTTGGCAGCTGCAGCACACTGCTCACTCATACTTGTGACTGTCATTTTTTTTCTCCTAATTTTCAATTTTTATCTCTGTTCAGGAGCATTATTAAAGAAATAATATTTTGCAGTGATATTGGCTTACACATTAATTCTCCTTGTCATCCTAACGCTATAATTTCAATGTACCACTTTCACTGATCAGTTCATTAATTTTAATTTTTATTACTAATTAATGTAATTAATTTGTCAATATATCCAATTTTTTGTTTATTTGATTTTTGTTGTAATTAATTTGTTCATATGCTGAACTTTTCTGTTTATTTTTCATTAACTACTGATTTTTACTTACCACTGGTACTGTCTGGGTGGACAGCTGCAAGAACTTGAACTTCCTGCAGCTCTTTTTGATTGAATGCCAAATCTTCCAGTATTTCAAACTTCTTTTCTAACAATTCATTTAGATCTTTCTCTGCAAAATTGCGACATTTTAAATAAGACATCACTGTTCCCCCAAAAAGAATAAGCTTATGCAAAAAATAAATTACTTAATGGAAATTTCAAATGCCACCTTTATCATTACAATGTAAACAACAGACAAATGAATGTATAATCAAGTAAGATTCTTTTACATTCTTTTAATGGAACACATTTTGCATTATAAAACCATTTTGCATTACATAGGTTTATATTAAATAAAATTATAATATTCTCAGATGGCGATAACAAATATGAAAGACAGATTTAAATTAAAAATATTAATGATTTACAGAAGAAAAAGGTATTTCTTTGAGCCTTATGACAAAAAATATTCATAGATTATCCAAACCATACAACCATCATTACTGAACACAGAGAACTGAACAATCAATCCTAGGTAGTAGGATTCAAATTATGACAAAAAATTAATTGATAGCCAATGTATTTTCTATAGGCTGTATGTAAAGGAATACCAGGACATCTGGCAGTACTTGTAATCATATTCTGGATGTTTTCACAGGGTCTCCAATATTAATCAATGTGCATCCTATTATTCAGTCCCCATAGATAATATTGCACAGTCTATATGAGGCATTCTGAGTCATAAAGATGTTAACAACTGCTTTACAGGCTTCAGTTAAATTCTTGTTACCCACTTTGCCCTGGGACCCACAAAGAAGCACCATTCACAGTGGAAAGATTCTTTTTGATATTGCTCAGTAAAGTTTTGATTAGTATAGTAGAATATCAGTCTTTCATGCTTTATAATTTATAATTTCACTATAAATCCTTTAGGAAGTAAATGAAGACAGTGCTTTTGCTAAATGGGATTGCCTACAAACAAATAAGATAATACTATACCAGTCAATAGTATAAAGGAGCCAATAAAATCACTTTGTTCTTACTTTTACAAGAATTAAGTCCCCCCAGCAGTATAAAATTTGAATTCAATCACTGATATGTGAATAATAAATCAGAAGATTTATATATTTATAATATTTGAAAAGGTTTTACCTACAGTTTTTTTCCAAGGGCTTCAAGCATAATTAAAATTAAAAACAAGCAGGATTTAAATATGGAGAAACTAGCAGAGATGAAATCTCATACACTTCCTATTGCATTGTCTCATTTGTCTAGAGATGATCTTGAAATTCTGGTTTACTAAATTTCTAGTTCAATGGTGGGAACAATATGAAGCCTAGGCAAATCTTTAAAGTCCAAAAAAGCCACTGAATTACTCACAAAACTTATACCTGGTAAAGAGTGATCATGAGTTAGTACTCACATTTATCTTCTCCCAACTTCCTATTCTTCTATTGTGATAGCTTTCAATACAGCATTTTATTTGCTTACCGCTGGCTCTTATATCGAGAAGTATTTCTGAAGTACTATGTTCTGCTCTTTGAATATTCTTTACTATGGTCTCCAACTCTGCAGTTAAATGTTTCCTTTGCTCAGTTAGCTGCTTTTGCTTATCTTCTACAAAAACATTTTAGATCAATTCACAACAAATTATTAAATGAGTACAATTGCTGTACAATATTGCAATCAGTATTCAATATAAATCTCAATTTTTTATATTTTACAAAACTTCTTAAATTAACTGAGTTAAAGTGTATAATCAAAGTGTTCTTTGTCTTAATATCCAAGTTGGCACTATTAAGCAAGTTACAGGTTAGAAACCAGGATCTTAACTATATTAAGATGGGGCTGCCCTTGAGGTCCACCCGGAGACTTCAACTGGTGCAGAATGCAGCCGCGCGAGTTGTCTTGGGGGTTTCCCGATACTCCCATGTTACACCTTTGCTCCGCGAGCTGCATTGGCTACGGGTTGCTCTCCGGGTGAGGTTCAAGGTGTTAGTGATGACTTACAAAGCCCTTCATGGCATGGGTCCGGATTACCTACAGCAACACCTGCGGCCGGCGTCAACTTCCCTCCGTCCAGTGCGCTCCCACAGAGAGGGCCTCCTCAGGGTACCTCCGATCAAAGAATGCCGATTGGTGGCCCCCAGGGGGAGAGCGTTCTCTGTGGGCGTGCCAGACCTATGGAACCACTTACCGGTCGAGCTCCGGATGGCCCCCAACCTTCGCTCCTTCCGGCACGATCTCAAAACCTTCTTTTTTGAACAAGCTGGCCTGGTCTGATGGGATGGGGTTGGGTTTTTTATAATTAGTTTTAATTTTTAATATGTATCAATTACTACGGGCATAGTTGTTTAATCACTTTTTAATTTTTGTATCCTGTTTTTTATTATGCATTGCCCTGTTCACCGCCCTGAGTCCTTCGGGAGAAGGGCGGTATACAAATTAAATTATTAAATTAAATTAAATTAAATTAAATTTTGAAATCATAATTTAACAAAGTTTATCTACACAAACAAATACAAACCAATGTTATGTAATATCTAGGTAGTTTGGCTGTATTACTATTATCTTTCTCATCTTTTTTTATTACTTTCTCTTATTGGGATCTTATGTTTATTTTATTTTGTTGTTTATATGTAGACTGAGAGCTTCTGCACCACAGACAATTTCTTTCTATGTCAAATCATACTTGGCCAATAAAGTATTCTGTGCTATGCTATGGTATGCTACGTTACACTATGCTATTATATGGTATGCTATGCTAATCTCTAGGAACTTAGATAACTTTTGAAATTTCTAAATATATTTCAAACATATGTTAAGACTGATTTATGCCCTATTTGAGGAAAAAATGTATATGCAATCCATTGATATTCCTAATTTCAGTTATGGATCTTTCAGACCACAGTCATTAGAGTAATAACTGGAGGCACTGTATTAAATTGGAAGGCAGATTTCAGGAACTTAACCTGGGGATTAAATGCTTTACTGCCCGACGTTTCTATTATGGAATCTCTCAGGTTTCTATTTTTCTCTAAGCTACTTAAATGACACTATATTCAAAGTTTTGGAAGAAAATGTCATCATTAAATATATGAAATGAAACTATATATATTCTTTTCATTAAATTCAGGTGAGTATCTATTGACAAAGTATTACTATATAACTAAAGAATGATATAAAAATATCTGCAGTAAATACTAAAAGTAGCAAATTATTGTTAAAAAGGTAAAGGTTCCCCCGCACGTCCGTGCTAGTCGTTTCCGACTCTAGGGGCCAGTGCTCATCTCCGTTTCAAAGCCGAAGAGCCAGCGTTTGTCCGAGGACGTCTCCGTGGTCATGTGGCCGGCATGACTAGACGCCAAAGGCGCACGGAACGCTGTTACCTTCCCACCGTAGTGGTCCCTACTTTTCTACTTGCATTTTTACGTGCTTTTGAACTGCTAGGTTGGCAGAAGCTGGGATGAGTAACAGGCGCTCACTCTGTTACACGGCACTCGGGATTTGACCCGCCAAACTGCCGACCTTCTGATCGACAAGCTCAGCGTCCTAACCCACTGATCCAGCAAAAGTACAGTATATTAAAAAAGATGAAATGATATATTGTCAATGTTTAAAATTCTTTTGCAACTGCTTTTATAAAATAGTTCATCTTCCAATGCCATGAAAGCACATGTAATTAACCTGCTAAAATACTGAGCAGGAAACTCCAGTCTAAGAGTTTACTGCATGTCCTACTTATATAACTATTAAAACAGGAATAATTTTCTATAGCCATGCCCAGTTTCTCTAACAAATGAAGCACATTAATTCAAGGTGCAGAGGATTAATATTAAAGCTGAAAGAATAAGGAATCACCACAAACATACCACCCAAGCCACCAGGTTGGGCCGCTGCAAGAGCTTGAGCTTCTTGTAGCCTTTTTAGATTTTCCAATAACAATTGTTTCTTCTCAGATAGTGTATATAATTCTTTTTCTGCAAAAAAGAGAAAGGTTTTAAATTGTCTCTTCAAATTTATTTAAGAAGCTTCTTATTGCTCAGAAAATTAAAAAGAAAAATGTTTTAATGTTTCAATATAGTTCATATAATGTATAATTTATCTATTATTGCAGAATTCTTAAGTACAAAGAAACAAAGTAGGATAAGAAATGTGCCACAAAGCCAATAGAATTTTCTGTGAAATTTGAATTATGTTCCTACAGGAACCCATGAAAACTTTCCTGACAAGGTACAATTTCTTTGTATAGCATACGAAAAACAGTATTCATTCTGATCTCTTGATCAGTATGAAGTAAACAGTAAAATTTAAAACCTTACATATTAAATATATATTACCATAATATTGCAAAATAAATATTTGAGAAATACCTAGCAAGATACAGCTTTATAATATTTTTATCATGTAAATTAATTGATTATAGCATTTTATTTTATTTTCTGACAAAAATTGAAATTACTTTTTCAAGCATGAGTTTATTTCGTTTCTAATAAAGAATGCCATTCTGATGGAATTTATAACTCTTTTGCTTAGAAAAAGGTTTTATATATTTATTTCTTTTGTTAACTTACCTCCATAATGTCTATCTGGAAATTTCTCCGAAGCACCTTGCTGCAATGCTAATATTTCCTGAAAAACTTTCTTTAGCTCTTCAGACAAATTGCTTCTTTTATCAGATAATACTTGTAATTTATGCTCTGTAAAAATAATTAAGTCAGTTCATTTAAAAATGCTGATATATTTGCCCTATTTACAATATATGCATACAATTGGTATTTAGTATATCACAGGTTGTTCAAAAGCATGATTCTAATTTGACTGAACTGTATTTTTAGCTGTGACATTTATAGTTTTTAATGTTTTTAATATTTGTTAATGATAGTGATTTAGATATTTGTAATTTTAGTTTTGTTACACACTTCCCAGTCACTTGCTTATGAGATGACTTGCTGTATAAATTAAATTAAATAAATGTTAAATAAATAAATAAATATAAATAAATTATTCTTGTAAAGAAATCAAAGCTATAGCTGCATCTATTCATCATTTAATTTTAAGGAAATGGATATCGGTAAGAATCTAGTTAAAAATTAAGCTGTTTAGCATGTCAAAAATCATAATGTTGATAAAACTTCATTTTTTATTAAATGTGAATTAACATTGGCCTTTCACTTACCACATATATGTTTTTTAAATTTTTAAATTTAAACAATACAACAAGCTGTTACAGTTTACAACTAGAATGAAAATGTTTAAATACTTCCATTTAACCAAGTCACAGAAGAAAAATGTCTCAGCCTTGTTGTACCAGCTACTATGAATAAAATCTAAAGTAAAACCCAATTATCTAGTGTACTAAACAAATGTGAGTAACAACAATTCTATGTAGTGCTGTGGTGTTTCTCAAGTTGTGATTCTAAAACTTTACTGAATCACTTTTTTCTTGCTCCTTTCTTTTTATCAG
Source organism: Vipera ursinii (assembly GCF_947247035.1). Classification (NCBI taxonomy): domain Eukaryota; kingdom Metazoa; phylum Chordata; class Lepidosauria; order Squamata; family Viperidae; genus Vipera; species Vipera ursinii. Next base: position 111,656,942 of record NC_139517.1, on the reverse strand, counting down.
TGACAGAAAATTTGAGAAGTCTTGCTTACAGTTCAGCAAATACTATTTCATCTTAATTATAAATTCAATTGAGACAAAGAAACTTACTTCAAATTTTATATATCTGGCATTACAAATATTAGAAATTACAGTTTACCTACCATTGATATATCCTGGTTCAGCAGCTACAAGAGCCTGAGCATCTTCTAATTCTGTCCAATTCGAAGCTAAACTTTTCTGTAGCAATTCTTTTTTTTTAAGTAGGTGATTCAGTGGTCTCCCTTTTTGAATTATTTCTTTAAAAATATTTTAAAATATTCTCATTATTTATAAAATCACATAACATGAACAATTATTTTCAAAAACTGGATTATTTCATATATTGCTAAATATTATTGTAGATCTCATTCAATAAAACAAAACAAACTAAATGAAATTATTTTGGATGACTAATAACCTTCTGCAGACCTGTCTCTCGCAAAAACCCCTTTGCCCAAGCCAACAAAAAATTAAGTAAATAGGGAGGGCAGACTAATGGTGTCAAATGACAACAAATGACACAAAGAGATGACTTCAAATCTGCTTGAATTTGCTTTCATTGAGTTTTGTGTGGGTAAAATGCATTTTTATTTTTTATTTTATTGATTTGTATCCCACCTTTATTATTTTTACAAATAGCTCAAGGTGATGAACATATCCAACACATCTTCTTCCTCCTGCTGTTACCCACAACATTATCCTGTGATATGAGTTGGATTGAGAGAGTGTGACTGGCCCAAAGTCATCCAACCAGCTTTCATGGTTAAGGTAGGACTTAAACTTTGGTCTCCTGCTTTTTAGTCTTGTGCCTTAACCACTACACCAAACTGGTTTTTTAGGAAAGAGAAAAAGAAACACCCATTTTATTTTTCATAAAAACTTGGTCGAATTTTTTATGTCTTTGGTGTATACATGAAATACTCTTTTAATTGCCACCTATGATAGTTAGTCACCTAAAAATATTTTAAAATATTCTCATTATTTATAAAATCACATAACATGAACAATTATTTTCAAAAACTGGATTATTTCATATATTGCTAAATATTATTGTAGATCTCATTCAATAAAACAAAACAAACTAAATGAAATTATTTTGGATGACTGATTATTTTTCATAAAAACTTGGTCAAATTTTTTATGTCTTTGGTGTATACATGAAATACTCTTTTAATTGCAACCTATGATAGTTGGTACCATGGCTTTCTTCCCCTCTGCCAATGAAACAAAGGCCAGGGGGCAACAGGTGCATCAATCCGGGGCTCTGTTCTCAGCTACAGAGGTCTTTCCTGAAGGCCTCTGCCAGCGAAACATAGGCCGGGGGCAATGTGCACAAGTGGTGGCGAGTGACCACAGAAGAAGTAGGCTGGCGGCCATGCAGGCTCCTGCTAGGTGGGGCTGTTGGTGCCATGACCGCAAGGTGAGACAGATCTCAGGACATGAGAGGCTAGACTGCAGGCGCTCTAAGGTAAGTGGGTGCACAGCACTTGGGACAGCTCCACCCCCTCTCCCACCTGCCTCGCCTCAACTTGTGGCAGCGGCACCATGAACAATCAGATGGAATGGGCAGGCGGCTAGCTGCACAGGCTCTTAACTAGGGATTATTTTGAGGGTAGGGCTTATATTAGGTGCTCACATAAAAATCAAGCTAGAGTTTATTTTCGGGAATATGTCTTATTTTTGGGAAAACATGGTATGTACAATGAGGTGGGAATGATTGTTGTGTATTCTTTTTTAACAAGCATACAAGCAGAGATGTGAGGAAGAGGATGCCAAAATCTAAAGTGACCCCACTTCACTAGCTTATAACTATCTATACTTTTCAAGAGATAAGGAAGGAAAGAATGACAGAAATTGATTGATTTTTTATGATCAGTAAGAAAAAGAAGTGTTTCTAGTAAATAGTCGCTTCTAATACAAGCATAACTCATTTTGATAAATCATTAAACAGTTTACTTTAGGCCATTGTTCCAAATAGCTATATTTATATTATATATTTATATTTATTAGATTTTTATACCGCCCTTCTCCCGAAGGACTCAGGGCGGTGTACAGGGCAATAAATCAACCATTCATCCAAGAATAGATAAAGGTGCTTGACGTACACTTCTTCTAACATTATTATAGTAAAGATGGTGATAAAACATTATTGTTAAACAAAAATTAAAACATTATAAGTCATACCACTACGTCGTTCCATCTGAGCCATTTCTAAAACATGTTCTGCATTTTGAATATCATCTACAGTTGCCTTTAAAACTGTGGTCAAGTGTTTTTTTGCCTCAAACAATTCTTGAAGTGCATGTTCTGTAAAATAATTTCAGATCAATAAACATAAATAATTTATTTATTCAATTTATTATGAGGCTTAAATAATTTTAATAGATTGCTATTAAAGCAATACATATTATTAAAATGACACTGAAGAATATTAAAAAATAGTACAAATAGATATAAACAAATACACCATGGCTATACAGTAATACCCAAAAGCCTTATGAAAAAAAAAGAAAACCATGAAAACATTAACGCTCTAATGAAGAAAAACAAGCAATGTTTATCTAATAAGGTTTTTTGATCAATATGAACTCTAAATTTAGAAATAATAATCTACAATCTACAAAATGTAATCTACTTCAAATTGAACCTTCTGGTGACTTCACATCCATGTAATGTTCTTGGCAGCAATAAAAAATGATTTGTGATTCCCTTCTTTCAGGTTTTTTTTTCTATTTCTCAATCTATTTATTTATTTATTTATTTATTTATTTATTTATTTATTTATTTATTTATTTATGGGATTTATATCCCGCCCTATCTCCCGAAGGACTCAGGGCAGCTAACAACAAAACATATAATAAATACAGAAATTAAGATAAAAATAAAATTAAAATCATCTGTGCAATAAATTAAAATTAAAAACTAAAAATAAATTAAAAATTGTAAATATAATTAATTAAAATGCCTGTCAGTCCAGGTCAGCCAGGTGGAATAGGAGTGTTTTGAGGCCACGGCGAAAGGATTGGAGATTTTGGGCCATCCGAAGCTCAGGGGGGAGCTGATTCCATAGGACTGGGGTTCCCACAGAGAAGGCCCTCCCCCTGGGGGTCACCAGCCGACATTACCTAGCTGACGGTACCCTGAGGAGGCCTTCTCTGTGTGAGCGTACTGGGCGATGGGAATTCGTTCCCGGCAGCAGATGGTCCTGCAAGTATCCCGGGCCTAAAGCCATGTAGGGCTTTAAAGGTAAGTACCAGCACCTTAAATCTCACCCGGAGGGCAACCGGTAGCCAATGCAGCTCACGCAGGAGGGGTGTAATATAGGAGTATCGGGGTGCTCCCATCACTACCCGTACAGCTGCACTCTGCACCAGCTGAAGCCTCCGGGTGGTCTTCAAGGGCAGCCCCATGTAGAGAGCATTACAGTAGTCTATACGGGAGGTAACGAGTGCGTGGGTGACTGTACGTAGGGCATCTCGGTCCAGAAAGGGGCACAATTGGTATATTAGGTGAATCTGGGCAAATGCCCCCCTAGCCATGACTCCAATATGATCTTCAAAACTGAGTCGTGAATCTAGGAGGACGCCCAGATTGCGTGCTCTATCAATGGGAGGTAACATCTCTCCTCCTATAGCCAAAGATGGAACCTCTTGGACTAAACGAGATGATGGTATGTAGAGCCACTCAGTCTTGGCCGGGTTGAGTCGAAGCCTGTTTTTCCCCATCCAAATCTGTACTGCTTCCAGTTAATGGGACATCACATCGAGGGCATCACTGGGTTGGTTCGGGGTGGAGATGAATAGCTGGGTATCATCAGCATATTGATGATATTTCACCCCGAAGCCATGGATGATCTCTCCCAGCGGCTTCATATAGATGTTGAACAGGAGGGGCGAGAGCACCGATCCCTGAGGCACTCCACAACTAAGGGGCCTAGGGCTTGACCTCTGCCCCCTAACATCGTCTGCGAATGGTCCGAGAGGTAGGAGAACCACCGCAGAACGGTGCCTCCCACTCCCAACCCCTCAAGACAACGCAGTAAGATACTGTGGTCGATGATATCAAAAGCCGCTGAGAGATCTAATAGGACCAGGACAGAGGAATAACCTCTATCTCGGGCCCGCCAGAGATCATTCACCAGTGCGACCAATGCCGTCTCCGTGCTATACCCAGGTCTGAAACCCGATTGGTATGGATCCAGATACTCAGCTTCCTCCAGGATCAAAGGGAGCTGTCGTGCCACCACGCTCTCAACGACCTTCGCAAGAAAGCGAAGGTTGGAGACAGGACGGAAGTTGTTTAAAATAGCTGGATCCAATGCAGGTTTCTTAAGGAGGGGCCTTACCACCGCCTCTTTCAAGGCAGCAGGGGAGTACCCTTCACTCAGTGAAGCATTGATAACTGCTAGGAGCCAGCCTCGTGTAACCTCCCGAGATGCATAGACTAGCCAGGAGGGACACGGGCCCAACAAACATGTGGCAGCACTTAGTTTCCCCATGATCTTGTCCACTTCATCCGGAGTCACAGGATCAAACTGTTCCCAAATGTTCTCGGCCAAATTCATTGTTTTCCTCTCATCAGATACTGCCCAGTCAGAGTCCAGACCAGCCCGAATCTGAGCAATTATGTCCACCAGATATTTACTAAATTGCTCAGCCCGTCCATGTAGCTTACAAACCTGAAACAGCCTGGTAGAAATCCATTTCCAGGGCTGACCTTTGTTTAGTTTCTGAGTGTGGGAAGGACTAAAATGACAATATGATATTAAGAAGATCCAAATGAAGTTTTTTTTTCTTTCTCTTAAAATTTCAGCTTTTAGTTCTTTTTTCATTTATTTCCTAACTTTCCTTAACTGGCCAGTTATCTTTTCTATTCTTATTTTACCCAATCCAGCCTATATTATTATTTTTTATATGAATGAAAAGACAAAGGAAAATGTGTGTGTGATATGTGTGGGTGTGTCTCTGTGTACAAAAGATGATACAAATTTCTTGTTGTGAAAGTGGTTTGTATGCACAAGAAATTTTTGGGGGTATATATTTTATTGGTATTTTTTAACATAACATAAAATCATTCAGTAATTTGTAAACAGTATGTTGTCTGGGTAACATTTATAAGACAATCTTTAACAGTTGATTTCTATATTCCATATGTTAATTTCATTTGATTTCCCCTTTCCTCAAAGTATCTTTCTTTGCAAAACATTAGATTAAGACAACTCTCATTATTTTGATAAACAACAGTTTATAGTTTTTCCAATAATCCTATTTGTCATTTTAGTTGCCTTATCGTAAATCCTGTTACCGTGCTTATTGCAGCTTATTTCTCCCCCCAAATTCTAAATATGCTTACTAGTGACAATTTTCTCAACAATTAACTACATTTACATTGGTGGATTTAATTCTATTTTTTTCCATATAAGCCCTCTCATATTTTCATATTTCTTAATCAAAAAGTAAAAAAGTAGAGAGAGAAAAAAGGAGAGAGACAAAAAAGAGGAAAAAAGAGGAAAGAAAAAAGAAGAGGGGAAAAAGACAAAAGCACTGAGATACAAAAAATAACATACGACTTAAAATATGTATCCCTCCTAATTTAATATATATTTATTCCCTTAATTTCTTATTCTTTTTCACCATAGCTGAGAATGTATTTAATCTATTTAAACTTTAAGCATTCCATTCAGTAGATCTAATCATCTAATCCTTTAACGCTCATTCAAAACACATTTTCTTATCGTCACATTTAAATAACTAAAATGTTTGCTTTGTTTAAATCATTTCAACTTTTTTTTTACAGAAAGGAAAAAGAAAAAAACATATTGTATTAATTTAAAAAAAATCATCCCTCTAAGAGTAATATATTCCAAATTTTTTCCATTTCTTTAGCCATATTCAAACAAATGTTTCTTATTGTATTAGTTAACAAAAAAATTCATCTCTCTAAGAGTAATATATTCCAAAGTTTTTCCATTTTTAGTCATATTCAAACAAATGTTTCTTTTTTAAGTATTCTCTCTAAGTCCCATCATCTTTTTTCTTGATTTCCATTTTAATCTTTTTTCTCTGGCCATTGCCTTCTTAATCAGTATGTTTTGCTGCCTCATTCGTTTCCCTGTAAAGTATTTTTTCTCATTTTTTTCCTTCAAAGTTGCTTGGATGTGTTGAAATATTTCCCATTTGAATTAAATCATGATTTTTTATTTTATATGGTTCCATCTTTAAGTCTCTATCCTCAGAATTATGTTCAGTTATCTCTACTGTATTTTCCTGGGAAATTTTTTGGAGTGAAATTAAGTTGGAGATAAGTTGATTCATACTCTCAAGGTAGTTCTGTATTTCTTTGTGGTTTAAAATCATTGTCCTTTGAAATTGTTGCCACTTATCATATGTTTCCTTTTGTAAAGTATTCATTGCTTCAGATTTGTTACTCTCACTTTGTTTACACAGCTGCATTTTTAAAGAACTTTGAGGGTCAGAGAAAAAAAAATCCTCACCCACCAGTAGGTGTCAGCGTTTGCTCATTTTTTCAGATCTTTCTAGTGTTTTTTTTTCTCTCTCTAAAGGGTAAGTTTCGCCGCTTCCGGTAACCAAAAGGAGGGAGTAAAATCCCCGCCTTTTTTTCTGGAGATCTCTTACTTTTGGGACTTTCTTCTTCAGGAAAATAGGTAGGATAGAGAAAATCAATATTCTTACACAGATTCAAGCATGCTGTTTAAGATCCACTTAGTTTAAAAGCTTATGGCTTTCGTTGTTTTCAGCTGTGGCTGGACATGAAGTTAGCCAGCCTTTTCTTTTGTTGGGTTTCTGGGAGGCTTCTCCTGGACTGTTCGGAGAGACCACCGTCTCTCCTAAGTCCCTGGGATTTCCTTCCTTCATTCCACCCCTTCAGGGTGGGTTCTGGCCCCTTAGGGTCCCGAACAAAAAGAAATTTCAACCGAAGGGTTCGGCATTCCGAATCTTCCGACTGCTCCGCTGAAAAACAGGAACCAGAAACCAAGAAATTCTTGTATATGCATAAAAGGTATAAATTTTTGTCACAGATTTTTTACTACCAGTTTCCTTATTAGGGATTCTTCTTTCAAAATATCTACCATTGCTATCCATACTATATAGTTTTAAATCTCATTTGAAGATAAAGTTATTCCCTGGGCATTTTCAGGCTCATAACTCTGGTAAGAACAAGAGGTCTTTTAATTATTGCAACCCTATTGTTATTTTATAGAACTTTTTAATTTTCATCTAAGTTAACAAAATGCTTTTTATGGAAGATAATTTTATATATTTAGTTTTTGTACACTCCCCTGGCTTCCTTTGGAAGGAAAAATCAGTATATGAATGGATAGATAATATAATAATATTAGTAATAATTCCTGTTCAAGTTTTTAAATTATGAGGCAATATAGCGACCTTACCACTGATAATGCCTGGATGGATGGATGCAAGAATCTGAGCTTCATCTGTCTCCTTCTCATTGGACTTCAACTTTTCTTGCAATTCTTTCTTCTTTACTAATAGATCATATAATTCCTTTTCTTCAGATAAAAATAGTTTTAAAATTATTCCGTGAAAACAGTTCAAAGCATAATTATATCTTATCATTAAAAATTACACATAGATCATTTCAAGTGGCAAATATTTTTTTGTTAAAAGAAATGCAAGAAATAACGACGCTGTAATAAAAGTATCTAATATTTTCAGATACCTTCATTACAGTGTCACTATTTCTTGCCTTGCATTTGTTTTACAACTCCATTATACAGCTCCATTTAAACTGAAAACCAAAAATTAAGGGGGAAAAACAGATTTTCATGACCATAAAATGACTGATTTATGGCCTCTTTCAATGTCAAGGTGGCACAATATGTGAAAGTGAACAAATGCCTAAAGTTAATGCTTTCTTTAAACAGATTCATTTAATCTGTACTTACCAATAGGTTTTCCAATTATGTCTCTTTCTGAAGCAATACTCTTTGCTTTTAGTAGATTAATGGTATTTTGCCCTAATTCTTCAATCAAAAGTCTTTTTTCATCAGAAAGTTTATATAATGTATGCTCTATAAAAATCAGATCAATAATGACATATATGTTGAAAAGGCTGCAGTAAACACTATGCTGTGGTTAATTGCTCTATTCATTCATTCATTACATTTCTATAACTATGAAACTCAATCAAGTGATTCTGGGTAACTTAAGTTTCTGTATTTCTATTCATAATATTTACAGTATTTGTCACTCTATAGTTCTCATTTGAGAACTATATATGGTAAGTACTGCACAATAATAATAATGTTCTGCATTATTTAATTTCTAAACAAGCCAAATATTGTTGCCTTATCTCATACAGTGAGGGGGGAAAATATTCGATCCCCTGCTGATTTTGTACGTTTGCACACTGACAAAGAAATGCACAGCTTAAAATTTTAATGGTAGGTTTATTTTAACAGTGAGAGACAGAATAACAACAAAAATATCCAGAAAAACACATGTCAAAAATTTACAAATTAATTTGCATTTTAATGACTAAAATAAGTCTTTGACCCCTTCACAAAACATGACTTGGTGGCAAAACCCTTGTTGGCAATCACAGGGGTCAGACATTTCTTGTAGCTGGCCACCAGGTTTGCACACATCTCAGGAGAAATTTTGTCCCACTCCTCTTTGCAGATCCTCTCCAAGTCATTAGAGTTTCAAGGCTGATGTTTGGCAACTCGAACCTTCAGCTCTCTCCACAGAGTTTCTATGGGATTAAAGACAGGCTAGCCCCTCCAGGACCTTAATGTGCTTCTTTCTGAGCCACTCCTTTGTTGCCTTGGCCATGTGTTTTGGGTCATTGTCATGCTGGAATACCCATCCACGACCCATTTTCAATGCCCTGGATGAGGGAAGAGGCTCTTACCCAAGTTTTGACAGTACATGACCCCGTCCATCGTCCCTTTGAGGTGGTGAAGTTGTCCTGTCCCCTTAGCAGAAAAACACCCCTAAAGTATAATGTTTCAACCTCCATGTCTGACAGTGGGGATGGTGTTTCCTGGGTTCATAGGCAGTATTCCTCCTCCTCCAAACACGGTAAGTTGAGTTGATGCCAAAGAGCTCGATTTTGTTCTCATCTCACCAAACACTTTCACCCAGTTCTCCTCTGAATCATTCAGATCTTCATTGGCAACCTTCAGACAGGCCTGTACATGTGCCTTTTTGAAGAGAGGGACCTTGTGGCACTGCAGGATTGTTTTCTTGGTGGCTATGGTCCCACTCCCTTGAGATCATTGACACGAACTTCCTGTGTAGATTTGGGCTGATTCCTCACCGTTTTCATAATCATTGAAATTCCACGAGGTGCATAGAGCCCCAGACTGAGGGAGACTGACAGTTATTTTGTGCTTCTTCCATTTGTGGATAATTGCACCAACTGTTGTCACCTTCTCACTAAACTGCTTAGGGATAGTCTTGTAGCCCATTCCAGCCTTGTGTAGGTCTACAATCTTGTCCCTGACATCCTTGGACAGCTCTTTGGTTTTCGCCATGGTGGGGAGTTTGGAATCATATTGATTGATTGATTGCTTCTGTGAATACAGGTAACAAGGTGAGATTAGGAGCTCATTACCTGTATAAAAGACTTGGGAACCAGAAATCTTGCTGACTGATAGGGGATCAAATACTTATTTCACTCATTAAATGTGTTTTTCTAATTATTTGTTGTTGTTGTTCTTATTCTGTCTCTCACTGTTAAAATAAATGTACCATTAAAATTAGAGACTGATCATATCTTTGTCAGCAGGTAAATGTACAACATCAGTAGGGGATCAAATAATTTTTTCCCTCATTTTAGGGAAAATTTTACCCTGCCCCTTCATGGATTACTGCCTTGTCGTGGCGAAGGGGCTTGCATAATTCAATGAAGCTATGAGCTATGCCGTGCAGGGCCATGCAAGACCGAAAGGTCATAGCAGAGAGTTCTGCCAAAATGTGATCCACTGGAGAAGGAAATGGCAACCCACTCCAGTATCTTTACCATGAAAACCCTATGGACAATACCAAAAGGCAAAACAATATGACGCTGGAAGATGAGCCCCTCAGGTCGGAAGATGTCTAATATGCTACTGGGGAAGAGCAGAGGGCTAGTACTAGTAGTGCCAGAAAGAATGAAGTGACTGGGCCAAAGCCAAAAGGACACTCAGCTGTGAATATATCTGGTGGTGAAAGGAAAGTCCGATGCTGTAAAGACTTTTTCTCCATAGGAACCTGGAATGTAAGATCCATGAATCAAGGAAAGCTGGACGTGGTCAAACAAGAGATGACAAGACTGAACATCGACATCTTAGGAATCAGCAAACTAAAATGGACAGGAATGGGTGAATTTAATTCAGATGACCATCAGGTATACTACTGCGGGCAAGAATCCCTCAGAAGAAATGGAGTAGCCTTCATAGTCAATAAAAGAGTAGGAAAATCAATACTGGGATACAATCCCCAAAATGACAGAATGATCTCAGTTCAAATCCAAGGCAAACCATTCAGTATCAAAGTAGTCCAAGTCTATGCCCCAACCACTGGGGCTGAAAAGGATGAAATTGACTGGTTTTATGAAGCCCGACAACACCTTATAGAACTAATACCAAAAAATGATGTCCTTGTCATCATGGGGAATTGGAATGCTAAAGTAGGAAGCCAAAAGATAACCAGAATAACAGGCAAGTTTGGCCTTGGAGTACAAAATGAAGCAGGGCACAGGCTGATAGAATTTTGTCAAGACAATATGACTGTGGCTTAGACAATGAGCTTCTCATTGCAAAGTTTAGGCTTAAACTGAAGAAAGTAGGGAAAAGCACTAGGCCACTCAGGTATGAATTAAATCATATTCCTGTTGAATATACAGTAGAGGTGACAAATAGATTTAAGGAATTAGATCTGATAGACAGAGTGCCTGAAGAACTATTGAGAGGTTCTCAACATTGTACAAAAGGTAGCAACTAAAACCATCCCAAAGAAAAAGAAATGCAAGAAAGCAAAATGGCTGTCTCAGGAAACTTTGCAAATAGCTGAGGAAAAGAGGGAAGCCAAAGACAAGGGAGAAAAAGATACACCCAACTGAATGCAGAATTCCAGAGAATAGCTAGAAGAGATAACAATGCCTTCTTAAATGAACAGTGCAAAGAAATAGAAGAAAACAATAGAACAGGGAGGACCAGAGATCTCTTCAAGAAAATTGGAGAGATGAAGGGAAAGTTGAATGCAAAAATGGGCATGATAAAGGACCAAAATGGCAGGGACCTAACAGAGGCAGAAGAGATTAAGAAGAGGTGGCAAAATTACACTAAAGAACTATACAAGAACAAGCTTAACGTCCCAGATAACCACGATGAGGTGGTCACTGACCTCGAGCCAGATATCCTAGAATGTGAAGTGGGCCTTAGAAAAGCTGAGCAACAACAAAGTTAGTGAAAGTGACAGTATTCCAGCTGAGATATTCAAAATCTTAAAAGACAATGCAGTAAAAGTGCTACACTCAATTTGCCAGCAAATTTGGAAAATGTGCCACAGTGGCCACAGGATTGGAAAAGATCAGTTTACATTCCAATTGCAAAGAAAGGCAGTGCCAAAGAATGTTCAAACTATCGCACCATTGCACTCATTTCACATGCTAGTAAAGTTATGCTTAAAATCCTACAAGCTAGACTCCAGCAGTATGTGGATCGAGAACTACCAGAAGTACAGGCAGGATTTTGAAGAGACAGAGGAACTAGAGATCAAATTGCCAACATACGCTGGATTATGGAGAAAGCTAGGGAGTTCCAGAAAAAATCTACTTCTGCTTCATTGACTATGCTAAAGGCTTTGATTGTGTGGATCACAACAAACTTTTTGGCAAGTTCTTAAAGAGATGGGAGTACCAGACCATCTTATTTGTCTCTTGAGAAACCTATATGCGGGTCAAGAAGCAACAGTGAGAACTGGACACAGAACCACTGATTAGTTCAAAATTGGGAAAGGAGTCCAGCAAGGCTGTATACTGTCGCCCTGCCTATTTAACTTATATGCAGAGCACATCATGAGAAAGGCAGGGCTAGATGAATCAAAAGTTGGAATTAAGAGTGCCGGGAGAAATATAAATAACTTAAGATATGCAGATGATACCACACTAATGGTAGAAAGTGAAGAAGAACTAAAGAACCTCTTTTTGTGGGTGAAGAAGGAGAGTGCAAAAGTTGGGTTGAAACTTAACATTAAGAAAACCAAGATCATGGCATCCGGCCCTCTCAATTCCTGGCAAATAGATGGAGAAGTAATGGAGGTAGTGACAGTTTTGATTTTCCTGGGCTCCAAGATTACTGCAGATGGGGATTGTATCCAAGAAATTAAAAGACGCTTGGCTCCTGGGGAGGAAAGCCATGGCAAATCTAGACAACACACTAAAAAGCAGAGACATCACCCTGTCAACAAAAGTGCGTATAGTCAAGGCTATGGTCTTCCCAGTTGCAATGTATGGCTGTGAAAGTTGGACCATAAAAAAGGCTGAGCACCAAAGAATTGAGGCCTTTGAACTATGGTGCTGGAGAAGACTCCTGGGAGTCCCTTGGACTGCAAGGCGATCAAACCAGTCAGTCCTAGAGGAGATCAACCCTGACTGCTCTTTAGAAGGCCAGATCCTGAAGTTGAAACTCAAAAACTTTGGCCACCTAATGAGAAGGAAGGACTCACTAGAGAAGAACCTAATGCTGGGAAAGATTGAGGGCAATAGAAGAAGGGGACGAGAGAGAATGAGGTGGCTGGATGGAGTCACTGAAGCAGTAGGCGTGAGCTTAAATGGACTCCAGAAGATGGTAGAGGACAGAAAGGCCTGGAGGAATGTTGTCCATGGGGTCGTGATGGGTTGGACACGACTTCGCAGTTAACAACAACAACAACATATTTACCCTGATGTTTAAAAGTGCAGTATACAGTTCTTGATTCAGCCCTACATAAGCTTCCATTTGATTTTAATTTTTTCAAACCTCCAATTGTTTAAAAAATGTTAGATCTCTGAGTTTGGTTGTTTTCTTGCATTTCATTACCCAAACTAGGTAACATCATCAGTTCTGTTCAGCCTCTCAGTTCAACTCTGAGCTGCAAATATTCTCTTTTATTGATACTTAGATCTCCTTGAATTTGGAATAAAACTTCAGTTCTTACTGCCTTCTTTAAATATTGTTTTGCATCAAAATTTTATTCAATAGTGGGAAATAATTAAAAGAAGCTGGGTTTTTTTAAAAAAAAATAAAGAAGTAACATTTGAATTAATACATACCAATGACACTGCGTGGCTCAGAAGCCACAGAAGCTGCAGCTTCATCTAGTTCTTTCTGAACAGATTCAAGCTTTGCCAATATTTCTTCTCTTTTTCCAGATAATTCATATAATTCTCTTTCTGTAACATTAATATTTCAAAAAACACATTAAAGTTATTATTACTTTTGAAGTTGCATTAAATATTAAAGCAGCTCTTGGATTTCCAGAGTATGTGAAGGATGAGACAGCTGGAGTTTACATGAACTATTGAGTTTATCCGCTTTTGGAGTAAACATCTAAAGCTAATTATATATGCAACTTTATTTTGGGTTGTTCAGAAGGAAGGCACAATAAATAGAAATAGAAAGCCTTGTAAATTATCTAGAACTCTTGGAAATAAAGCTAATTGCAGTACTACAGTATCTGAAGATTACACCACAATATGTGGGCTTTAACATTCAATTTGAAGATTACAACCGAACATAAATACGAAGATTCTGAAATTTACTGTTTAAATTAGAGTGTGTTCCAGGAATATTACAAAGTGAGAATTTGCCATTTCAACCTATATTTTTAAGTAATAGTCCTCTTTGTAGTGCTTCTCTAAGCTCTTACTGAAAGCTGTTCATAAACTGAGCTGATGAAGGACTCAGGTGTCAAAACAATTGTCTTAGCTAGAGATATCTACAAAAAAGAAGAGTTATGCCCAGTAATTGAAGATGATCATATATACATTAAATCTCAAAAGCAGTAAAAATTATCAACTTTTTTGTGCAGGGATGTATCTCCAGTAAACTCTGGTGACCAGGGGAGTGACACAAAAGAAAATGGAAAGTAAAATAACGCACCATATGAATCATCTTTTCATCCCTATCACTCTTAGAGAGATATTACCAATACCAGAGATAAGAGGACCTCCAAAGTTCCAAATATTGCTGCGGAAATAGCTATTATTGAGAGACAGCTAAACTCAGAGATTACAGAAAAACACATTGATAATAGCATAATTGTGATACAATCGTGTACAATAAGAAATTAATCTGTAACAAAGTCCCTTTAACCCTTTCCAACCTCTTGGCTTGGGAATCCTTATTCAGAAAAAATGAGAGGTTCAAAGGATTTCTCCTAGCAAAAGATTATAGAAGCTTTGGGAAAATAACATGAGTCTTTTAACAGATTTACCATAAAGTGTTCATCTGATTTAGTACTACTGGGAGAATTTCTATCTACTTTAAATGATCAATCGATGATCCATATCAAATTATTCTCAAGTGATGAACCTCCTTTGGAACCAAACTTCAGAAAAGTTTTTAATGATAATTCACTAACACACAACCATTCTCAAATTCAGACTCATTTTTATAAATAATAAGAGAATATTCCAATGGATATTTTTGCATTTCATCAGAAGGAAGACAAAAGCAACATAATAAAAAACCCACTATTCTTCTTAGAAGTAGAGAGGGGCTTTCTTGTACAAGGTTTTGCAAGATATGAATTTCTCAGAAAGCACAGTTGCAAAAGGCAAAGGTTAAGAGACTGTTCTGTATTCTGACTCTGAGGAAACCAATTGTTATGCTTTGCTGACATCTGGTGGCTTGACATGATCTTATCACCAGCAAGCATAATCCATGAGTTCCCCTGATAGATCTGCTAGAAGAACGTGGCTGGCTAAGAACTGACCACAGGATAGCTTATGTTCAGGGACAACTAGTCTCCTTCATTGTATTAAGCTGGCAATAGAGATGAGTGGAAAAGGGGGTTTATTCCTTTGCGCGTTCTCTCTCTCAAATGAACACTGGGATAGAATAAGAAAACTAAAACACTCCGCTCATAGAACGCATCACCGGTCTATTCGTTACGGCCGGCCGTATTCCTTTGAACCGCTTCACATCGCATCCGTTTTTGGGGAATTAGGTGGATACACGTTGTTCCTGCAGACACAGAAAACGCAACATCTTTCTTCCCTTTTTGCCTTGTTTGTGCTGCAATGGTTTACCATAAATCCACCCATAAGGACAGGATACTTCACTACGAAAGTAATCACCCCATAACCCACAAGGCCAGCTGTATCAGGACCCTCTTTAGATGTGTAGACACACATTGCAGCACAAACAAGGCAAAAAGGGAAGAAAGACGTCGCCTTTACCATGTCTGCAGGAACAATGGATTTCCACCTAATTTTATTAGGCAATACAGCAGGCCAGGTGAACCTACTTGCCATCAACGTGAAAACGCCTTAACATCACGGATAACACTGCCTTATATCCATGGTGTATCCGAGGCCACAGCACATATATTGGCCCCTCACAAGGTCAGTGTTACCCACATACCTGATCGGATTCTATGAGCTTGTGTCATGAGCTCTAAAGACCCACTCCCCAATGAGGAAAAATCCTTGGTTGGGTATGTCATGCCAAAATTGCAATTGCAACTACATTGGGGAGATGGCAAAACGACTGAGGACCAGAGTGCACGAACAGAAGCTTGCTATTAGAAGACAAGCACAGCATTCACAGGTGTGGGCACACATGGCCACACATAACCACGTCCTCAATCTAACAGGGACCGAAGCAATTGCAAGTGATAACACTAAAGGCGGCCGTTTGTTGAAGGAAGCCTGATTTTCAAACCACTCCTCCATCAACCGGCACTTAGACCTCCCCGCTGCATACCAGCCACTAAGGAATTGGGAAAAGGAACCAGTGACGTGTTCTATGAACGAAGCACGGAAACACTGACAGTATAAATGTGATTTCCCCACCCCAGCGTTTTATATCCTGACAACGTTGGCAGTTAGCCAACGAAAGGTTGATCTTTTAACAATAAATATATATAACAATATATATGTCTTCAGATTCTTCACACTGCTTATTGGGAAAAGTCCCAATGTAGGAGATCACATAGCTCTCTGAGTCAATAACTTTCAATTACATTATTATTATTTCAATATTTTTATTGACTTGTTAAGCTTGTTTCCTGCTTTCTTCTCAGTTTCTGCTATTGTTAAACAGAGCAAAAGCAAAAAAGGAAAAGAGTTTGAAAATAAACAATAGGCTTTTTAAATCACAAAATATTTGTTTGTTTGCTTGCTTGCTTGCTTGCCACTATCTCACCATGGGGCTATCCTAGGAGGCTTACAACAGTACAACATAAAATTGTAAGAAATGTAACTATAACAATAGTAAAAAAAATACAAATAATGAAAATACAGCAATATAAATTAAAAAATAGGTAGGGAAGGAACAGGATGCATGGGGGGGCGGGGCGGGGTGGTAGAGCTCTGTTAATAGTTAATAGCCATTTCCCTATGCAGAATTACCTTTAGAAGCAAGTTAAATATTGAGGCCTAAGTCTTCCTTTCGATTTTCTTTTTCCTTTTCTTTTTTTTTTCTATATGAAATATTAGTATTGTTTGTAGTTACCTTATATGAGCTAGAGAGTGATAGATTTAAGAATTTATTGTTGGTAGCATATGGATGTTTATGATTGTTCTTTGTTTTTATACCCTGTACTTAGCTCTGGGAAGTCAGGGGGGGGGAGGGGGAAAAGGGGGGGTAGGGGTAGGGAGGGAGAGGTAGGGGAGGGGGAGAGGGGATTGTTAAAGATAAAATGTATTTTTAAAACTTTTCAATAAAAAAAATATTGAGGTGAAAAGGGAGAAAAGGATGAGTACAGTTTCCAATTACTATTTGTTTTAATGAGAAAAGACAAAATGCTCTTGGACATGGTCAAGGGATTAAATCAATGCGGTTTCATCAAGAGAGGGAAGAACAATTCTATATCACTTGGTTTTTCATCTTTTTCATCTAGATGGTGTGTATGTTATTCCCAAATGATCAGAGTTTCAATTCAGAAGCAGTGTATGCTTGATAAATCCTTGTAAAATTCACAATATAATTTATTTTCTACTTACCATCAGGATGCCCAATAGAATCATCTCCAGAAGTAAGTTTTTGTATTTCATGTGTAATTGTCTCTAGATTTGCAATGAGAGATCTTCTTTGCTTAGTTAATTCCTGTAGTTTATAATCTAGAAATATTATATATAACTTCATAAAAATAATATACTTTGAAATCAGTCTATTATACTTTATCACAATTTGTATCAAATATATATAAATGAATGATATTTGCTTTTAGTTCAGTGGTTACTTCATCTGTTTGAAAGGTTATAACCTCTCTTACAAGTGAAGTTAGTTACTAAATATTTTTTTCTTTCTAAATGTTTCTGACATTGTAGAATCTTATTTGTAAAGGTTTTCAATATAATTTTTCAGTCTTCCTTCAACCTTTTCAACATTTGAATATTGCTATCTTAATAATACATTTTCTTGTAATTTTTCTGGATATCTTAAAAATATCATTAATTTGATCATTAATTTTTTAATTGGCTCAGCCAATCTCAATGTATACATGGTGGTACTTTGACAGTAAAGGTTCATTCATCTAGCCAGGAATGTTCCAATGCAATTTAGATTCTCCCCAAGAGGCCATCTGATATATGCCATTCCGAATAGGAGAAGAGGGCAAACAGCACTGTGTCTTAGACTCTCCTTTATTCAGTCTTTTTGTAAATGATCCTGTATTAATTCTGAAGAAAACACACTTTTCTGTGTGTTAAATATGTTGACATGCTGATTGCCCCTTCTGCCACAATGAGGAAGCATAGCAGGGTGGGGGAGGGGGTGGTAATTTCATTTCATCTTTCTCGACTGTGTTCAGCTTCCCTGCATTCATGCTTCTTTTGTTCCGTGTTTCTATTGTAATTCTGTCCTTGCAGTTTTGGATTTTTTTCCCTATATGACAATATCAGCAACTAAATGTCACAAAAGCTTTAATGTCCTCATTGTAAACAACATTAGTTCTCTGAAAGATCCGCACCTCTTCATCAGTAGCATTTTGAGTGTAAACCAACCTGAAAGACCCATATCTGGCATTATATCATCAATCATTTGATATCTTTTACTCATGTGGTGTTTTTATAAGAATACAGAAGTGGTTTACTATCTTCTCTTGTGTATATTGAATTAATGCCTTTGTCTTTGTCACTAAAATGATCTGCCTCTGGCATCTTCCTGTATATAGGTGCCTACTTGCTTTAGCTGAGCAGTTGGAATGACTTTCCATTTTGGGTAACCCTGCTGAAATATATATTTTTGACATATACTTCTTTTTTCACTCATCCTTCCCAGGATAAACCCTCCCCCCCCCCAAATTGAGGCAGCACAGCAGGTGGAAGGGGGGAATCTGTTTCTTTAGACATTAAAGGCATTAGTTAAAGCTACTTAAAAGCTTTACCATTATCCACATTAATTTTTGTTTGCCTATTTCCTGAATGCTGAAAATGCAGTTAGAAACAGTAAATGAGGTACAAATATTTTCCGTACATAAGCAGGCTTAAGAAACCCAATGTTTTCCTCCTCAATATATAACTCTTTGCATCTCCCAACTCACAGATTCTCATTCCCAGTTACCAAATCAAGACAATAAACCATTACTGTGAAGTGCCTTTGTTCAGTTTCTTGTATTTCCATGGACCAAAACCCCACCCCTCTTGAAATGATACCATTACAACCAATATCTGTAATACTGAGACAGATAGGCAGATGTATCACTGGTCCAACTAATATAAAGATTATTATATTCCTAAATGTTTAATATTGTTGTTCACATAATACAAAAACACAGATATGTACCACTGATACTGCCTGGCTGGACAGTTACAAGAGCCTGAGCATCCTGTATTTCTTTTTCATTTGATTCCACCTTTTCCAGTAACTGTTGCTCCTTCATCAATAGCTCATGTAATTTTCTTTCTGCAAGCAGAAATATTTTTTTACTCATTTCTTGAGAAACATTTTAGAAGTCATGAATTTATGTATTATTTTTAAACTGTGAATTATTTTTAAGACTAAAATAAACATAATGAACATTATAATGCAGAACATACAAAATTTCTTAAAAACCAACAAGGCAGATTCATATCATAATTATTAAAACATGTTTAGACAAATTCACATATAGTGGGATGGTTGCTAAGAGACATTTAATTCTTTTTTGTTTTTGTTTTCTTTAAAAATAGTTTGTTATATTGTTCTGAAACATACACAGTACTTACATTATTTTGAAAAAAATGGTATTTATTGTATTGACTAGAGATTATTAACACTACAATGTTTACATAACTGAAACCTTTAAAGATAAAAAATATTATAGCATTAACTATAATTTGAAATGGTGTTAGGAATTATAAAAATAAAATTATTTATATTTTACATCCAAAGCTGAATATAACTCTAAATAGCTTTAATTTTGAAAACAGCACCAAATATGAATGTAGTTCATAGGCATACTAAAACACTTGACTATTTTTCTGAGAAATCATTAGAAGGAAGAAATTACTATAAAAAGAAAATTTTGAAAAACAAAGAATAATAATTACAATAAAAAATGGAGTGAGAAGGATATACACTAATTCCAGGTTTGTTTAAATTATACACTGAGATTATAATAAGAACATTATGGTTCAAAGAAAATGACAACTAAATTAGGCATAAAACTATGCACTATTTGATCTATGTGAATAATAAAAATTCACACTAATTGCTAGGTTTACAGTAACATAACAGTATGTACAATCAATACCATTTTTTCTAGAATCTTTATTTGTACTTACCAGAAGGTTGTACAAATGTAGTTCTTTCTGAATAATGGTAACATACATTTTGTATATCATTTAAAGTGGCCTCCAGGTCGGTGGTCAAATGTTTTCTTTGCTCGGTTAATTCCTTCAGCTTATGTTCTATACAACATAAAAATAGTTGTAGTCATTAAAATCATTTTAATAATACCTATATTTCAAGATTCTGATGATGAGCATGTATCTCACTACAAGTTCCATTCATTTACAAAAAATAAATTGTACAGCATTTTGCACTGTGGAGTTGATGTTAAAACCATTAATGGTTTTTTTGCAGGGAAGGATCTTTGCTTGTGGTGTATTCTCAAGAATGTAAGCTAGCTTTAATATGGAATGCAGCACTACTCTGCTGCAAATGTTAAGAGAATTTAGAATAAATTCCTATATATCTCTTTCTGACAGCATTGCTCTTAAACTATATTATTCATACCTGAGCCAAAATGAAAATTTCTTGACTTAGGCTCTCTCTGGCCAAGCTTTGCTGCTTTTTTCAATTGAGCAGGTTTCCTAACAAATCATAAAATTAGAAGGATTCTGATAGAATCTTTTCTAATACATTTAATTAAAATTTATAATCTTTCATGTGATGCAGTGTACTTTATCCAATCCATCTGAAGTGTGTTTGTATTATTACAGTTTTGGACTATCAAAGGCTAAAACTTATATTTAAACTTTCCAACCTGATGACTTCCAGACTAATCTGTGATTACTTTACAGGCCTCACTGAAATAGTTTTAACACATTATAGTACTAAATAAAAGAATTATATTAGCAAGGGTTATTGGCAGTCAAACACCTTTGTTCCATGCATTGAGTTCAATTATATGATTCCAAATGTCTATGTATATGTATTTGTACACATACACACACACACAGATTAAAAAAGTAAAGAGAATATCACACATACCACTGATACTCTCTGGTTGAGTAGCTGCAAGTTCTTGAATTTCTTGTAGCTCTATCCAATTAGATTCTAGTGTTTCTAGTAACTGCTGTTTCTTCTTGGTTAGTTCTTGCAACTTATATAATTCTTTTTCTGCAAGCAAAATTTTCAAAATGATCTCTTCAGAGTTTCAATTAGCAATAATTTCTGCTGGTTGATGACCACAATGAAGGTTTTTTGTATTTTAGCTCTCCAGAAATATTATCATGCTTTTCATTGTTACATTACATTTTAATAACAAACAAAATCACAATATAACCTAATTTAAATTTCTAAAATCAACCTCCTAAACTGCAGATTTGGCTTGGTATCTCTTACTTTTTAAAAACTCCTCTCCATTTACTATATTTAACAACTTATCTGATTAAGAAGTTCTGAACTCAAAAGCTTACTACCTTGTGAATTGGAGTTTTTCAAAAGCAAACAATAATTAATTAGGTGAAAGAAAACACAAAATAAATTTTTGTTTTATCAAATTAAAAGCAATATTAAAATGCCAATTTATCTTAACTACCAAGAAGATAAAGGCAAAACTGCATAATAGCTCGTTTTGTTTTTTATAGTTTGCTGGAAAAGTAAAGAAGGAGGAAAACAACCACACAGTTTGCTAAGATCATTTAGAGTAGTTGAATCACTAATTGGTGGGCTTGCATATTGGAAGCTCACTCAACCTCTGCAAGAGAAGAGGACCAACTAAATTGGGTGATGGATCCAGATTTAACAGAATAATAGAGTTGAGAGAGACCTTGGAAGTCTTTAAGCTCAAACCCCTTCTCAGGCAGGAAACCCTATACTATTTCAGACAAATGGTTGTCCAATCTCTTCTTAAAAACTTCTAGTGTTGGAGCACCCACAACTTCTGGAGGCAGGTTGTTCCACTGATTAATTGTTCTAACTGTCAGGAAATTTCTCCTTAATTCTAGGTTGCTTCTCTCCTTGATTAGTTTCCATCCATTGCTTCTTGTCCTGCCTTCGGGTGCTTTAGAGAATAGCTTGACTCCCTCTTCTTTGTGGCAACGCCTTAGATATTGGAACACTGCTATCATGTCACCCCTCATCTTTCTCTTCATTAAACTAGACATACCCAATTCCATCAACCTTCGTATGTTTTAGCCTCAAGTCCCCTAATCATCTTTGTTGCTCTTCTCTGCACTCTTGAGTCTAACATCTTTTTTTATATTGTGGTGATCAAAACTGGGTGCAGTATTCCAAGTGTGGTCTTACCAAGACATTATAAAGTGGTAACACTTTATGTGATCTTGATTCTATCCCTCTGTTATAATACAACCTAGGATGCATTGGTTTTTTTGGTAGCTACAGCATATTGCTGACTCTTATTTAACTGACTGTTCACTAGGACTCCAAGATCCCTTTCACAATTACCACTATTGAGCCATTACCTATACTGTATCTGTGCATTTGATTTTCTTGCCTAAATGTAGAACCTTACTATTTTCACTGCTGAATTTTCTGAGGATATCCATGGTGTTCCCAATTATTGGGCAGACAGCCCTTTTGCATTCCAAATCCAACTCTGGAATTTAGAACTGAATAATGCAGTTGATGAAATTGGTTGTGAATCAACTATACTTGATCCTAAATTCTAGGGGACTTTTCAATTTTCTAAGGAGCTATAGGAAATGAAATGGCTCACAGAAACAATGAACAGAGCGTGATTGGATAACTATGAACAGACGTACAATGTGACAATAAGAATGGCATTACTGCATCTGCAGATTCATATCCAATGACTTTTTCAGTTATCCATACCATTTTAGATAGATAGATAGATACACAGATAACCTTTATTGTCATTTTTTACTGTGGGCACAATGGCATACATTAAGAATGAAATTTAGTTGCTTGCTCTCAAAGTGTACACATACATAACACACATTTAAACCATACTATATACAACGTATGTATAGACCTACACCTTTACACATAAATAACATATAAATATTAATCACTGTCTATCTCAAATACATAACGGAAGGAGGAATCTTTTATAAAAGATTCAGTTAATATTTTCCACAGGTCATAGTGGGACATAATTATGAGATTCTTCAAAACATAAGAATCCTAGTTAGGTGTCATTTTTGGACAGTTCTTTTGAGATGGAACTTGTAAAAATATATGAGAACATTCAAATTTGTAAATATCAAGAATGTAGATGTATGATATAGGGTTTCCAAGGCAGCAAAGGCTGTAAAGAGCTCCTCCAAAAGTAAAAGATTTATTTTATTTTACTTTATTTTTATTTTAACTTTTTAACCTCTTTTAATATTGTATTTTAACCTACCCATTTTAAACTTTTTAAACCCATTTAAACCCATTTTAAACTTTTAAACCATAGTTTTAAACTTATTTTTAAACCTGTTTTAACAAACCTGAATGGGGAAAAGAAGGAAGAGACAGCACTCTGCAGCAGAAAGTATATCCAAGCCTTTGAAGCAGCAGAAAATGGAGGATTATATTGCAAACAGACAGTCTGCTCCAGTAAGTAACTCATTCGCAGGCACCTTATCAGATAAATTTAATTTATGTGACTCATTGGAATGGGACTTACAAACCGAACTGGAGAGCAGACAGCGTGTGGAGTTGTCCTCCTCCCTCTTGGAGAATGGCTCCCCTCCTTGGAATCTGGCAACAGCCATTTTTACACAGGAGGGAGATGTAGCAAATTTGAAGGGGGAAAATGTGACAGATTTCCTCTCTAGACAATGTTTGCTTACAGCTCAAACTGTAAACTCAATATATGATCTCTTGTCAATTGTCATAAATAAGGTCGACTGCCTGAAAGAATCTTTTGCAAAGTTTGTTAGGAGGCACCCAAATACTGTAGAAGGACTTGGGAGGATAACCATGGACAGACATGGGATGGCTAACTCAGAAAATGAAAGTAGAGAAGGACCTTGTTCTCCTCCCAAAAATTTGAACACCTACAGAGAAAACACTCAATCAGGCAAAGGTCTAAGAGATGACCAATATAACTACAGTCTGCAAACTAACCAGGTTACTTTGCAAATTTATGACAAGAGAGTAAATAGAGGGTGTTGGAGCAATAGAAAAGCTATTAGGCTGTCCCTGAGCCAGCTGCTCAGCTGTGAATTCACTCTGATAGATCTACTACATGCAGAGTGGCTGCCAGCAAGAACACAATGTATGAGAATTCTCCTATCGTTCAAGCAGCCCACAATTCCCTCCATGCTCTTCAGAATGAAACCCTTTCTGAGCATCTTCTCAATATTTCCAATAAGGGTCTTTTGTTCAGAAAAAGTGTGCCCACTCCTGAAACAGCGTCACCAAGAGGGAACTGTCGCTTTAAATCTAGGCTGCAACAGCCCTCACACTACTAAGCCTGAGGCTGCTGCAACTGAACTGACCCTGAGAAAGCAAAGAAGCAATATACGAACTGTGTTACCCACAGCTGCAGGAACTGCTGAGGATGTGCCAGAGGAAATGTTGATTGACCTGTTCAGTGCATTGCCAGAACCTGAGCAAGTTAACATCATTCAAAGATTGGATGACCTAAAGGAGGCACTGACAACAACTCAATCTACAGCAAAGCCTCTATTTAATTTGGCTCCACTAACCACGCAACCTTGTGACAAGATATTTAATCAACAATCTGCCTTTACCTCAACAGTAAAAAAAGGTGTTGTCACACAGGCTGAGAGTGGAGTAATTGCACTGACTGACCCAGCCTCTGAGAAACAACTGAAAGACAAAGGGCTTCATCACACAGTGCCCCCTAAGATGACAAACACTAAGGACATAATCCAGCTTACATCCTCATTTGATTTAGAAGTTCCCACAACATCTTTCCACAAGATGAACCCTCAGCCATGCCCCTCCAAAAATGGACATAAATCTACATTTATAGACTTAAGCCAGAGTACCTGCCCATTGGAAAAAAATCATTCTTGGAGCAAGAGCAGAGGCACACTGGCAACCGAGATATAGAGGAGCAACAACAAGTTCTGCAACACATGAGGAGAAATATCGAACCTCACAACAACTGTGTTTATATGGGAAGCATAGATGATATTGACCCAGCTCCAATGTCAAGTTGACATCTGGCATTTCTACCATCTAGCCCAGGGTTCAGCAACCTGAAACAGTGAAAGAGCCACTCGGAACCAGTTCCCTCACAAAAGGACAAACTGGGAGCTGCAAAAAATGTGTTCACATGCGCGTATATGTGCGCATGCGCAGAACAGGGTTTGACTGAAGAGTGGAGCCAAGGCGAGATATGCACCTACCCTGCATATTTGAATTGATTGGTTGAACTTCTTTAGTCCCACTTTTTTTGGGGGGGACTGCACATGGCAGAGGACTGGGAGCCGCAGGAGATGGCTGAAAGAGCCGCATGTGGCTCCGGAGCCGCGGTTTGCAGACCTGTGATCTAGCCAATCAACTAAGTCAGACCACCTTGCCTCTGAGAACCCCATACAGTTGATGACCTGGAACATAGCTGGCTGGAAAGGGATGGTTGATAGTGGACTAATGAGCTTTCTCTCTAGATTTGATGTAATAGCCTTTCAAGAAACCTGGCTAACCGAAGTGGATGAACCAGTACAATTGCCAGGCTTTCAGGGATGGGCCTCCCCAGCACTAAAAACAAAGAACAAAGGGAGACCCTCTGGTGGGCTATTCATTCTTATAAAGCAAGAGTTGCAATGGCAGGGAGAGAAATTATATAACGAAGATAAGTATCCATACTTTCTAGCTGTCAAATTTGAATATGACCAGTTTGAGTTAATATTGGTAAATGTGTACATTCCTCCAAGCACATCCCAGCACTGTAATTTGGAATACTGGATGGGCTTGGAAGTTATCTAAGAAGATATATCTATACTGTACCCTCAGTCCATAGTGGTATTATTAGGAGATCTGAACACTAGACTCTGTATGAGCTTGCCCAGAAGAAAGGAATCCCAGGGGAGTTCTTTGATAACCATCCTCAGTGGCTCTCGAGAGACTTTAAAAGTAATGCCGCTGGTCTGCTCCTAGTCTCCTTAATTTTTAAGGGTAATCTCCAAATTTTGGGAGGTAAGGACAAGAATTATACATACCCTTATACATATGACTCAGCCAATTCAAGTAGTGTACTGGATCTCTTTTGTGTGTCTAGAGATAAGGCTGACCTCTTCTCAGAGGTCACAGTACACCTTAGCGACAATAGCGACCATCAGGCTGTAAGTGTGACATTGCGAGGCCGTTCAGATTTAAGACCATATAACATGGCTGACAGATGGCTCACCAAAAAGGCAGAGGTGACCTAAAATAAAAGGTTAATTTGGGCCAAAGTTGATACTAAGGCAATATTAGAATGCCTTAAAACAGAGAATGCTACTAAGTGGACTAGAACAATACAGTCATCTACTACTGACTGGATGTCAGCCTTCAATGCATTCTCCAATCTTTGTAACATACTGAAGAAACACCAAACAGCTAAACCTACTACAAAAAGAGCCCAAGTGGGTAGACCTCGCTGGTTTGATTCTGATTGCCAGCGACAGAAAAAGAAATTGAAGGCAGCCATGAGGCTTGCCCAGAGGAATCCTACTGCCCATATACAAGCTAAGATGCTGCACACAAGAAGGGAATATAAAAAAAACTATAACATTAAAGAAAAAACGTTTTGCCATTTCAATCTGGTCAGAACTTGGAGTTGGCTGCCAGAAGTCATAATTCAGTATTATTTTGGCACTCTGTAGCAGGTATCCTGAAGGAACGGAGATTTGCATTTGACATACCAATCTCTGCTGCGGACTAGGAGAATTATTATCAGTGCTTGTTTGCCCCCACCGAACCGGTAAAGAAATTATTTTTAAACAATGATTTGGTAAATCCTAGAACTCTCCCCCCTTGGCCACCAGTCTCAGAAAAGGAGATACAGTCCATCATTAAAAGCTTAAAGAGCAATAAAGCCCCAGGCGAGGATTTTTTACCAGCAGAATTATTTAAGAAATTTCCCAACTGGTGGGGCCCTGTATTAGCAGGTCTTTTTACACACATAGATAACACCTGCCATATACCAGATGGGTGGAAGATGGCAATAGTTGTCCCCATATATAAAAAAGGGAATAAAAAGGATCCTAATAATTATAGGCCCATCAGCCTGATTGACATTGTAGCAAAAATATATGCTAGGTACCTTTTCAACAGAATTGAAATCTGGGTAGAGAAAAACAACATCCTCACAGAAGAACAAGCAGGTTTTAGACAAAACAGATCTACTATTGATAACTGCTTTGTCTTGAACCATCTAATTGCCAAATATGCCTATAAGAGGAGACCCCTGTTTGCTGCTTTTATAGACCTTACAGCAGCATTTGATATGGTAAATAGAGATGTACTATGGAGTAAATTGACATCTCTTAAAATAGAACCCAGACTCCTGGCCTTGATTAAAGCCCTTTACACAAGTACCTGTTTGAGGGTGCAGTATGGGGTTAATGGGGCCCTGACTAACAGGATTCACACAAATAAAGGAATAAGGCAAGGGTGTATCCTGGCCCCATTATTATTTAATTTATACATCAATGACTTGCCAGGGTTAATGAAGGATACCATGGTACACATGCCTATGATCCTAAATACTTACTGTAACAGCTTGCTTTATGCTGATGATATTATTTTATTATCATACTCACAAGTAGGATTATGTAGGCTATTAAGAAGATTCAGCTCTTATTGCCAGGATAACTCCCTAATCATTAGCAAATCCAAATCGAAAATAATGGTGTTTGGAAGAAACCATCAGAGACATAAGTGGCAATTAGATGGTGAACCAATTGAGCAGGTTAATACCTTTGTATATTTGGGAGTAACTTTTTCCAAGACTGGATCTTGGGCCTGCCATCATCAACGGAGTACATTTAGAGCAAAAGCCCGTTTGAATTTATTGCTCAAACTAAAGAACCATAGTTACCCAGGGTCCCTAGCTCCATTACTCAAGGTTTATAAGGGTACGGTTACAACAATGCTCTTGTAAGGAGCAGAAATTTGGGGTCTTTATTCAACCAGTTTTTGAACAAACACAGTCCCAGCATCTGAGATGTATTTTGGGTGTAGATCCAAGAACATCTGCTGCAGCAGTTAGAGCTGAATTGGGAATTCATACAATTTAGGCATTATCTAAAATTAGAGCTTATAACTACTGGTGCAAAGTTAATGAAATGGAGACTGATAGACTCCCCAAATTATGCCTACTAGAGCAAATAAAACTACAATCACAAATCTCCTTGATCACCAAACTAACAAATTTTGTAAGAAGCTGTGGCCTTCCTGTTTCTTGTGTAACAGGAGAACAATCTAAAAAAAGAGTTGCCCAAAGAATTAAAAATATAGAAGCACAAACTGATATAGCTATCCTTAGTAAGGTGGGTAACTTGAAATGGCTGAGTAAATACAAATGTACTTTTCAAGTGGACAGTTATTTGAAGTTACAACTCCCAAAACATCTTATGGAGATATTTACGAGAGCGAGATTCGAACAGCTTGATACAATGGTCAGATATGGGAGATTTCATGCTATACCATACAATGAGTGTCTCTGCATTTGCGGAGCGGCAGAGGTAGAGGACCTGGCTCACATCCTATTTGACTGTTGTCTGTATAAGAGGGTGAGAGACAGGTATCTTGGTCTATATAGCAAACGAATGACCCATTGGGATCCCCATATCAAAATAACTTATCTTATGTCCGGTCAGAACTTGAAAGTAACATTTAACGTAGCACAGTATTTAAACAAAATGATCCGGTTAAGATCTGCATATGTGGGGACGTCCGGGTGGCAAGGCTCTGTTGATGGCAGCCATTTCAGCTGTCAGCCCCGCTGTCTCCGTAGAGCCGCCAAAAACAGCAACGATCAGCTGTTTGGTGGCTCGGAAGCCCGCTCCTCAGGAGAAGAGGAGGGGGTGAGCGCCCAGGCAGGGGTAGACCTCCCCCAGACCGCCAGAGTTGAAACTCTGGTGGTTGAAGGGTTGAGCCCCCCACAGCCTGAGTTTGCTCCGGACTCCAGGACGCCTCTGCTCCAAGGCTTTGGAGCAGAGCAGGACGCTGCAACCATCCCTGCCAGCGAGAGTGAACTTTGGATTACTTGGATGCAGGCGAGCTGTGCAGGAGAATGCTGTCAGAGCAAGTATTTGAACTTTAACTCGATAAACTTTTTGGAGACTTTTAAAAGTGAAAGTGCGCAATAGAATTAAGTGGGTGAAAATGGCTGCCAAGTCAACTAAAGTTCCTAGAAGCGCCGGGGCTTCGCCAGCTCAGCAATCTTCATTACAGGCTTTAATGCCTCCCCCTCCGGCACCCACACCTGCACCAGCCTTGACAATAAAAGATTTGCAGGATGTTTTGCAAGAGGCTTTGAAAAAGCAATCTCAGCAATTAGCTGAGCTTATTGAGGAGAAGAATACAGAAATAAGGGCAGACAACTTACTTGCACTTCAAGGCATGGCTGTTTGTATTGAACGTCTGGATGAGAAAGTGGAAGATCTTAGCCAAAATAATATGAGATTAGATGCCAAAATGATGGATGCTGAAACAGTGAGGGAAAAGATTGACGATGATTTACTATTGGTTCAGCATAGAGAGATGGAATTTGCTGTGAGAATTAGAGGGTTGAAGGAAGACCCTAAGGAAAATTTGAAAAAAGTAGTTTCAGAAGCTCTTGAACAGGTTCTGGGGCGCTCAGCAGAAGATGTTATGGTGGATATAGATAAAATATTTCGTGTTAATTCCTGGATTGCAATACAAAGGAAGCTACCTAGAGATGTGGTGGTTTATTGTACAAAGAGAGCAATTAGAAATGAGGTTATTCAAGCCTTTTATAATAACAAATTTACAGTTGCAGAGCAAGAAGTTCTAATTTTAAAAGAGATCCCTCCAAGAATTTTAAGGAGAAGGAAAGAATTTGCTTTTCTGGCAGAAGAATTAAGAACACGGGATATCCAGTTCAGATGGGAGATTCCAGTAGGTATGGTGGTGATGTACACAGGCACGAGATACCGTCTCCTTACAGTTTTACAGACACGTGATTTTTATGCCAATATTTTGAAGGCAGGCCCCATACCACTTCTGGAATCTAAAAGGAAGAATGGCGAAGGTGAATGTCAACCACAAAGTGAGAGTATACAAGGTGCTGAAGGAGTTACGCAGTTGAAAGATGGAGAATTCCAGAAAGCTACAGGAGTGGATCAGATTTCAGTACCAACGGAGGAGGTCAGAGACCAAAGAATGACACGCGCTGCAGCTAGACGAATGAGACAAGAGCAAGAACAGCAGAGAGCTATGACTGCATCTCAAAAACTTACTTACAGTGAAGCAGTGGGAGGAGTGAAGCCAAAGAGAGTGCAGGTGATATTGGAAGAGGCGCTCCAAAAGCTTCATGTCGCAAAAGGTGGTGACAAACCTTCTAACTTGGAATGTTAATGGTTTAAATTCACCACATAAGAGAAAGAAAGTATTTCAATATCTAAAGCAATTTAAAAACGATGTTATTTGCTTACAGGAAACACATATTCGAACGGCTGATCAAAAGTACTTGGTAAACTTTAGGTTGGGCACACAGTTTATTGCTTCTGTGCCTGATAAGAAAAATGGAGTTGTTATTTATGTTAAGGATACTTTAACAGCGAGTTTAATTGAAGGAGACAAACAAGGAAGATATGTTATAATTGAACTATTAAAATAGAAGGCAAGAAAACGCTTTTGGTTGGATTATATGCTCCTAATCAACAGCAAGGAGATATTTATAATTTATTACACAGCAAGATTATTCAGTGGGATTATAAATCTTGTATTTTTATGGGAGATTGGAATGGCGTCTTGGATGTACAAATGGACAGGGAGGTCTTTTTAAAAGCACGCCAAGTCATGCTAAACTGCCTAAGTCTTTTTTTGAGATGAAGGATGACTTGGAATTGAGAGATGTTTGGAGAGAAAGGAACTTGCAAGAAAAAGACTTTACTTTTTTCTCCGACAGGCATCAAT
Organism: Vipera ursinii; assembly: GCF_947247035.1. NCBI lineage: Eukaryota > Metazoa > Chordata > Lepidosauria > Squamata > Viperidae > Vipera > Vipera ursinii. The sequence continues at coordinate 111,626,011 of NC_139517.1, read as the reverse complement.
CTTTCTCCAGGATTGATTTTGTATTAATTACTAATGATTTTTTTTTCTATCTAGAATTAAGAAGATCAAGATTTGTCCAAGAACTATATCTGATCATAGTCCAGTATGGTTGGAGATAGAGAAAGATAATGGAGATAGATGGTCTTGGCGCTTAAATGAAAATTTGTTTAGATACCAGAAAAATGTGGAAGAGTGTAAAAAGCAGATGAAAGAATTTTTTAAAATTAATATGCATAAAGGTACTTCTATTGAGATGGTTTGGGATGTAAGTAAAGCTTATATGAGAGGTGTATTAATATATTTGAACAATAAACATAGACGTAAATTGGAATTTAAGAGGAAAGAATTAGAGGATGAAATTAAGGAGAAAGAAAAGGCTTTAATTCTGAATCCATCTGATGGGAAGATCAAAGAGGTAATTACTTTACTAAGGGGTCAGTTTGATATGTTAATGGCAGATCAAGTGGCAACTAACCTACGGTATGCTAGACACAACACTTTTTGTAATGCTAATAAACCGGGTAGATGGTTAGCTTACTTGTTAAGGAAGAAGCAAAGAGCTTGTAATATAGATAGAATAGAACATAAGAGTAAAGTAGTGTATCAGCAGAATCTTATTAAAAAGACTTTTGTTGATTTTTGTTCTAAGTTGTATGCTACAGATAAGATTAGAGATGTAGATATAGATGGATACTTGACGAATGCTAATATTCCTGTTCTTACGCAAGAACAAAAGGAAGGGATGAACCAATTGATTCAAGGTGCTGGTTTTGACCTACAAAGCCCTACATGGCATGGGTCCGGATTACCTACCGCAGCACCTGCTGCCGGCATCAACTTCCCTCCGTCCAGTGCGCTCCCACAGAGAGGGCCTCCTCAGGGTGCCTCTGATCAAAGAATGTTGATTGGTGGCCCCCAGGGGGAGGGCATTCTCTGTGGGCGCGCCAGACCTGTGGAACCGCCTTCCGGTTGAGCTCCGGATGGCCCCTGACCTGCGCTCCTTCCAGCGTGATTTAAAAACTTATCCATTTGAACAATCTGGCCTGGTCTGATGGGTTTGGGGTTGGATTTAAATAAGTTCTTAACACATTTTTAGTATTGTATTCTTGGGCATAATTATTTAATTTTTTAATCTCTTTTTTAACTTTTGTATTTACACTTTTGATATTTATTGCCCTGTACACCGCCCTGAGTCCTTCGGGAGAAGGGTGGTATAAAAATTTAATAAATAAAATAAATAAATAAAATAATAAATTGATAACTGATGAAGAAATTTTTCTAGCAATTAAACAATTAAAAGTGGGTAAAGCACCGGGAACTGACGGTTTGACTGCCGTTTCTTATAAAAATTTACAGTTAGAAATGGTGGAACCCTTAAGACAATTGTTTAAGACAATTCAATTGGGAGGAGGAGTGCCTCCATCGTGGAAAACTGCCTTTATTTCATTGATCCCGAAGGGAGATCAGGATGCTACCCAAGCCAAAAACTACAGACCAATATTGCTTTTAAATACTGACTATAAGATATTTGCAAACATTTTAGCCAATAGATTAATGAAGGTAATGCAACAAGTGATTCATAGTGATCAAACTGGATTTATAAGTGGTAGACAAATGAAGAATAATGTGAGACATATTGTAGATCTATTGGAATTTTTGGAAAGAAATAATCAGATTCCTGCAGCGCTGATCTTTTTGGATGCGGAAAAAGCTTTTGATCAATTGGACTGGCAATTTTTGATGAAAGTATTAGAGAAAATGGGATTTGGGGGAAAATTTTTACAACCTATTAGGGCAATATATCAGAAGCAAACAGCTCGTATAATAGTAAATAACAGTTTGACAGAATCATGCAATATTGAAAAGGGTACAAGACAGGGGTGTCTGCTGTCACCTTTATTGTTTGTTTTAACATTGGAAATATTACTGATTAAAATACGAGATTCAAATAAAATTAGGGAAGTTCAAATAAGAGATCAGGATTACAGATTGAGGGCGTTTGTGGACGACCTGGTTATTACAGTAACTCAACCGGATTACTCAGTTGTAGAATTGATGGAGATAATAATGTTATATGGGAAAGTTTTTGGATTTAAGATAAACACACAAAAAACTAAAATATTGTCTAAGAATATGACTGTACCACAAAAGGCTCCTTTAGAACAGCTAACGGGATTTGAAATAGTTAAAAAGATTAAATATTTGGGGATATATCTTTCAGCCTCAAATGTGAAGTTATATAAAAATAATTATGAAATGTTATGGGGAAAATACAAAAAGAATTAGATAGTTGGAAAAAATTACAATTGTCTTTAATGGGAAGAATTGCAGCAGTGAAGATGAATGTTTTGCCAAAAAAATTTTTTTGTTTCAAATGATACCTATACTTAAAAAGGATTTAAATCTGGAGGAATGGCAAAAAGGAATTAATAAATTTGTTTGGGCAGGGAAAAAGCCACGAGTTAAATTTAAGATAATGCAAGATACGCGTGAAAGAGGTGGTCTTAAAATGCCTAATTTTAAATTATATTATGAGGCTGCTGCTTTGTCATCGATAAATGATTGGTTTAATTTAACACAAGGGAGATTATTAAATCTTGAGGGTCATGATTTGTTATTTGGTTGGCATGCATATTTATTATATGATAAGAAGGTGGATAATGTGTTTAAGATACATATTTTAAGGTATGCTCTGTTGCGAGTTTGGAAAAAGTATAGACATAAGTTAAATTATAAGATACCAATTTGGGCAATACCTAAACATGCAATAGAAAATATAAATGTGGATTCAAACAGGATGAGACTACATATAAGGAAATTTTAAGTTTAGAAAGGAATGTATGGCAATTAAAACCATATAATATTTTAAAAGAAAAAAAGATTGTACAAACTTGGTTTCAGTATGGGCAATTACAGGCAAGATGGAAAGAGGACCAGAAAGCTGGCCTTTCGATGACTGATGAAAATTTGGTAAAACAAATTAGAGATCAAGACCAAGCACATATTAAAAGGATATATAATGCATTGATAGAAATTGACTCAGAAACAGAACTTGTTAAAGATTGTATGATAAAGTGGGCTCAGAATTTTCAAGAAGTTATAACAATGGATACTTGGGAAAAGATCTGGGTTAGAAACGTAAAATTTACACAGGCCCAAAACTTAAGAGAGAATTTTTATAAAATGCTTTATAGGTGGCACTTAGACCCTAAAAAATTAGCAAGTATGTATCCGAACTGCCAGCCCAAATGTTGGAGGTGTGGTTGTGAAGATGCAACATATTTTCATATATGGTGGACTTGTAAAAAGGTTAAAGCTTTTTGGATTAAAATTTGGTGGAATATGCAAAAGATATTTAAGTTTAAGTTTAAGTTTATTATACTTGTATACCGCCCTTCTCCCGAAGGACTCAGGGCAGTGAACAGGGCATATATAAAAATACAAATTACAAAAATTAAAAAAGAGAATTAAACACGAGCCCAAACTAAAAACAGTAGAAAAATGTAAAAAATCCCCAATAAAAACCCCAACGCATCCCCCATCAGGCCAGGCTGGCCTGTTCAAACAGGTAGGTCTTCAAGTCGCGTCGGAAGGAGCAAAGGTCAGGTGCCATCCGGAGCTCAACCGGCAGCTGATTCTATAAAGCCGGGGTGCCCACAGAGAAGGCCCTCCCCCTGGGGGCCACCAGCCGACATTCTCTGACCGGTGGCACCCTGAGGAGGCCCTCTCTGTGGGAACGCACAGGGCGGAGGGAAGTTGACGCTGGCAGCAGGTGGTCCCCGAGGTATTCCGGACCCATGCCATGTAGGGCTTTAAAAACCATTACCAAAACCTTGAACCTCACCCGGAAGACAACTGGCAACCAATGCAGCTCGCGGAGCAAAGGTGTAACATGGGAGTACCGGGAGACTCCGAAGACAACTCTCGCGGCTGCATTCTGTACCAGCTGGAGCCTCCGAGTGGTCTTCAAGGGAAGCCCCATGTAGAGAGCGTTGCAGTAGTCCAGACGAGAGGTCACGAGCGCATGAGTGACTGTACACAGGGCATCCTGGTCTAGATAGGACCGCAACTGGCGCACCAGGCGAACCTGGGCGAAAGCCCCCCTAGTCACAGCCACTATATGATCTTCCAAAGTAAGCCGCAAATCTAGGAGGACTCCCAAGTTGCGAGCCCTATCTACGGGGGGTAAAAAAAGAAAAGGATAAAGTTTTCCCCGCAATTGTTTTTATTGGGTATTATTACAGATACTACTGTAATAGACATTAAATTGATGTTTAATTTAATTACGGCGGCAAGACTTTTAGTTGCGCAATACTGGAAGAAGGAGGAATTGCCGACTATAGAAGAGTGGACTTTGAAAGTTTCCAATTTGGCGGAAATGGCAAAGATTTCGGCATATTTGAAAGATCAATCGCAACAGAGATATATTGTGGAATGGAGAAGATGGATTGAATATATTCAGAATAAATATGGGACTAAAAAGTTTCATTTAGCATTTGAATAAGTAGTGGATTTTTATGATGTATGATTAGTTATTTGTTACTTTATTAATATTATGACTATGGAGAGTTAAAGTCCGATAGAACTTAATTGCGTAATTCAATGAAGCTATGAGCTATGCCGTGCAGGGCCACCCAAGACGGACAGGTCATAGCAGAGAGTTCTGACAAAACGTGATCCACTGGAGAAGGAAATGGCAACCCACTCCAGTATCTTTGCCATGAAAACCCTATGGACAGTACCAAAAGGCAAAACGATATGACGCTGGAAGATGAGCCCCTCAGGTCGGAAGGCGTCCAATATGCTACTGGGGAAGAGCAGAGGGCTAGTACTAGTAGCGCCAGAAAGAATGAAGCGACTGGGCCAAAGCCGAAAGGACGCTCAGCTGTGGATGTGTCTGGTGGTGAAAGGAAAGTCCGATGCTGTAAAGATTTTTTCTCCATAGGAACCTGGAATGTAAGATCCATGAATCAAGGAAAACTGGACGTGGTCAAACAAGAGATGACAAGACTGAACATTGACATCTTAGGTATCAGCGAACTAAAATGGACAGGAATGGGTGAATTTAATTCAGATGACCATCAGGTATACTACTGTGGGCAAGAATCCTTCAGAAGAAATGGAGTAGCCTTCATAGTCAATAAAAGAGTAGGAAAAGCAATACTGGGATACAATCCTCAAAATGACAGAATGATCTCAGTTCGAATCCAAGGCAAACCATTCAATATCACAGTAGTCCAAGTCTATGCCCCAACCACCAGTGCTGAAGAGGATGAAATTGACCAGTTCTATGAAGCACTACAGCACCTTATAGAACTAACACCAAAAAATGATGTTCTTATCATCATGGGGGATTGGAATGCTAAAGTAGGAAGCCAAAAGATAACTGGAATAACAGGCAAGTTTGGCCTTGGAGTGCAAAATGAAGCAGGGCACAGGCTGATAGAATTCTGTCAAGAGAATACGATGGTCATAGCAAACACTCTTTTCCAACAACCCAAGAGACGGCTCTACACATGGACATCACCAGATGGTCAACACAGAAATCAGATTGACTATATGCTCTGCAGCCAAAGATGGAGAAGCTCTATACAGTCAGTAAAAACAAGACCAGGAGCTGACTGTGGCTCAGACCATGAGCTTCTCCTTGCAAAGTTTAGGCTTAAACTGAAGAAAGTAGGGAAAAGCACTAGGCCAGTCAGGTATGAATTAAATCATATCCCTGTTGAATATACAGTAGAGGTGACAAATAGATTTAAGGAATTAGATCTGATAGACAGAGTGCCTGAAGAACTATGGACAGAGGTTCGTGACATTGTACAACAGGTAGCAACCAAAACCATCCCAAAGAAAAAGAAATGCAAGAAAGCAAAATGGCTGTCTGAGGAAGCTTTGCAAATAGCTGAGGAAAGGAGGGAAGCGAAAGGCAAGGGAGAAAAAGAAAGATACACCCAATTGAATGCAGAATTCCAGAGAATAGCTAGAAGAGATAAGAATGCCTTCTTAAATGAACAGTGCAAAGAAATAGAAGAAAACAATAGAATAGGGAGGACCAGAGATCTTTTCAAGAAAATTGGAGAAATGAAGGGAACGTTTAATGCAAAAATGGGCATGATAAAGGACCAAAATGGCAGGGACCTAACAGAGGCAGAAGAGATTAAGAAGAGGTGGCAAAATTACACAGAAGAACTATACAAGAATGAGCTTAACGTCCCTGATAATCACAATGAGGTGGTCACTGACCTCGAGCCAGACATCCTAGAATGTGAAGTGAAGTGGGCCTTAGAAAAGCTGAGCAACAACAAAGCTAGTGGAGGTGACAGTATTCCAGCTGAGCTATTCAAAATCTTAAAAGACAATGCAGTGAAAGTGCTACACTCAATTTGCCAGCAAATTTGGAAAACTCAACAGTGGCCACAGGATTGGAAAAGATCAGTTTACATTCCAATTCCTAAGAAAGGCAGTGCCAAAGAATGTTCAAACTATCGCACCATTGCACTCATTTCTCATGCTAGTAAAGTCATGCTTAAAATCCTACAAGCTAGACTTCAGCAGTATGTGGATCGAGAACTACCAGAAGTGCAGGCAGGATTTCGAAGAGGCAGAGGAACTAGAGATCAAATTGCCAACATACGCTGGATCATGGAGAAAGCTAGGGAGTTCCAGAAAAACATCTACTTCTGCTTCATTGACTATGCTAAAGCCTTTGATTGTGTGGATCATAACAAACTGTGGCAAGTTCTTAAAGAGATGGGAGTACCAGACCATCTTATTGGGCTCTTGAGAAACCTATATGCGGGTCAAGAAGCAACAGTGAGAACTGGACACGGAACCACTGATTGGTTCAAAATTGGGAAAGGAGTCCGGCAAGGCTGTATACTGTCGCCCTGCCTATTTAACTTATATGCAGAGCACATCATGAGAAAGGCAGGGCTAGATGAATCAAAAGTTGGAATTAAGATTGCCGGAAGAAATATCAACAACCTAAGATACGCAGATGATACCACTCTAATGGCAGAAAGTGAAGAAGAACTAAAGAGCCTCTTGTTGCAGGTGAAGAAGGAGAGTGCAAAACTTGGGTTGAAACTTAACATTAAGAAAACCAAGATCATGGCATCTGGCCCTCTCAATTCCTGGCAAATAGATGGGGAAGAAATGGAGGTAGTGACAGATTTTATTTTCCTGGGCTCCAAGATCACTGCAGATGGGGACTGTAGCCAAGAAATTAAAAGACGCTTGCTCCTGGGGAGGAAAGCCATGGCAAATCTAGACAGCACACTAAAAAGCAGAGACATCACCCTGTCAACAAAAGTGCGTATAGTCAAGGCTATGGTCTTTCCAGTTGCAATGTATGGTAGTGAAAGTTGGACCATAAGAAAGGCTGAGCGCCAAAGAATTGAGGCCTTTGAACTGTGGTGCTGGAGAAGACTCCTGCGAGTCCCTTGGACTGCAAGGCGATCAAACCGGTCAGTCCTAGAGGAGATCAATCCTGACTGCTCTTTAGAAGGCCAGATCCTGAAGCTAAAACTCAAGTACTTTGGCCACCTAATGAGAAGGAAGGACTCCCTGGAGAAGAGCCTAATGCTGGGGAAGATCGAGGGCAATAGAAGAAGGGGACGACAGAGAATGAGGTGGCTGGATGGAGTCACTGAAGCAGTAGGCGTGAGCTTAAATGGACTCCAGAAGATGGTAGAGGACAGGAAGGCCTGGAGGAATGTTGTCCATAGGGTCGCGATGGGTCGGACACGACTTCGCAGCTAACAACAACAACAACAGAACTTAATATGTTATTTTTGTTATTAGCATATTTTAGTTTATGTTTGTATTATTATACCCTGTATTCAGCTCTGGGAAGTCGGGGAGGGGGGAGGGGAGGGTTGGGGAGAGGGGAGGGGGAGGAGGGAGTTTTTTGTATTTAAAAATGTATTGTAAAACTTTTCAATAAAAAAAAGATCTGCATATGTGGGACTGATTGGGGTAGATTGCAAGGGCGACTCCGAAATATAATGTTATCATATTTTATCTATATCTTAAAGGTAAAGGTAAAGGTTCCCCTGCACATGCGTGCTAGTCATTTCCGACTCTAGGGGCCGGTGCTCATCTCCGTTTCAAAGCCGAAGAGCCAGCGCCTGTCCTAGGATGTCTCCGTGGTCATGTGGCCGGCATGACTACACGCCAAAGGCGCACGGAACGCTGTTACCTTCCCACCGGAGTGGTCCCTATTTTTCTACTTGCATTTTTACGTGCTTTCGAACTGCTAGGTTGGCAGAAGCTGGGACGAGTAACAGGCGCTCACTCTGTTATGCGGCACTCGGGATTTGACCCGCCAAACTGCCGACCTTCTGATCGACAAGCTCAGCGTCCTAACCCACTGAGCCACCACGTCCCTATATCTATATCTTAAATTTGTATTTTATTACTATTTCATCTTAAATTGTATTTTATTTTAATTCCATTTTAAATTGTATTTTATCAAATTCCATTTTGGATTGCTTTTATCAAGTTTTGGTGACAGTTTGTTGCTGGAACTTTACACTTTGATATGGCCCAAGGGCTAATCAATAAAGTTGTTGTTGATATAGGGTTTCCTATATCATAAGCACTACCATCTGAATCTATGATCCATTTCTTGTCTGGGTCCTTCAGATTACAACGTGTGATGTGTAAAGCTAGACGCAAGAGAAAATGAACATGACTTTAAGAGAAAGGGTGATGCAAAAAAGCTGTCTTGGTATCTTTGTCAATTGTTATTCTTGTAAACCAAAATGCATCTCCAATTCTAAAATAACACATTTGCACTCTGGCAGATGCTTTGCATATTCTTCACAGAGGACCTCAGAATGTTACATCATAGTTATTCTTCACCATATGAATTGGAGTTAACTTAAAAATAGCCACCAAATCATATGAGAGGATTAAGAACAGAAAAATAATTTAATTTTCCCACTCTTGTGGCCATAATGTAGGCTCATACAAATTTTCATTCTCCTATATTATTCTGAGAATCTCTTGAAGCTCATGGTAAAGATTAAGGGTTCCATCAGGATCAGTAAACAGAGATATTCTGCTCAAGAGCAATTCTTATCCATGGCCAAGCACTCTTGCTCTATGAAGTCAACCTGCCCACCAGACATTCAAGAAAACAATCAAACAACCTTCAGAAGCACATCAGATCTCTCAGATATCCAGGTGAGAAAGATGGGGGAAGCAACTCCAAATCTGATCAGTCTCCAAATCTCACAAATATAAAAACTGTATGTTCTAAGTACATTCTTCTATTTTCCAGCTGATCACAAGGAAAGCAAAGAAGGCAGTATGGCAAAAACACTATTTGTTGACTACAATAGAATTTTTGCTCACATCAGTAGTTGACAAGTTGCTGTAGGCATGATCCCACCATTTCTGCCTACACTTGAAAAAAATGCAAAATAAATCTCCCCTACCAAAACACCCGAGTTACATATTCAACCACTGTTCAGTCTCAATTTGCCTGCCACTTCCAATTCAGTATGTTAAGATTTATCAGTGCATTGTAATCTACACTGCCACCATCCCAACCTTTTTCAGCATCTGGTTAGCAAACTCACATCTGATGAAGTGTTGCCTAGTAAATTGTTTGCTTGTTTCTCTGCCAGTATTGCTTTTGCTGATGCACTAAAATTTTCTCTGCATAGCTTTTTGTCACTTCTGTAGAAGTTTTCTCTCACCATTAACCTCCAAAGTTTCCCAGTCAGCATAAGATTTTCAACCTGTTTTTTTTTTGTAACCAGCCAGCTGCCCAGCTGCCCTTGGAGGTAAAAATTAGCAAAATTCAGTAAATTAGAGAAACCAACAGATAAGGATTCTAATAGAGTCAGTCACTACAATGATTGCCAGATTTCAAAACAATATGAATAATAGTTGTCGCTTTTTCTAAACGTCTTAGTAGTTATTTACCAATAGACTGTACAAATGCAGTCCTTTCTGAAGCATGAAGACATATATTTTGCATATCGTGTACAGCCGCTTCCAGATCTGAGGTCAAATGTCTTCTTTGTTCAGTTAACTCCTGCAACTTTTGCTCTATAAAAAAATCCAAATAAAATATTACTATATAATATGCTAAATAGAAAATTCCAGTGATTAGCAGGTATCTAGTATTTTTATGTCACTTCCAGAGAAGAATGAACTCCTACCCTTCCAAAATATCTACCCATTTGCCAGTAATTAAATGTGTAGCATTTTCTTTTTATTTATTTTGTTTATTCAATAGCTGCCCATCTCAGTTTGAAATACTACAAAATAGATATTAAAATTATTAAACTATTTGGAAGAACTAACTCTCTATTATAGTTTTAGGATGGCAACGGGGATTGTAATGCTGTTGTGAGAGACAATTTGCTTTAATGGTTAAGGTATCAGACTAGAGACCAGGAGACAGTGAATTCTAGTCCCCCTTGGGCATGAAGCCAGCTGGGTGCCATTAGGCCAGTCACTTTCTCTCAGCCCTAGGAAGGCAGCCATTGCAAATCAATTCTAAAAACTTTACCAAGAAAACTGCAGGGCCTTATTCAGACAGTGTCTGAGAATTAGACATGATTTAATGAAAGAAAAAAATGTTATTGTGTTGTGAATTCCAGAAGACCTGAAGTAAAGTTTGTTTCTCTCACACTCTGCATTATCTTTGAACAGGTGCATATGCTTGAAATTAACCTGAGGTTCAAATCTCAGCTTAAGTAAATATGTTCTGGTCCAGACCTCTACAGGGCAAAGTTAATTGCTATTTCTGCAGTAGGACTGTTTTGCTAAAACATTAATATATATTATTCTTAATTGTAGTAGGCAAATAAAATGTCTGCTCGTGGCTTTATGTATGTGGATTTAATTTAATACCTATCTTTACATCTAAGAATAAACATACTAGCAGGACAGTCACTGAAGAAGACAGTTTTTTCTATCAGATAGCTTCTGGATTAAGAAAGGCTTCCATGAAACTATTTTTTCACTTGGCATAACATGAGTAACAGTAACAAATGCTATTTTCAAACATGCATCTTCACCATAAGTACCTGTGTTTATTGGATTCAAAATGTGTGGATGTGTTTTATATATATAAAAAATCTCACATACCACTGAAACTGTCTGATTGGATAGCTACAAGTTTCTGAAGTTCTTGTAGATCTTTCTGATTAAATCCTAGTGTTTCCAGTAACTGATGTTTCTTCTCAGATAGTTCATGCAACTTATGTAATTCTTTTTCTGCAAACAAAACATTATAAATGATCATTTCAAAAATATTTTCAAGCTCTTCATTTTAGCACTGCCTTCAATATAGACATAAATTAATCATCACTATAGGATCTCTGTCCCCCAGGCTCCCACCTCACTAGCCTTTTGAAAGATCTTAAAAGGTTGGTCTTTTTCCTAAGTGTTGGGATAGGGTAAGGCTGGAATCCAATAGTTGGTATTTCCTATGTATTGCAAATTGTTGTTAACAATACAAGAAGCATGAATGGAAGGTGTTGATTTTTATTTTATTTTATTTTTACTGCTGCTGTGAGCCACTGTGAGCCACTGTGAGCTCATCAGATTGGTGATCATATAAGTCTCATATATACATTACAAAGATACATTTTCCCAAAGTCAAATTGAATAGATATGCCAGAATACCTTACTATTCCTATCTGTACAGATAGATAAAAAGCATATAATTGTCCTCACTATTTGATAATAAGGTTTACAATACTAAAATATATATATATAAGGTTTACAATAATTAATATATATATATATATATATATATATATATATATATATATATATATATATATATATATATATATATATATATATATATTAAAACAATATGCACAATCAATGATGTTTGATAAAACATTATTTCCTTACCAGTAGGTTGTATAAATGTAATTCTTTCTGAAGCACGACGACATACATTTTGCATACTATCTAGTGTTGCCTCGAACTCTATGGTCAAATTTCTTCTTTGCTCATTTAATTCCTGCAACTTGTGTTCTACAATCATGATATAACATTATTATGCATAAAAATAGTTGAATTCATTAGATTCATTTTTAATTTTATCTATATTTCAAAACTTTAATGATTAGCATATGTCTACATAATAGAATGAGTCTCCACTCATTCATTGGTGATTAAATGTAGACCATTACATACACCAGAAATTAAAATTATTAAATGGTTCTCAGTGGAGAATTTATCCAGCTAAAAGTCTCAAGAATGATGCTGTGCTAAAAAATACCACCATAGCTGAGAAAATGTTTTCTTAAATTTTTCTTACATATCATTACCTTTAACCAAGGACATAACTTGAAATCAACCTACAATGTGAGCTTAAGTGAAAATTTTCTTACATACTTCCATGAATTCTATAGTTGCAAATTGTTTTATTTGCAGTTGAACAATTTTCTCTGAATATTTTTAATTGCAACAGAGAAATGTTATCTCTGCTTGTAGTACAGTAAATTTCAAAAGTTAATGTCTGTCTTTACAACTAGCAATGAATACATCAGCAAGATATATAATAACTGAAGAGGAAGTCTTTCACAACCAGCTGATTTCCAGATGAACCTGTGTGTACTAAACAAGCTTTCCTGAAATAATTTTTCACTTAGTAGGTAATGAATGTATTACAATACCAAAGGCAGTTTTTAAGTGCCGCCACGTGTTTGTTGGACCCGTGTCCCTCCTGGCTGGTCTATGCCTCTCGGGAGGTTACACGAGGCTGGATCCTAGCAGTTATCAATGCCTCACTAAGTGAAGGGTACTTCCCTGCTGCCTTGAAAGAGGCGGTGGTAAGGCCCCTCCTTAAGAAACCTGCATTGGACCCAGCTATTTTAAATAACTTCCGTCCTGTCTCCAACCTTCACTTTCTTGCGAAGGTCGTTGAGAGCGTGGTGGCACGGCAGCTCCCTTTGGTTCTGGAGGAAACTGAATATCTGGATCCGTACCAATCGGGTTTCAGGCCCAGGTATAGCACGGAGACGGCATTGGTCGTGCTGGTGAATGATCTCTGGCGGGCCCGAGATAGGGGTTATTCCTCTGTCCTGATCCTATTAGATCTCTCAGCGGCTTTTGATACCATCTACCATGGTATCTTGCTGCGTCGTCTTGAGGGGTTGGGAGTGGGAGGCACCGTTCTGCGGTGGTTCTCCTCCTACATCTCAGGCCATTCGCAGATGGTGTTGGCAGGGGGGCAGAGGTCGACCCCTAGGCCCCTTAGTTGTGGGGTGCCTCAGGGGTCAGTACTCTCGCCTCTCCTGTTCAACATCTATATGAAAAAGCTGGGAGAGATCATCCGTGGCTTCGGGGTGAGGTATCATCAATATGCTGATGATACTCAGCTTTTCATCTCCACCCCGAACCAACCCAGTGATGCCCTCGATGTGATGTCCCGTTGCCTGGAAGTGGTACAGATTTGGATGGGAAAGAAAGGCTCCGGCTCAACCCGGCCAAGACTGAGTGGCTTTACGTACCAGCATCTTGTTTAGTCCAAGAGGTTCCATCCTTGGTTATAGGAGGAAAGATGTTACCTCCTGTTGATACAGCACGCAATCTGGGCGTCCTCCTGGATTCACGACTCAGTTTTGAAGATCATATTGGAGTTGTGGCTAGGGGGGCATTTGCCCAGATTCGCCTGGTACACCAGTTACACCCCTTTCTGGACCAAGATGCCCTACGCACAGTCACCCACGCACTCGTTACCTCCCGTATAGATTACTGCAATGCTCTCTACATGGGGCTGCCCTTAAAGACCACCCAGAGGCTTCAGCTGGTACAGAATGCGGCTGCACGGGTAGTGATGGGAGCACCCCGATACTCCCATATTACACCCCTCCTGCGTGAGCTGCATTGGTTACCGGTTGCCCTCCAGGTGAGATTTAAGATGCTGGTACTTACCTTTAAAGCCCTACATGGCTTAGGACCGGGATACTTGCAGGACCATCTGCTGCCAGGAACGAATTCCCATCGCCCAGTACGCTCACACAGAGAAGGCCTCCTCAGGGTACCGTCGGCTAGACAATGTCGGCTGGCGACCCCCAGGGGGAGGGCCTTCTCTGTGGGAGTGCCAGCCCTGTGGAACCAGCTCCCCCATGAGCTTTGGATGGCCCAAGATCTCCAGTCCTTTCGCCGTGGCCTCAAAACACTCCTTTTCCACCTGGCTGACCTGGACTGACAGGGATTTTAATATGTTTTTAATTTTTAACTCTAATTTTTAATTTATTTTAATTTTAATTTATTGTACAGAGGCCTTTAATTTTAATTTTATCTTAACTTCTGGATTTATTATATGTTATTGTTGTTAGCCGCCCTGAGTCCTTTGGGAGATAGGGCGGCATATAAGTCCCAATAATAAATAAATAAATAAATAAATAAATAAATAAATAAATAAATAAATAAATAATCAGTATCTTCATCCCAAATAGTGCACCTATGCCTAACTATCTCCAAATATATAAATTATATTTATATAATATAATAGTTTATCTATATAGCGTAAGCAACATCACATACCATTAACACTGTCTGGTTTGATAGGTGCACATTCCTGGATTTCTTGTAACTCTCTCTGATTAGATTCTAATGTTTTCAGTAACTGATGCTTTTTGTCAGACAATTCATTCAATTCAAGTAATTCCTCTTCTGCAAGCAAACAGACTCAAGACAGGTTTATTCTGAGCAACAACACAAAAACAATATGTATGTGTGTGTGTGTATGTATGTATACTTGTGTGTGTATATTCAAGAAAAAAAGAGAAAAAATGATAAGAATATAATAAAGAGGGGAAAAAATTATTTTCAAACTTGTCCTTCCAAAGGTTTGAACAACTTAGAAATAGTTAATGAGTTATTTCTGAAAGTGAATAGAATGTGACATTTACAAATATTTTGTACTCCATGATTACGAGCAAGATTGCTAATCCCATCACCATCATCTCATAACTCAACCCATGGAAAACCATTATACAGCAATCTCCTTGAAGACCAGCTGTCCACAGCAAAGTTGAACATTCTTCTGTGTTCTTATCCAGACAAATTCCAAGGAACTAGTACATTCACTGGAAGAGTGTTTAATATTCAGCATTAAAGATTACTAGTGATTAAGATGGATTTGTAACTGGCTGACAAACCGTACTCAATGAGTAGTCCTCAATGTTACTACATCTACATGGAAAGAAGTAAGCCATGGGGTACCACAAGGTTCCATCTTAGGTCCAGTACTCTTCAATGATGTACTTTTCATCAATGACTTAGATGAAGGAATAGAAGGGGAACTTATCAAATCTGCAGATGACACTAAACTGGTAGGAATAGCCAACACCCCAGAAGACAAGCTCAGGATTCAAAAAGATCTTGACAAACTGGAACAGTGGGCCCTATCCAACAAAATGAGTTTTAATGTGGAGAAAAGCAAAGTTTTACATTTAGGCAGGAAAAATCAAAGATATAAGTACAGATTAGGTGAGACCTGGCTCAAAAAAACAGTAACTGTGAGAGGGACCTTGGAGTACTAAAGGACTGACTATGAGCCACCAATGTGCAGCAGCAGCCAAATAAGCTAATAAAATCCTGGGTTGTATAAATAGAGGTACAGAATCAAAATCATGCTAAGTGTTAGTGCCTGGAATACTGCCATCAATTTTGGTCACCATACTATAAAAAAGATGTTGAGATCTTGGAAAAAGTTCAGAGAAGAGCAACAAAGATGATCAAAGCCCTGGAGACTAAAACATATGAAGAATGGCTGCAGGACTTGGATTTGGCTAGTCTAAAGAAAAGAAGAAGTAGGGGTGACATGATAGCAGTATTTCAGTATGTGAGAGGCTTGCCTTCAGAAATCGTGGGCTCTCCATCGCTGGAAGTTTTTAAGAAGAGATTGGACAGTCACTTGTCTGAGATGGTATAGTGTCTCCTACTTGAGCAGGGGGCTGAACTAGAAGACCTCCAAGGTCCCTCCAGCTCTATTCTATTCTATTCTATTCTATTCTATTCTATTCTATTCTATTCTATTCTATTCTATTCTATTCTATTCTATTCTATTCTAGAGTGAAGGTAGGCATCAGGGATTGTGTTCATTTTGTCATGTATGCCAACTAGCAAAATCCTTTCCTAGAAAGCCAGCTGCTTGCCACAACCTGTCAGATCACACGTAACCCTGGGACACAATATGATTGGATTTTATTGTTGATCTTTCCCTGGTACAGTTATATTCAGCATTTTGACAGTAGTGGCTTTGTTTAAAAGCTTAGCCCATGTACTTCCTTGCAATGATCTCCCGACAGCTCAGGAAATAACACAACTTATTAAAGATTTTAGATATAGAGCTCTGTTCAAATGTGTTATCTCAGATTGCTGATTGCAAATTTCCTCAGGGTTTTAGAAGGCTCTCTTTCAATTCCTGAATATTAAAATTAATTTTCTTCCATCATTTGGCATCGAATGGGGAATATGAGAGAATGAACCAAGTATTTAAGCAAAATTTAAGATATTATATCTGTTTTCAACAAAATATTGGATTCATCTATTGTCACTTGCATACCGTAATTTGCCTGTAATTCAGTACATTCCTCCATCAGCATGTCCTTATTTCAGATGGCTTATATCTTACCTCCTCCCACCGTACTCCTCTCTTGCCCACCAGAATTCCTGCATCTACAGCTCCCACACCTCAGATTTTCTGCAGGAGAGGCAAGGAGCTAATTGTTTCTTTAAAAAATATCTAGATTTGGCAAAAATTGCATACAAGCAAGCCACAGAAAGGAACAGAAAAGATAGTGTCAACAGTGAAAGTGACTGAATGTAGCATCTACATTTTTGTCTCTTGCCCAAATTTTCAAGAAGGTGGACTTGAAGTTTATTGGCCATTCAATTGCAATTACAAGCATCAATAAAAATTCATTATTTTCCATCAATCATTCCTTATGTGAGTGGCACTCCTTCTCCTGCAATTTTGACTACAACAGATCTATTCTGCACTTTAGATACAATGTTTGGAATACCTGATTGAATAGAAGGGCTATCCAGAGTCAGAGAGATATGGGAAAAAGCAACAGATGTGCAAACCCCACAACTTACATACCAATTTCATCAGCAATTGCTCTCTTGAGGGAATGACTAGTTAGCACAGTTTGGGACAATTCATGAAAGATGTTGATTGGCTAAATCATTATGCTAAACAAACTTTAAAGAAATAAAAGTGAAAGCCAAAAGCTAAGTGGCTGAATGGGATTAAAGAGATTTACTGCTGTCTTTGGAAGAAGTACAGTATGATAGCTACATTCTATTCTAGCTGAAATAGCAAGCATTTCTCCACACAAACCTATACTTCACCCACCAAACTAAAGAGACTATATTCAATCAATCCATAAATTTAACAAACTAACTTAAAAAGCAAATTCAGTAATATACACAACTTGACTCAAACACAAATCTGAAAGTCTAAGTCTGTTTACAAAGCATAGCATAATTAGGTTTTTTTGAGAAAAGTTTTGAATCCATAATATAAGCAAGCAGGACTAAAAAGAGTGGCCACTGCCAGAAATGTTTGGTCAAATAAAGGGTTTCATAATTATAAAAACTGAATTCTTTGGACTTCTGTGTCCAGTACTGATTGACTAAAGCACACTTAACATACTAATACATATAAATTATAATGAATTTAAAATTAATGCAAATACATTTGAATTCTCAAATGGATTTAAAACTAGACAGGATGGAAAGGAGTCCACTTGTCTCTTTCTTTCTGATAATCAATGGTATTAAAACAATATGCATAATCAGTGTCATGTTTTCTTACATCTTTAATATTTTTTTCTTACTTACCAGAAGGTTGTATAAATGTAATTCTTTCTGAACTATGACGACATACATTTTGTATATCATCTACGGTTGCCTCCAAATCTGTAGTCAAAAATCTTTTTTGCTCAGTCAATTCTTGCAGCTTATGCTCTACAAAAAATCATATTATTGTACATAAAAATAATTAAGTTCATAAACATGATCCTTAATATTATCTAGATTTACAATTTTTAATGATTAACTTCTGTCTAATATGTATGAAATCCTATATTCCTGAAACATTCATCCTTTCACAATTGGTTAAATTCCTCTGCACTTCATACAATGCATAATGGATGTTAAAATTATGAAATGGTTTCGGCAAGATAGAAACACTTTCTATATTCTTAGAAATGTAATATTGATTTTGGGATTATAATGCTGCTGTCCCAAGAAAGTCAACAGAATTATGGTCAAATTCCTATGCTCGATCTCCACAGGATTATTTTTGAACAAGTGCATATATTAAAGTTAAGCAGGCGAGTTAAAATCTAATCTTAATAAAAA
Organism: Vipera ursinii; assembly: GCF_947247035.1. NCBI lineage: Eukaryota > Metazoa > Chordata > Lepidosauria > Squamata > Viperidae > Vipera > Vipera ursinii. The sequence continues at coordinate 111,607,648 of NC_139517.1, read as the reverse complement.
AAATCCCCTGATACTGGTTCTTTATGCTCTGCTTTCTATATGGCCAAGTTATTTTAACTTCTTTGCAGTTGAACAGTTTTTCTGACACAAGTGTAATACATAGGATTCTCTATTACAATAAACAAATACTTCCTGTGCTTACAGCACTGTAAATTTGGGTTGGCAAATATAAATAACTATCTTTACAACTAAGAATGGGCACACCAGCAGCACATTGATTGAAGAAAATAGTCCTTCGCAACCTAATGATTTCTAGATTAATCTGTGAGCATTTTGCAGGCATTCATGAAATTGTTTTTCACTTAGTATAAAATGAATGTGTAATAGTAGAAAAACTAATGGCAATAAAATATTTTCACCCCGAGCACTTGTTTAATTATTATTATTATTTTATTATTTATTGAATTTATATACCGCCCTTTCCCGTAGGACTCAGGGCGGTTTACAGGGCATAAAAACATCAATACAAAAATTAAGAACAATTAAAAAGTTTAAACTAAATCCCTGAAAAAATATAAAACATATAAAACCCCAGTTAAAACCCCAATTAAGACTCAGCCTGGGCCGAAAAGCTTGAAGAGCCAGGTCTTCAGGTCTCGGCGAAATGATCAAAGGTCGGGGGCAGTCCTCAGCTCCACGGGCAGCTGGTTCCAAAGGGCAGGCGCACCCACTGAGAAGGCCCTCCCCCTGGGTGTTATCCGCCGGCATTCTTTTACCGGCGGCACCCTGAGAAGGCCCTCCCTGTGGGAGCGCACAGGACGAAGGGAACTTGATGCCGGCAGCAGGTGTTCCCTCAGATATCCTGGACCCAAGCCATTTAGGACTTTATAGGTCATCACCAGCACCTTGAATCTCACCCGGAGGGCAACCGGAAGCCAATGCAGCTCACGGAGCAGAGGTGTTACATGGGAGTAACGGGAAACCCCCATCACAACTCACGCGGCTGCATTTTGCACCAGCTGAAGCCTCTGTGTGGTCCTCAAGGGCAGCCCCATGTAGAAAGCGTTGCAGTAGTCTAAACGGGAGGTCACGAGCGCATGAGTGACTGTGCGTAGGGCATCTCGGTCCAGGTAGGGTCGCAACTGGTGCACCAGGCGAACCTGGGCAAAAGCCCCCCTGGTCACGGCTCCTATATGGTCTTCAAAACTGAGCCGCAAATCCAGGAGGACACCCAAGTTGCGAGCCTTATCAACGCGGGGTAACAATTATCCAGTTCTAAACATGCACTTCCACAATTTTATTTAAAGCAAGAATGTTTTAATAAATGAAATAGGAAAGTTATAAGGACCCTGTTAGGCTAACTCTGTCAGGAAACATTTATTGTGGCCCCAAGTTCTACCCACTGACCTTTTATACCTGAGAACCAGACCCTGACAGGATATAGGTATTTCTTGCTTTGAATTGCTTTTCCGGAGACCCCCCCAGATACTTTGGAAGGCTTAGATCAACTTTCCTTTAGCTTAGAAAGGGAGGACGTGGTTTTGTCTGAGGTTTCCCCTCTAGACAGACATCTTCATGGGCTGTGGAAGCAGAGCACATTAATGCAGACACTCTCCCTGGAAGAAGCCCTCCACCCATTTGAGCCAGGAAACTGGGTGTGGATTTGATCTTTCAGATGGAAATCTCTGCTGCAACATAAATGGAATGGGCCCTTCCAAGTCTTGCTAACCACCCAGATATCTGTAAAGGTTGGGGGGAAAGAGTTTTGAATGGTCCAACCTAAAACCGGAAGCAATCAATTCCAGCATCAAACAGAACCTGATAACAAAGGTCCTGCCCATCAAACTCAAACCCAGAGACTGATGAGTGGGAATTAAAGACTCTCTTCAAGACCAACGAGAATAATGGAGAATGGACAAATGGGGGGAGGGTTGATACTCTTCTTGAAACTTTTACTCCTTTATTCTGTAATTAGTCCAATAGACAGACTTATAGGCACACACCTACTCCCAAATAGGAAAATGTCTAGGAATATTTAGCTTGGCAAGTTCTGAAAACAATTGATGTTTGTCTTCTGACAGGAAAATCCATTAAGGACATCTTGACAGCCTGCCTCATAGAAATTGCCAGACATCTACACACCATGCAGAACTACACTATGTTAAAAAAAACTTCCACCTCACCACCACATACTCACTATTTTCAACTGAAGACCCAGCATAGACACAGGGATAAAACAATGTTCACAATGGAAAATGATCCTCCCTCAAGGAGCCCACCTGTCAAATGCAGCCCTGATCTTCAGTGCAACCACACTGAAGATATTCTCTTAGTTTTCATTCACATAAAACTTCCTCTGGGATGGTCTTTGCTACAAGCATACTCATATGCCCCAGATAACTCCACAGGGGGACCTTTTATCCTCAGGCAACTAACCATCCTCTTGTCCTCCTTCAGGAAGCAACAGAAGAGAGATCTCCAACTCCTAACGCCAGACTGCGACTCACACACAGCCTTATTTAACCAAGTGAAATATATCACACTTGCTTTTTCCCTCATAAGTTTCCCCTTGGCTAGCTGTTTATAATTCAAAAAATATCAACCGCCTCACCTGTGCATTAGCTAAAAGTCTTAATACAATGTCCAAGCCCTAGAAGCACTGTATTGGGAGCTTAGACAAATTCACAAAGCAGCTTTGATTATTTAGTGCTAAGACACAACCACAATTGTGAGGAGTTTTGAGATACATGTTACTTTACCTTGTCCAAAAACTCCCAGCTCATAGAAGACAATATTAAGGATTTCAAAAAATTAATGAAAAACAGCAGATACAAAAAAGTCCCATTTGATTTAACAGGGCTGCTTATCAGACTTTCACTGGCTAAAAGTCCTCTTCCTGAGAGCCATCTCTATAATCGCCATATGGATCCTTTTTTGTTGCCTCATGCCTCAATAATATGCGAGGCTGTCTTTCTCCTTGCAAACCGCCTAACTGAAACCGCAATCAGATTTCCCTTATGATGCTCCAGATAGACGAAAAATACATGATCTAGCCAGATGAGCCATAGGTTGTGCAATACATACTGTATACATATATATATAGGGCAGAAAAGGGGCAGTTGTAAAAGGAATTCTCTCCCCCCCCAGGAATAGAAGATTCCCCCTCCATCAAGAATAATCTTCCAAAGAATACAGTAGAAAATAAATCCCCCATAAGAATAAGACAGGAAGCCTTCCTAACTACCGCCAATCTAGCCTAAGGAAACTATATTTCCATTCATAAAATACAGAATTGCCATTCATGAAACCAGACTCTCATTCAGAAATATACAGTGTAACAAGCAATCACCAAAAGACAAAGCCAACAACACAATGGACCACACCTGATCACTCAGGTTAAAACCAAATTAAAAGAACAAAACACCTAAATCACACTTTCCTACATCCTCAAGGTACAGCCATGGAATCATACCATACAACAAAAAGGAAACTTGCAACAAAATTTAAAATATTGTCTCCAGTCACAATGACACAGAAGAAACACACACACACATCAACATGCTTAAAAAAAGGACTCAAAATCATATTAAAAAATTGACCAGATTACAGTCCATTTGCTAGCTACCCCCACAACAAACTCTACTGTTGTTGTTGGGAAATAAATGGATCTTATTTCCTAAAGCAAATAAGATACCTCACATCTTACTTACCCACATTTGTGTCCCAATGAACATAACTGAGTTTTCCTGCTAAAACCTGGTTTTCATTTTTTTTAAAAAAGCAGTGAAACTTTGTGACAATATTCCATGGACCGGCTCATAATGATGAATTTTTCAGCAGTCAAAAAATTCAGTCACAGCACTGTAGACATTTGTTTGTAAGTAGCAATTCAACTCTTTCTGACAGCCATTCTTAGCAATAGAAAGAGCAGGCACTAAAGAATACATCAAAATATCTAATAGTGCCATCAAGTGGTGACTTCTAACGTTTCATTACTTTTTAATTCAAGCTTCATATGTATTTAAGAGACCACAATAAACATACCATTGATGCTGCCTAGTTGGGTAACCTCAAGCTCCTGAATTTCGTCTAGCTCTTTCTGATTAGAATCTAGTGCTTCCAATAACTGCTTCTTCTTCTCAGACAATTCATGCAACTCATGTACCTCCTTTTCTGAAATTAGAAACTTTATAAATAACCCCTTCAGTAAGCTGCTTGCTTTTACATTGCTTATAAATATATATAAAAAACAACCCTCGATAGTGCCAAAACTGAATACTTAAAAGACATTTAGGGTACAGAAACTTAATTTGAATATTTCAGAAGACAAGTTGATATAGAAAATATTTCTCCACACAGTCACCAGAAGAGGCACAATATGCAGAAAATTTTCTCCTTGATTATTGGAAACTACGGAATGCAACACCCATCAATAGAAGCATAATTTTAATTTCTTTCAGAATCAGAGACTGAAAGTATAAATCTAAAGGTGGGCAGAGATGGAATCTTTTTATATTGGATAATGCAAGTAAGCTGATCCAGACAGAAAGATGAATCTCTATGCTTCCTAAAAAAGCACAGAAAAGTCAAATATTTTAAGGTAAGTTTTGAACTCAAAATATGAATAAAACCATATGTAAATTATTCTTAGTTATTTGCACAGCATTTCAGGAGAGCTGACAGGCTACTAGAAATGGTATCAGAAAGAACGACTAATGAAATAAATGGTCTGTAAGATTAAATAGTTTATTATACTAGAAACCAAAGAGGCTTCCATGGGGTCCAGTACAAACACAAATTCTGTTAAAATACTCATAAATATAAATGGCAGTAAATATGGAAATTTAAAAAATAATAATGCATGTACCCTGGAATTGTCAAATGTATTTGATTAGATAGATGGAATGGAAAGAACTCCAACTGTTCTCACTCTTATAGCTCACTGATTCCATTGATTACGAGATTTAAAATATGAAAACAATAGATATAATCATTGCATATTTTTCTAAACTTTTTAGTAATATTTTTTATTTACCAGAAGGTAATATAAATGTACTAGATTCCGAAGTCTGACGACATATATTTTGTATACCATCTAGAGTTGCTTTCAGTTCTGTGGTCATTTTTTTTCTTTGCTCAGTTAACTCCTGCAGCTTATTTGCTAAAAAAAAATCAATAATAAAATATTATGTATAAAAATAATTAAGATCATTATTATCTAGATTTCAAAAACATATTTGTTATCTTATATTAATATTTCTGGTATCATTTCCCAAGTCAAATGAATCCTGTCTCCCCAAAATTTCTACCCACTCATTAGGTGATTAAATTATGCAACATTTCATACATCCGAGAATGAATATTAAATTTTAAAAGGGGTTTGGAAGGATATTGCTTTTGCCCATAATGTCAGGATTATAATCCATCTTGATTATGCGATCATAATGCTGCTGTGCTGAGAATGACAGCAAAACTAAAGATGTGTTCCTATGTATCTCTCCTTAAAATAATACATATAGCAGAAATAAGGCTGCAAAGTTCAGATTAGAATTCAGATTAAAAATTCCCTGATCCAAGCTCCTCTGATTTTTATAACATCAGTATAATCACTATTTTATAAGTTTTCTTATACATTAAACCCATCTTTGATTAAACATATGATTCTATAGATAAATATCCAAGTGTAAGAAACAGCAGCTCAAATACCAGTGATATCGCTTGGTTGAATAGCTGCAAGTTCCTGAACTTCTTCTCTCTCTCTCCAATTAGATTCCAACGTTTCAAGTAACTGTCCCTTCTTTTCAGATAGTTTGTGTAAATCATACAATTCCTTTTCTGCAAACAGAAATTTTCTTAATATAATTTTGAGTTTATTTTTTTATTCCCCACTTTTTAAGCATAGTCCTTGATTATGCTTACTGTGAATATGAGAAATGCACTTAAGATGAACATGCTTAATTGGAGTATCTAAAGCCACCTAGGGAGCAGAAATGGCTTGAATATTTCTAACTCTTTTACTTCTCTACCTACCAGAAGGTTGTATAAAGGTAGTTCTTTCTGCAGGTAAATGACATATAACTTGTATGCCATCTAGTGTTGCCTCCAGATCTATGGTCAATTGTCTTCTTTGCTCAGTTAATTCCTGTAACATATGCTCTATAAAAATCCATAATAAAATATTACTTAACATAAAAATAGTTACAATATGTTCTACATATTCATCTTTAATATTATCTATTTTGACATCTCAATTATTAGTATGTGTCTAGAAATTTTGATGTCACTTCCAACCAGGAATAAATTCACATCTTCCCCATTCACAAGATTAAACAAAGCATTTCCTATACTACAGAATGGATATTAACATTATTAAATAGTTTTGACAGGATGAGGTTTTTGCCTGTATTCTCAGGAATGTAACCTACTTTATTACAAGATTTTAACTCTGGTGTGCTGAGGTCAGCTTTCCAAATATACATTTGTATTTAAATATTTTAAAAAACCACAGCATACATACCATTGACACTGCCAGGTTGGGCAGCTGCAAGTTCTTGAATTTCTTGTAGCTCTTTCTGATTAGATTCCAGTGATTCCAGTAACTGTTGCTTTAGTTCCAATAGTTCATGCAATTCTTCTAATTCCTTTTCTGCAAATAGAAGTACTAGGACATTAATTTTAAGATTCTGACCTGGCTGCAATGATATTCAGACTTACTGTAATTGTTTCCCCTACCCCTCCTCTCCCTCCAAAGAAGTAGGAAAGAACATTTTTACGTTTTTCTCAGATTTATATTTTGCAAAACTGCTCACACAATTACTCTTTTCTTCTCAATGAACTGAAGCTGAAATGTAAATTAAACTGTTTTGCTGGCACTAGGCAAGACTGAACTGAAAAGTAAAAAAAGAAACATTGTAGGGCAAAGGAAAACAAACCTAATCTATATTAAAATTAGAAGTTAAATGTTTCCCTGTCCAGTCTGACTCCAGGGCATGGTGCTCCTTTCTTTTTCTTAGCCAAGGGAACCAGTGTTGTCAAAAGACATTTTCTGTGGTCATGTGGCCAGCATGGTTATATGTCAAAGGCACACAAAACATTACATGGCTTCAAACTACTAGATGGGCAGGAGCTGTGGCAGGAATGAGAGCTCACTCTGTTGTGTAGTACTTGGGTCTCAACCCAGACTGCCAGCTGACTATCTCAGTAAAGTTAACCGCTGAGCCATCACATTCAGCAGTTAAAGATTTTATAATTTATTTGTTTGTTTGTTTGTAAAAAAATAGTAAGTAAACTTTGCTCTTAGAGGAAGATCAGCTTAATACTCGATCAATCAGTAAGCAGATTGTTGTTGTTAGCTGCGAAGTCGTGTCCGACCCATCGCGACCCTATGGACAACATTCCTCCAGGCCTTCCTGTCCTCTACCATCTTCTGGAGTCCATTTAAGCTCACACCTACTGCTTCAGTGACTCCATCCAGCCACCTCATTCTCTGTCGTCCCCTTCTTCTATTGCCCTCGATCTTCCCCAGCATTAGGCTCTTCTCCAGGGAGTCCTTCCTTCTCATTAGGTGGCCAAAGTACTTGAGTTTTAGCTTCAGGATCTGGCCTTCTAAAGAGCAGTCAGGATTGATCTCCTCTAGGACTGACCGGTTTGATCGCCTTGCAGTCCAAGGGACTCGCAGGAGTCTTCTCCAGCACCACAGTTCAAAGGCCTCAATTCTTTGGCGCTCAGCCTTTCTTATGGTCCAACTTTCACTACCATACATTGCAACTGGAAAGACCATAGCCTTGACTATACGCACTTTTGTTGACAGGGTGATGTCTCTGCTTTTTAGTGTGCTGTCTAGATTTGCCATGGCTTTCCTCCCCAGGAGCAAGCGTCTTTTAATTTCTTGGCTACAGTCCCCATCTGCAGTGATCTTGGAGCCCAGGAAAATAAAATCTGTCACTACCTCCATTTCTTCCCCATCTATTTGCCAGGAATTGAGAGGGCCAGATGCCATGATCTTGGTTTTCTTAATGTTAAGTTTCAACCCAAGTTTTGCACTCTCCTTCTTCACCTGCAACAAGAGGCTCTTTAGTTCTTCTTCACTTTCTGCCATTAGAGTGGTATCATCTGCGTATCTTAGGTTGTTGATATTTCTTCCGGCAATCTTAATTCCAACTTTTGATTCATCTAGCCCTGCCTTTCTCATGATGTGCTCTGCATATAAGTTAAATAGGCAGGGCGACAGTATACAGCCTTGCCGGACTCCTTTCCCAATTTTGAACCAATCAGTGGTTCCGTGTCCAGTTCTCACTGTTGCTTCTTGACCCGCATATAGGTTTCTCAAGAGACAAATAAGATGGTCTGGTACTCCCATCTCTTTAAGAACTTGCCACAGTTTGTTATGATCCACACAATCAAAGGCTTTAGCATAGTCAATGAAGCAGAAGTAGATGTTTTTCTGGAACTCCCTAGCTTTCTCCATGATCCAGCGTATGTTGGCAATTTGATCTCTAGTTCCTCTGCCTCTTCGAAATCCTGCCTGCACTTCTGGTAGTTCTCGATCCACATACTGCTGAAGTCTAGCTTGTAGGATTTTAAGCATGACTTTACTAGCATGAGAAATGAGTGCAATGGTGCGATAGTTTGAACATTCTTTGGCACTGCCTTTCTTAGGAATTGGAATGTAAACTGATCTTTTCCAATCCTGTGGCCACTGTTGAGTTTTCCAAATTTGCTGGCAAATTGAGTGTAGCACTTTTACTGCATTGTCTTTTAAGATTTTGAATAGCTCAGCTGGAATACTGTCACCTCCACTAGCTTTGTTGTTGCTCAGCTTTTCTAAGGCCCACTTCACTTCACATTCTAGGATGTCTGGCTCGAGGTCAGTGACCACCTCATTGTGATTATCAGGGACGTTAAGCTCATTCTTGTATAGTTCTTCTGTGTAATTTTGCCACCTCTTCTTAATCTCTTCTGCCTCTGTTAGGTCCCTGCCATTTTGGTCCTTTATCATGCCCATTTTTGCATTAAACGTTCCCTTCATTTCTCCAATTTTCTTGAAAAGATCTCTGGTCCTCCCTATTCTATTGTTTTCTTCTATTTCTTTGCAGTGTTCATTTAAGAAGGCATTCTTATCACTTCTAGCTATTCTCTGGAATTCTGCATTCAATTGGGTGTATCTTTCTTTTTCTCCCTTGCCTTTCGCTTCCCTCCTTTCCTCAGCTATTTGCAAAGCTTTCTCAGACAGCCATTTTGCTTTCTTGCATTTCTTTTTCTTTGGGATGGTTTTGGTTGCTACCTGTTGTACAATGTCACGAACCTCTGTCCATAGTTCTTCAGGCACTCTGTCTATCAGATCTAATTCCTTAAATCTATTTGTCACCTCTACTGTATATTCAACAGGGATATGATTTAATTCATACCTGACTGGCCTAGTGCTTTTCCCTACTTTCTTCAGTTTAAGCCTAAACTTTGCAAGGAGAAGCTCATGGTCTGAGCCACAGTCAGCTCCTGGTCTTGTTTTTACTGACTGTATAGAGCTTCTCCATCTTTGGCTGCAGAGCATATAGTCAATCTGATTTCTGTGTTGACCATCTGGTGATGTCCATGTGTAGAGCCGTCTCTTGGGTTGTTGGAAAAGAGTGTTTGCTATGACCATCGTATTCTCTTGACAGAATTCTATCAGCCTGTGCCCTGCTTCATTTTGCACTCCAAGGCCAAACTTGCCTGTTATTCCAGTTATCTTTTGGCTTCCTACTTTAGCATTCCAATCCCCCATGATGATAAGAACATCATTTTTTGGTGTTAGTTCTATAAGGTGCTGTAGTGCTTCATAGAACTGGTCAATTTCATCCTCTTCAGCACTGGTGGTTGGGGCATAGACTTGGACTACTGTGATATTGAATGGTTTGCCTTGGATTCGAACTGAGATCATTCTGTCATTTTGAGGATTGTATCCCAGTATTGCTTTTCCTACTCTTTTATTGACTATGAAGGCTACTCCATTTCTTCTGAAGGATTCTTGCCCACAGTAGTATACCTGATGGTCATCTGAATTAAATTCACCCATTCCTGTCCATTTTAGTTCGCTGATACCTAAGATGTCAATGTTCAGTCTTGTCATCTCTTGTTTGACCACGTCCAGTTTTCCTTGATTCATGGATCTTACATTCCAGGTTCCTATGGAGAAAAAATCTTTACAGCATCGGACTTTCCTTTCACCACCAGACATATCCACAGCTGAGCGTCCTTTCGGCTTTGGCCCAGTCGCTTCATTCTTTCTGGCGCTACTAGCACTAGCCCTCTGCTCTTCCCCAGTAGCATATTGGACGCCTTCCGACCTGAGGGGCTCATCTTCCAGCGTCATATCGTTTTGCCTTTTGGTACTGTCCATAGGGTTTTCATGGCAAAGATACTGGAGTGGGTTGCCATTTCCTTCTCCAGTGGATCACGTTTTGTCAGAACTCTCTGCTATGACCTGTCCGTCTTGTAAGCAGATAGATACTGCCTAAAATATTAGAATGACCATATACCGAAGTTCATCTACCAAAATAAACATGGCTCTGCTTATATTTTCTAGTGAGGGACTATCCCAAACAATAACAAAATAATAGAGTTGGAAGGAACCATGGAAGTCTTGTCCAACCCGCTGCTCAAGCAGGAAATCTTATACTGTTCCAGATAAGTGGTTTTCCAATCTCTGCATTTGTATGTGGTAGAAAAGTGAGAAATCTGATGCTACCGTATTTTTATACAAGATATTTTTATTGCAATGAATCCCTTTTTAAACTGTCTTACTTGTAATTTACAGACTGTTTAGAAATCTAAAAATGGTTTAAAATTTAATAAAATCTCATAACTGTTTTCTTTAAAGACAGACTTTTTAACAAAAAATAACTGAATCTATCCAGAGATTCAAGATAGTAAAATACAATTCCAAGAATAAAATTTAACATTTTCAGAGCAACCAAAGTATGCAAAGTCTTAAAATCTAGTTGATTTAACTTGATATTAGCTGTTGAAGATTAGTATTCCCTTAACACTAACTCTTAACACTAGTTAATTTTTGTTTAACAAGAGAAATAGCAAGAAAGGTGGGGTGCCATTGAAATACATTAAGAGCAGACTGTGACAACTGGAGTAAGTACATGCAAAATAAGAGCAATAACTGATTATAATAATCTAAGCATCTGTCAAAGACCCCATTCAAGGCGTAAAAGAAATTTTTTAAAGAGAAGAAGGGAATTGATTTAGTTAAATGTACAGAAGTTGCTGATCCAAAGTATCATCATTCTAAAGATGGCATAAATGTTTGTTGTACAGTTGAGTAGTATGAAAATTTCAATTTCCAAACTCCAAAGATTGGAGTTTGGTAAATTAGTTGCATACATTTATTTCCCTGAATATATAAGTTTATGGATTATACAGTTTTAAAGTTATATTTGTTAATTTTTCATTTGTTCTCAGCAAGAGCTCTGATACCAATAGTTCTTTGTGTACCTCTGATATACTCACCTTGAAGTCTGCTTTCAATTGTAAGTCCTGGAGCGTGAGACCATGCCCTTTGGATATTCTGCAGATTTTGTTCTAAATGCTGAGCCACTTCATTTCTTAATTCAGTTAATTCTTTTATTTTTAAATCTGTGAAAACAGATACTTTCTCCTACATTTTGCATTCATTGTGTTGGAAAATATTAATTTTGGACTAAATAGCATTTTTATTATCTAATAATTTATTTTAAAAAATACATTACCTGACTACTATGTAATAAAGACTACTATGTAATAAAGATACCTAACAATCCTATTTGGTACTGGCAACTCTGCCACTAAGTGAAGTGTTGCTATGTGTGAAATCACATGATTACAACTGTGCTTTCTGACTGGAAAGAGACAAGGCTATCTCAATTTCCCATCTACAGCTTTTCTCTGCATCTTAACCATTCACCCTTTACAATGCTTATTTATTTATTTATTTATTTATTTATTTGTTTTTATAAACCGCCCTTCTCCCGAGGGACTCGGGGCGGTGTACAGAATAAGGTAGGCATACAGAATGAACAATAGTGAAAACCAAACAATAGTAAAATACAAACTGGGACCCCAATTAGGGCTATCAGGCCAGGCCGGACTGCTGGAACAGGTAAGTTTTTAATTCGCGCCGGAAGGTGCGGAGGTCGGGGGCCATCCGGATTTCGGTTGTATAAAGCTATACAATCATGCTACATCTGCAGTCCAGGGCTAGGAACTATAGGTATTTTACACAAAAAGCTTCTAGTACACTTTCCCTCCAATCTCTCTGCCAGAGAAAAAAGTAACTGACTTCTGTACGCAATCTCTCCTTTGTTTATTGTATGACACATTCACATCATATTTCAGCAAAAAGGATATACAAACATATATCTAAATTACAAATATAAATTTTACTTCATTTGTTGTAGCATGCTAGAAAGAATAGGAACTGTCTCACAAAGGGGGGAAATTCCACAGCCTTAGTACTTCTGATTATATTTGAATGCTTGCTATGGAATTAATGGAAAACAAAGAACAGAGTCATGCTGACATTGCTTCATCTTTCATTTGCACTTCACATCCTGGTTTTCATTTCTACTAGTCTTATAATTAGACTTATGTAGAGACTATACTTACCAGCAATAATGCTTGGTTGGGTAGCTGCAAGAGTCTCAGCTTCTTCTAGTTCCTTTACATTTGATTTCAAAATTGCAAGCAAAGATAGGTTTTGTTTTGCCAGTTTATCAAGCTTCTTCTCTACAAAATAAGAAATACTTTAAAACAGGGCTTTTTAACTGGTGGTACACATACCACTGGTGGTACGTCAGCACCTGGCATATGATACGCGCACAACGGGTTGAAAAGCACTGTAAAAAAGTGTAAAGAAACAAGTGTGAAAACAGATGAAGTGAAGCAGCAGCAGCACCGCACAGGCTTTTGGGAAAGTCAACTGGAGCTGTGTGAAATGTTGCCTGGGTTCTGCTGAGAGTCCAGGATTAGTGCACGCAGCTCCAGCTGACTGGCAGCAGCCTTGGAGGTGGCAGGCAGCCCCATGCAGTCTTCAGGTGGAGATTCAACTGGAGCTGCGTGTGGTGCTACCTGGGTCCTGCTGAGAGCCCAGGATGAGTGCAAGCAGCTACAGCTGATCAGTGTTTCCAGTGCACCAGGAAGAGAAAAGGAGGAGGGAGAGAGAAAGGAAAGGCTATAAAAGTAGCAGGCTTTAGCGGGAGAGGGAGAGAAAAAAGACAACAGTGGGGAAGAGAAGGGGATGGCAAAAGAGAGACAGAGAAGCACAGCCTTGAGAGCAGTAAGCTGGAAGTGCACTGAAGAGAAAAGGGGGGGGGAAAGGAGACGATATAAAAGAAGGGGGGAGAGAAGAGAGGATATAAAAGGAGGAGGGCAGAGAAAAGATATAAAAGAAGGGGGAGAAGATATAAAAGAGGAGAGAAGAGAGGATATAAAAGAAGGAGGGGGGAGAGAACAAGATATAAAAGGAGGAGGGGTGAGAAATTTGTTAAATGAGTTTTGCCCCATTTTATGACTTTTCTTGCCACATTTGTTAAGTGAATCACTGCAGTTGTTAAATTAGCAACACAGTTGTTAAGTGAATCTGGCTTCCCCAGTGACTTTGCTTGTCAGAAGACTGAAAAATGAATTTTTTTAAAAAATTTTTATTTTTATTTTAATCCCATTTATATCCTGCCCTTCTCAGGGCGGCTTACAATCTAAGCACAAATCAATGTGCTCACATCATCCTGGGACAATGTGACCATCATAAATATGAATCGGTTGTCAAGCATGTAAAAATGTAAATCACATGACCCTGGGGATGCTGCAATGGTCATAAGTGTGAAAACTGGTCATAAGTCACTTTTTTCAGTGGCATTTAACTTCAAACAGTCACTAAGCAAATTGTTGTAAGTCAAGGACTAGCTATACTTTATCACTTTTTCCCCTTTTTTTGGTCATCAAGTTTTTGACAGCTTGGTAGGCTGATGGTGGTACTCAAATATTGCCATATCCTAAAAGTGGTACAATCTGTGAAAAGGTTGAAAAGCTCTGCTCTAAACCGGGCTTTTCAACCTTTTCACCCATTGTACCACTTTTAGAATAAGGCAATATCCAAGTACCACCAGTTACGCAGCAAGGTGTCAAAAACTTGACCCCCCCAAAAAGGAAAAAAAATGATAAAGTACAAGTAGTCCTCGACTTACAACAATTCGCTTAGTGACTGTTTGAAGTTACAATGGCACTGAAAAGTGAATTGTGACCATTTTTCACACTTATGACTGTTGCAGCATCCCCAGGGTCATGTGATTTACATTTGGATGATTGGCAACTGATTCATACTTATAACATTCAGTGTCCCAGGGTCATGTGATCAATGGCCAGGTCATCACTCAGATTGTGGGTGCCTGGGGGGGGGATCCGTGGATCTCTGGTGGAGGGGAGTGGGACTGGGATGGGTGCCTTCCCTCTCTCCCATTGTCCCTTCCTTCCTTCCTTCTTTCTTTCCTTTCCTTCTCTCCCTCTTTGTCCCTTCCTTCCTTCCCTCCCTCCCTCCCTCCATCCTGTGCTACGCCACCCAGATCCCAGCCTGGTTTTGGCAGGTAGCGGTGCATTCTCATCCACACAGAGTGGCCGGGCAAAGTAAAACCACTGACATCACAGCCCTGCCTGTTCACGCACAAAGGCAGAGGAGAGCACCTGCGCCTCAGCCTCTGCGCATGCACACAGGCAGGGTGGAGAGGTCACCGGTTCACCTCCTGTTTTCAGGCACATACATTACGAACCGGCTACTACTCCCAGTCATTTTTCCCCTACCGAAGCACAGTGATTGAGCCAGGTTCCCCAATCCTCTCCATGTACATCGTTCTTCCCATAGCTCTCCCCAGCGCTGTCAAGAGATACCCATTTCTGGCCGCATTGCTACCGTTCTTAAGTTACATTTGCACCTGCCCGAAGGAAGAGACTCACGCTTTTCTCCCTCCTCCAAAGGTAACAAACCCGCATCGCCACCAAGTCACCCTTCCTTCGGGCGAAGTAATCTCTGGACCCAACTTTGAGACTGTTTTAGCCTAAAGCAGAGAGTCGGAGAGCTGCATCACTCATACCGTTTGGATTCTACTTTTACGCCCTGGGAGCAGCTTGCCTTTCAAACCTCCGATATATAACAGAAAGTGAACCTGCTGCAAAGACGCGTCTCGCAGAGTCTTTCCCAAGCGACGCCTGCACTCCACTGCTGCAGAAAAAGAAGCACTGCGTTTCCCACCACTGCAGGCAGCCCGGGTCCTGTGAGAGGCCAAGTGGGAACGAAGCAGCCCTAGGGTCTGTGCTGCGGAAAAGCCGCAAGCGCCAGTGTCACCTGGGCTCCTGCCCAGCAAACTTGCTTGCGGAAAAGAGGCTGCTTGCTAAGTGAGCTGGGCAGCAGGCCGGGATCAGCGTTTCTAAGCGTGACTCAGCTGATCCCAGGCTCCTGCCCGGCTCGCTTGCGGAAAAGAGGCTGCTTGCTAAGTGAGCCCAGGATCAGCCGAGTCGCGCTTAGAAATTGCGCTCAGAAACGCTGATCCTGGGCTGCTGCCCAGCTCACTTAGCAAGAAGCCTCTTTTCCGCAAGCAAGTTAGCCGGGCAGGAGCCCGGATCAGCGTTTCTGAGCTTGATTTCTAAGCGTGACTCAGCTGATCCCAGGCTTCCGCCCAGCTCGCTTGCGGAAAAGAGGCTGCTTGCTAAGTGACCTGGGCAGCAGCCCAGGATCAGCGTTTCTGAACGCGATTTCTAAGCGTGACTCAGCTGATCCCAGTCTCCTGCCCAGCTCACTTAGCAAGCAGCTTACACAGCTGATTCCAGGCTTCCACCCGGCTCACTTGCTTGTGGAAAAGAGGCTGCTTGCTAAGTGAGCTGGGCAGGAGCCCGGGATCAGCTGAGTCGCGCTTAGAAATCAAGCTCAGAAATGTTGATGCCGGGCTGCTGCCCAGGTCACTTAACAAGTAGCCTCTTTTCCGCAAGCGAACCGGGAAGCAGCCCGGATCAGCGTTTCTGAGCGCGATTTCTGAGCGCGGCTCAGCTGATCCCGGGCTTCCACCCATCTCACTTGCTTGTAGAAAAGAGGCTGCTTGCTAAGTGAGCCAGGCATTCAGAAGTCACTCTCAGAAACGCTGATCCCGGGCTCCTGCCTGGCTGAGATTCCGGATTTGAGCCACCAACCAGAGGAGAACACCGCTGTTCAGCTGGGACTCCAGATCCGACGCCACATACCGCCAGCCAGGTGCTCGCGTACCACCGGTTGAAAAGCCCTGTACTAGACAACACAATGTGAACAGTACAGACCTCAAGTTTCTAGGCTCTATAATATCTCAAGACTTAAAATGAATACCTAACATCAAAAATGTCATCAAAAAAACACACCAAAGAATGTTCTTCCTGCATCAATTCAAAAAGCTCAGACTGCCCAAAGAGCTGCTGATACAATTCTACAAAGGAATTATTGAGTCTGCTATTTGCACCTCTATAACTATCTGGTTTGGCATTGCAACCAAACAAGATAGACACAGACTTCAACGGATAGTTAGAACTGCAGTAAAAACAACTGCTATCAGTCTACCTTCCAT
Source organism: Vipera ursinii (assembly GCF_947247035.1). NCBI lineage: Eukaryota > Metazoa > Chordata > Lepidosauria > Squamata > Viperidae > Vipera > Vipera ursinii. The sequence goes on along the minus strand of NC_139517.1, from coordinate 111,591,104 downwards.
TGAGGACCTGTATAATGCACGAGCCAGAAAGAGAGCTTTCACATGCTGGACATAAACTATTTCAACTTCTTCCCTCAAGAAGTTGTTATAAAGCACGGGTCGGCAACCCGCGGCTCCGGAGCCGCACGTGGCTCTTTGAGCCATCTCCTGCGGCTCCCAGTCGCCTGGTGCGCGCGCACCTCTCCGAAGGGGTGGAGGTGCGTGCGCAGCTCTCCAAACCTTTGGAGAGGTATGCGCGCAGCTCTCCAAACCTTCAAGGCGGCGCTCAGCCCAGAGAAGCGGGAACTGGAGGGGCCACGATTTCCCCTCCAGAGGAAGAAGGCGCTGGATGCGGCCGGCCCCGCGGGGAAGGGGGAGCGGCGGCGGGGGGACGGAAAAGTCGCAGAAACGGCAGGAGAGATGCTGACTGGCGGTGGCCTCGGAGGAGGCGGAGGGGGGGAGGGAGGGAAGGGTGACCGGGCGGGGGGGTGAGCCAGAAGGAAAAGGGAAACTCATCCCGCAGAGCGGTTGCGAAAAGAGGGAGGAGATAAGCCAGCCTGGTACCTGGATCCGCTTCCTGTGTCTCCTCCCCTCTGCCATCATGTCCCCGTTTGGTCTCCTGGTGACGTGGGGCTGAGCTGGAAAAGGGGGAGGGGGAGACCGAGGGAGGGAGGGACGGAGGGAGGGAGGAAGGAAGAGAGAGAGACGGAGCCAGCATCAGCCAGCGGGCTCACGAGGGGCAGCAATCTCGCAAGAGGCCGCGCGCAAGCCATTAGGTAACGCGCACGAGCCCTTGGGGAGGCGGGGCGGGAGCGTGGTCCGGCCGCTGGGCTTCCTTTCCCTCTTGTCCACATCGCTGCAAGGAATTGCGTTGTTTGGGGATGGCGACGCTCGCCCATTCACACGCTGTCCAAACGCTGGTCATTTGCTGTGGGGCTCCCGCTTGGAAGGGAAGGTGCGGTGAAGAGGCCGGGCTTCCTTTGGGGGGGCTTTCATTCCTGTACAAGGGGGAAGGGGAACTCTCTGTGCTTTTCTGTGTGCGTGTGTGTGTGTGTGTGTGTGGCTCATCTGCAAAGCTGCCGAGGAAGGAGAAGCGGGATACTGGTTGGGTGGGGGAGCGGCAAAAGCAGGGGGGGACAGAGAGAAACGGCTCCGCCTTTGGTTCCCCCTCCTAAAGCACAGGGGCGCTAGAGAAAGTTTGGAGTTGGGTAAGGAAGCACAAAATTCAGGAAGGAAAGCGGGGCGGCGGGCGAACGGGAGAACCGGGAGCATTGGGGGGGCAGAGGGGAGCGATTACTGTCTCGCTACTAAAACGAGGGCCGGCCACTCCGCTGGGGCGAGCGTGCCTGTCCTGCTCCCTTTCTCTTCCAAGCGGCGCTGCTCAGCGGAGACGGCGACGACGACCTCAGAGTCACAGCCTAGGAATGCTAAGAATGCGGGGCGGCCGCCGGCAGTGGAAGGCAGGAAACATTGGGGCTTGAGATCTCGCTTTCCCCCCCTCTTCCTCCCTCTCTCGTGCTTTACACACGCACACACAAAAGCACAGAGAGTTCCCCTTCCCCCTTGTACAGGAATGAAAGGCCCCCCGAAGGAAGCCCGGAGACCTGCCGCGTTGACGAACATGGCAGCTGTGCAAACGGGATGGCGGCGGTTTGGAGAGTGCGCACGCACCTCTCCCAAGGACGGCGGCGGCTTTCTGACACCTCTGGCTGGAATCGCACCCGTTAGCAGCAGCGCCAGGAGCGTCCGCCGGGGCAAACGAGGGGAAGGGCGGCTCCCCCAGCCTCACAAATCCTCGGGAGCAAGGACCGGGTTTCTGCTCGGAGGGAGGGGGGAGCGCAGCTCGCATGGTCCGGCTTCGTCCTCTGGCCCAGCCCAAACGCCGCCTCTCTCGCCCCCTGCGAAGGGGCCAGGCTGGGCACGCGAGGCGTTGTTCCCCTCCCGCAGGGCAGCCGCGGAGCAGACAAAGAAGGGAGGGACGTGCTCCCTCCTTCTGCCCCCCTCCGGAAAAGCGAGCGGGGGGCGGGCTTCCTGGCCGGGCTTCTTTGGGATGCTGGCAACTCGCTTCTCTGCCCCCCCTCCAGGCAAGCAGGACTTCGTCCCCCGCCTCTCCGGACCTGCCCGTGGCGCTCTGACCCTCCCACTTTTAAAAGCCACTGTTCTTAGGAGAAAAGCCCCCGTCGCCCCCTCCCCCCTGCGCGCGCCGGCCTGGCCCTGTTTGACGAACGCGGCAGGTCTCCGGACGCGACGGCGCGCACCTCTCCAAAGGGGAGACCCATCGCCGCGCAGGTGCCTCATATTTTGCGCATGCGCAAAATGTTTTTTGCTGGACGCACGCGCGCACACTTTTTGCGGCTCCCACTTTTTTGTTTGTGTGACGGAACTGGTTCTGAGTGGCTCTTTTCCTTTTTCCGGTTGCCGACCCGTTATAGAGCATTGCACGCCAAAACAACGAGACACAAGGACACTTTCCCCCCCATGCCATCACTCCACTAAGCAAATAATTCCCACAACACTGTCAAACTACCTATTAGGGCTGTATTCCTATTATCCTTCTCATCTTTCCTATTACCTATTTCCTTATCTTCTTACAATTATAATTTTGGCACTTGTAACTTACAATTTATTTTCTTTTATTTAGTATCCTAGTATGATTTATGTTGATTGCCTAATTAGTATCCTATGACTATCACTGAGTGTTGTATCTTATAATTTATGATGAATGTATTTTATGATGATTATGGTCATTGTTTATCACTTGGTGCTTATATGTATACTGAGAGCTTATGCACCAGAGACAAATTTCTTGTGTGTCCAATCACATTTGGTCAATAAAGAATTCTAATTCTAATTTCTAGAAGCTCAACAACTTTTTCTGTATCATGGTGACCACACTTGGATGAAGTATTCCAAGTGTGTCTTACCAAATCAGCATATAGCAGCACTAATGCTTCATGTGATCTTGATACTATTCCTCTGTTAATGCACCCTAGGACTGGCCTTTTTGGCAGCTACAGCAAATGTTGGCTCATATTTTAAGCGGTTGTTCACTAGAACTTCAAGATCTTTCAAACAGCTACTGATACTGACTAAGGTTCTACCTATTATATTGTATGTGCACTTTGTTTTTCTTGCCTAAGTATAATATCTTACTCTTTTCACCACTGAATTGCATTTTGTTGGATAGGACCCTGTGTTTAAACCTATAAAGATCCTTCTTGATCTTGTGCCTATCTTCTGAAGTGTTTGCTGTTCCCCCCAGCTTGTAATTATCTGCAAATATGACAAGTTCCCCTTCTATCCCCACATCTAAATCATTGATGAAGATATTGAATAATACTGGGCCTAAAACTGAGCCTTGAGGTACTCCTCTGCATATTTCCCTCCATGTAGATGTAGCTCCATTAAAGACTACATGTTGAGTGTAATTAGTCAGCAGTTACGGATACTTCTAATGGTGCTGCTGTCTAATGCACATTTTTCTATCTTACCAAGAAGTTTGTTATGCTTGTTGTCCACAGTATTTCACTAGTCCACTTATTTAGTCACTTTGTCAAAGAATGCAGTAAGATTTGTCTAGCATGATTGTTTTTGACAAACCAATATTGGCTTCTAATGATATCTTTTCCTGCTTACTTATCTTCCTAGATCTACCCAGGTTTTGTTATTAGGTTGATTGTCATTTCTGGTATCTTTCTTTTTCTTTTTTTCCCTTTCTTTCTTTCTTTCTTTCTTTCTTTCTTTCTTTCTTTCTTTCTTTCTTTCTTTCTTTCTTTTTTTAGATGGGAACCACATTAGCTCTTTTCCAGTCCTCTGGTAGTTTCTCAGTGAACCATTTCTTTGCTTTGTTTGCAAAAAGAGCTGGTCTACTAGATCACATCGGTTTCCTGTTAAAACTTTGCCTGTAACAACCTATCACAATTTATGTTTTGTATTAAACTTATTTTCTTTTGCTAAAGTACCTTCAATGAATCTAGCACTTTCAAGTTCTTGTTGATTTGCCTCCAGATTATCAACCAATAGTGCTCCTTGTTTTTCCAATTCTTTTACTCTGTTCTCTATAAAAAGAGAAAACATACTTTAAATAATTCAAGTGTTGGGGCTTTTAATATGAAAATTAAGCAAAAAAGCATTAAATTGAGTACCATATTTGTATAAACATATATCATTCTGTGAAAAGAATTTTCATAGCTGTAGAAAGAATTTAAACTCAAAATTAGATTTATTCCTATACCATCTCTAACATGACTCACAAGTAACTGAAAGTAGAAATCTACGTATGTTGCAAATAAAGTCAATACAATCTTGCATAGATTGTTAATCCACTTCCTCCTCTTGTAATTAATGGCCAGGATAAACTAATTAAATAATAAATAATAGAGAAAATCCTTTCGTAAAACAGAATTTCCATACATTCCCAAAGATAGCACACAAAGTCAGTACATACTGTCTCAAAGCACTCTTGATAGATAGCTGCCTAGCTTCTACTTGAACATATCCAACTGAAAGCCTCTATCATTCAGGATAAGTAAGCCATTATCAAATTACTTTTTGTTAGACCAGTTCAGTTACAATCTGCCTTTTAAGTAACTCAATCAACAAAGAATGAGCTATAACTCTCTTCTGTGTGACATCCTTTAAAGCAGTGTTTTTTAGTCTTGGCAACTTTAAAATGTGTGGAATTCAATTCCCAGAATTTCCCAGCCAACTTGCTGGGAATTGAAATCCACACATCGTAAAGTTGCCAAGGTTAAAAAATATTGTTTTAAAATATCAGAATGCTACATAACTCCCCTCAATTTATCAAGGATGAATATGATAATTCCTTCAATTTCTTCAAAAATGCCCAGTCCTCAATTATCCTTCTTTTAGTTTCTTTTAGATTTTCTATGATGTTATAATACTATTTATATAATAGTTGAGATTGGCTTCAGAAAGCAAAATATAGTGGAACAATAATTAACAACTGCATTTATGCTTGCTTGTTTAGTAGAGATTCCTTTTTTTTCTTCCACATTTGCAAATTTTCTTCAACTCTCCCTTCCAAGAAAACCAAATCTTGCTTAACAGACTCAGTCATACTTTCAAAAGTCCTTAAACAATCTTTATGTTTTGTAGTTAGTAACTATGAAATTTGCAGTATTTAAAAACTTCTACTCCCTACCCTAACCCTAACCCTAACCCTAACCCTAACCCTAACCCTAACCCTAACCCTAACCCTAACCCTAAACCCTAACCCTAACTTCTACTCCCTTCTGCAAGTTTTGCTGCTTTATCAATAGTGACCATTTCTCTGGATCCTTAACTCTTTGGACCCATCTAACACCCTGTACAAACAGTCCTCTACTAACAACCACACTTCAACCCAAAATTTCCATTGCTAAGCAAAGTGAAGTGATTTTTGCCCCATTTTACATTCTTTTTTCCTGCAGCTGTTAAGAGAATCATTGCAGTTGTTCAGTAAATGATGTGATCATTAATTGAATCTGGCTTTCCCCATTGACTTTGTTTGTTGGAAGCTGTCTGGGTTATGATCACATAACCCTGGGACAGTGCAACTGTCATAAATACATGGCAGTTGCCAAATGTCTGAATTTTGATCATGTGGACATGGGAATGCTGGAACAGTGCTGGGGATCTCGCTCCATCTTTATCATGTAGCTTTGCACAAGATGGAAAGATCATCATTTTTTCACCTAATGAGATGGACTTCAAATTACACTCTTGCATTCCGAATGGACAGTGCTGTAACCGTGAGTTATTGACATTGGAAGCATGAAATAAAAGTAGTTTGTTTATTCCATTTCATTTGAGTTTATGCTGGCTGTTTCAAGAGGGATTAGCATTCACATCTTTTTTTTGAAACAGAACATGAATTCTAAGTTTTCATAAAACCTAGTTTTTTCAGCTAACAATCCTCACATTTTCCTACAGTGAATAATGGCCATTCTAATTACTCCCATAGAGAAAATCATACTCAATGTTGTTTTAAACTTAGTCTAAGTTGACAGATGACATAGAAAACAAAGTATGATTAGCATTTGGAGACCAGTCAAGATGTATCCACTAAGTTTTTTTACTTCTGCGAAAAATAATTTGGATCATTTCCCATTTAACCAAAAAGCTCTTTTGTTACTTACCATTAATTTCTGATGGCTGGGTAGATGCAAGAACCCGGGCTTGTTCCAAATCTTTCATATTTAATTCCACATTTGCCCGTAGCTGGGTTCTTTTTTCTGAAAGCTTCCTAATATCTTTTTCTAAAAATAAACATAAAATAAAACTGCCTATAAAACTCCCTATCCTGCCAAAATGCCAATGTTTTAATATACAAAATATATGATTTACTGATGAATCCAAACTCTCCTAACTTCTAAAGCACCATGGTTTGTGCTGTTAATGTGTTTACCTTATTCTGTGGTGAATCACGCATAGCTAATATATAGCTATGTACTATTTATTTAATTAATTAATTAATTAATTAATTAATTTTATTTAATTTGTATACCGCCCTTCTCCCGAAAGACTCAGGGCGGTGTACAGGGCAATAAATACCAAAAATACAGAATACAAAAATTAAAAACAGATTAAACCATTGTGCCCGAATACAATAAATTACTTAAAAACAGTAATTAAAACCCCAAACCCATCACACCAGGCCGGCTTGTTCAAATAAAAAAGATTTTAGATCACGTCGGAAGGAGCGAAGGTCGGGAGCCGTCCGGAGCTCAACCGGTAAACGGTTCCAAAGGTCAGGCGCGCCCATAGAGAACACCCTCACCCTGGGGGCCACCAGCCGGCATTCTCTGACTGGTGGCACCCTGAGGAGGCCCTCTCTGTGGGAGCGCACTGGACGGAGGGAAGTTAATGCCGGCCGCAGGTGCTCCCTTAGGTACTCCGGACCCAGGCCATGTAGGGCTTTATAGGTCATAACCAGCACCTTGAATCTCACCCGGAAGGCAACTGGAAGCCAATGCAGCTCACGGAGCAGAGGTGTAACATGGGAGTATCGGGAGACCCCCAACACAACTCGCGTGGCTGCATTCTGCACCAGTTGGAGCCTCCGAGTGGTCCTCAAGGGAAGCCCCATGTAGAGAGTGTTGCAGTAGTCTAACCGAGAGGTCACGAGTGCATGAGTGACTGTACGCAAGGCATCCCAGTCTAGATAGGGCCGCAACTGGCGCACCAGGCAAACCTGGGCGAAGGCCCCCCTAGTCACAGTTACTATATGATCTTCCAAGGAAAGCTGTGAATCTAGGAGGACTCCCAAGTTGCGAGCCCTATCGACGGGGGGTAATGACTCACCCCCCATAGTAAGAGATGGAATGATGTGAATTTCCCGAGATGCCGACACACACAGCCACTCAGTCTTGTCAGGGTTGAGCTGAAGCCTGTTCCTCCCCATCCAGACCCGGACTGCCTCCAGGCAACAGGACATCACGTTGAGGGCATCACTGGGGTGGTTTGGGGTCGAAATGAAAAGCTGGGTATCATCAGCATACTGATGATAACAAACTCCAAAACCATGAATGATCTCACCCAGAGGCTTCATATAGATGTTGAAGAGGAGAGGTGAGAGGACAGACCCGAGGAACTCCGCAAACGAGAGGCCTCGAGGTCGACCTCTGTCCCCCTGCCAACACCAACTGCGAACATCCCAGGAGGTAGGAGAACCACTGAAGGACCGTGCCTCCCACTCCAAATCCCCTGAGACGCCGCAGCAAGATGCCATGGTCGATGGTATCAAAAGCCGCTGAGAGGTCTAATAGGACTAGGACAGAGGAATAACCCCTGTCCCGAGCCGTCCAGAGATCATTCACCAGAGCGACCAATGCCGTCTCCGTGCTGTGCCCGGGCCTGAAACCCAATTGGTACAGGTCCAGATAGTCAGCTTCCTCCAGGAACAAAGGGAGCTGATGCGCCACCACGCTCTCAACAACCTTCGCAAGAAAGCGAAGGTTGGAGACCGGACGGAAGTTGTTTAATACAGCTGGGTCCAAGGCAGGCTTCTTGAGGTCTCACCACTGCCTCCTTCAAGGCGGCGGGGAAACTACCCTCCCTCAAGGAAGCAGCCTGGAACGCACGGCCGGGATAAGGCGTACCGCCTAGAGCTCTCACCTCTAGGGAAGGTAGCAGATGGCAAGTCTAGGCCACTCTCCCACAGTGGCTTTGTACCCGGGCCCTTCTGAATCCTTTGGGGGGGGAGGCAGGCAAAAGAATCAGCAGCTATTAATCCAAGGCATAAAAGCCTGTAGAGTCGTAAAATGGCAAGAAATCCTGGCTGCAATGTTCTTCTCCGCGTCAGGAGAGGGTCAGGCGATAAGAGAGCAGATAGGGGAGGAAACCAAGATACCCGCAGTACTTCCACTGGGCCGCAAGCTCGATCTAGCTGGCTTCTCGGAACACGAGCAGCGTAAAGCTGGTTTGTGCCTCCCAAACGTGCAAAGCACGATATATAGTATCTGGTTGTCTCTAATTTTTCTTTTTATACACATTTTTATCACTATTAACATTTTTCTTGGTTTTAATTCTTGTTTATTTATTGTGTTTATGATGTACACTGCCAGATTCAGAGTCTGAATTGGGCAGTCTTATAAATCTTGAAATTAAATATGAATAACATTTATAAGTTAACAATGATTTTAATGCAATATAATTATCTCTACAAGATGCATAATTCTAGACTTCCAGGTGTCAAGGCTCCGTCGATGGCAGTCGTTTCGACCATCAGCCCCGTTGTTTTCCGTTGAATCGCGAAAACAGCAACAATCAGCTGTTTTGCGGTTTGGGAACCCTCCCCTCAGGAGAAGAGGGGAGGGTGAGCATTCAGGTAGGGGTAGAGCTCCCCTAGACCCCCAGAATTATTATTCTGGGGGTTGAAGGATGAGAGCTCCCTCAGAGCCTGAATCAGCTCCGGACTCGGGGACTCCTCTGATCTAAGGCTTTGGAACAGAGCAGGACGCTGCAACCATCCCTGCAATCAATATCGTACTTTGGATTACTTGGAGGCAGGCAGAGCTGTGCAGGAGAATATTGAAATAGCAAGTATATGATCTCTAACTCCGGTGTATTTTAAAAGAAAGGAAGGAAGATGGCGCGGGAGTGAATTGCCAGAGAGAATGGTGAAGATCAAAATGACAAGGGAAATAAAACAAAATAAAAGACTGAGTGGAAAGAAGAAACGGGGTTATAAAGTGACTGTCGGGCCTGGCAAGCCCGACATACGGAGGGGCCGCGGAGCGGCCTGCCCGGGCCCGAAAATCACCGCCGGCGGCCGCGGAGCGCCCCGCCAGGCCCCAGAGTCAGGCGCCAGTGCCCGCATCTTCCTAGACGGCCGGGACAACGCTCGGCCTTCTCCGCGCCTCAGCAACCGCCCGCCCAACGTCCGGGGAAGCCAGAAAGCAACCTACCGGCTTCCAGGGATTCCCGGCGGCGTCTTCCTCGCTCCTCCTCCCTCGGTGGCGCCCGGAACGGAGAGCAGCGACCACGAGGCATCGGCTGCAGCCTCCCAGCCTGGGGCCCGCTTGCCAGCACATTCCACAGCGCCGCGCCGCTCTTGCCGACTCCCGGAAGTGATCAGCAAGTCGGGAGGGAGTGCGGTTGGCGTGCAAGGCCATGGAGCGGCCAGCTGACATTTGGGAGCTGGGGGGAAGGGCAAGGATGCCGTCGCAGAGCAAAAGACCAGAGGGCCAAGGAGCAACTCAAACGGCAGGACAAGGACGGGTGCCAGGAGGGTTCAAGGGGAGGTGGAGACTGCCGGCGAGTTAGGGAGGGGCTCGAGGCACAGCCCTCGTCGGACTGGAGAGACCGGAGAGATGAGGGGGAAAAGGAAAGTATGCGGAGCTCTGGGGGAAAGGAGGGTGGTTTGGGCTGGGGGGTGGCTTACCGGCTGCAATGGTGGTGGGGCGGGTGCCAAAGGGTGGATACTGTAGGGGGTGGTAGTTAAGTTGGGTGTGGGCGTGGTGGGATAATTAAGGGTGTGGTGGAGGGTGTTGCCGTTACTGGCTATTTAGCAGCGTTGATTGTGCTGTAAAATCAACGCTGACTTCATCAATCTTCGGGCTCTTGTTTATGAAGCAATAAACGTGGCTTAGAAGAACCAGCTCCCGTTCCGGTTTCATTTGTTTGGGTGAATCGTCGGACGGGCCCTGAAAGTAAGTCAGCGTTCCTTTAACCTTTGTGGAGAGTTCTTCCTGGGTGTTTGCTATGGCAGAAGGTACAGAGGATGCTGCGCCGCTGGTTGGGGAGCAGGAGGAAGCTGGAGCTGCGGCTGGGCTCCTGGAGTCGGTGGAAGTGGGGGAGGAGGCGTTGCCCTCGGTGCGGCGGAAGGAAAGGCCTCCCCCACTCGACGGCCCTGGTCCGGGACCTCAGGAGGCTGGAGTGAGGGGTCGCAGCAGTGATCAGTGGCCACACTCTGATGGGGACTATGGAGGACTCGACCAAGGCCAGGTGGCCCGGCCTAAAGGTGCGTCTACAGAGTGGAGGGAGCGGTGTTACATGGAGGACAGCAGTGCAGAATGGAGCTACTCCACCGCTCCGGGCAGCCGTACTATGGAGGTACTCAGAGAGCGGTTCGGGGAGGTGAGGGGCCGGGAGCCTGAGTTTTGGACTGTTCCAGGAGAGTCAGACCAGGGGCAGTGGTCCCTCCCAAGGGCCCCTGCCCGGCGGTCTAGTCCGCCCCGCTTCCGTATGGACAGCCCAAGGTATCAGGGGCCAGTCCGTCAGCCTGAGGTTCGTAGAGGTCCTGGGGTCCCGGCTCCCGCAACGGCAGTACCGAGTGGCACGGCTCCTTGGGACAGCGTGACTGGAAGACCGAGACAACAACCGTCACGACCAGTTGGGGGGGCTCCAATCCAGGGGGTGCCGCTGGGTCCTTGGGGTCCAGGGCTGCAGTGGGGCCCTCCGCCCCTGACTGCGGCATATGATGGTCATCCAGACCGTTTGGCGATGTTTCTGGGCCAGGTGATTAATCATATGGACCAGTACGGACCAGCCTATACGTCCCAGTGGGCAATGGTAGTGGCCGTGACGGCGTGTCTTCAAGGAGAGGCCGCGGTCTGGGCGGCCGACTTATACGGCGACCATGCCCGTGAGCTCGGGGACCTTGGTCTTTTCCTGGAGGCTCTACGGGCCCGTTTTGAAGATATCTCACGGGTGCTCCGCACCGAGGCCGAAGTGTTGGATCTGCGCCAGCAAGGAAGACCAGCGGTGCGATATGTTGGGGAGTTCCGGAAAGTGGCCGGGAGGTTACGGTCATGGCCTGAACGCCTTCTTGCGCACCACTTCAAGGCAGGACTGGACAGTGCCCTGCGACGAGCTTGTGTGGTAAGGGGGGTGCCGGCCCGTCTGCAGGACTGGTACCGGGTGGCTGTTGAGTTGGACATTGGCTTGCAGGATATTCGAGGACGACCTGAGGGGGCAACCGGAGCCCGTAGGCCGGCCGAAAAGAAGGTGGAGGAGCGGCCTGGCTTGTCGGCGTCCAAAGCCCCCTCCGTACAGCCACCACGTTCTGGTATCAGGTGTTTCCGATGTGACCAGCCAGGTCATCGGGCGGCTGAATGCCCGCTCCCGCCAGCCCGAATGGCTCCCCCTGCGACCTCGACACGGGCTTTGTCCACTAGGAAGACTTCGGGGCGGTCCCGGACTGCTTATCAGGCAGTCGATGACGACCGGCGGGTGACTACTCCCTTGGCGACCGGACCCGTAACCACCCAGCCCACACCAACAGAGGACCTTGAGGATCTGGAGCTGGAGGAGGATCCGATGGTAAGCGCCCCGGTGTGTCCCTTCGCGTTCCCGGTGGTGTTGGTGAGCCCAGTGTCTGGGCAAAGGCGGCCAGTTAGGGCTTTGGTCGATTCTGGGAGCACCCGGTGTCTTATCAACCGGAAAACAGCGGCTGCAGTGGGTATCCGGTTGCAACGCCTGGTAAACCCCCTTCGCTTCCAGCAAGTGGATGGGTCGCTCCTGGGGGGAGCCCCTATCACCCATGTTACCGAACCAGTCCGGCTGGAGTTGGGGGCCCACTGGGAGACTTTGCGTTTCATTGTGGTGCCCTCTATGACTGAAGCTGTTATCCTGGGCCTTACGTGGCTTGATAAATGGGGTCCCACGATTTGGTGGGAGGGAGGTTGTCGCCATCTCCGGGTGGGTTTGGGCCCCGAGCCCCCTCTCCACCATTCTTTCCTGGGGCCGGAGGACATAGGGTCGCGGGAGAAGGTATGCGGGGTTGCGGAGGACTCGATGGTGCAAGTGCCCCGAGTTTATTCCGACTTAATGGACGTCTTCAATGAGCGGGAGTGCGATTCGTTACCACCCCACCGGCTTAGAAGAATCTAAGACTCAAAGAGTGACACGGGCTACAGCTAGACGAAAGCAACAAGAACAAGAACAACAGAAATCTATAACTACAACTCAAGAATTTACTTATAGTGAAGCAGTGGGAGGTGCGCGACCAAAGAGGCAGGTGTGTGAGGATCTGCAAGACGCACTCTGAAAGTTTCATGTCGCAAAAGTTGGCAACAAAGTTTCTAACTTGGAATGTTAATGGTTTAAATTCACCGCAAAAGAGAAAGAAAATATTTCAGTATTTGAAACAATTTAAAAATGATGTTATATGTTTGCAAGAGATGCATATTCGTGTATCTGATCAAAAATATTTGATAAATTCTAGATTGGGCACTCAGTTTATTGCATCTGCTTCAGAAAAAAAGAAGGAATGTGAAGAAGGATTTATCAGCCAATCTAATTGAAGCAGATAAACAAGGAAGATATATTATAATTGAACTTTTAATAGAAGGGCAGAAAATACTTTTAATTGGACTATATGCACCTAATCAACAGCAAGGAGAATTTTATAAATTTTCACATAATAAAATAATTCAATGGGATTATAAATCGTGTATTTTGATGGGAGACTGGAATGGAGTGCTGGATACGCAGAAAGATAAAAAAGGACCTTTTAAAAGCACACCAAATCATGCTAGATTGCCTAAATCTTTTTTGATATGAAAGATGATTTGGAATTGAGAGATGTTTGGAGAGAACAAAATGTGGATGAAAAGGATTTTACCTTTTTTTCTGATAGACATCAATCTTTTTCCAGGATTGATTTTATATTTGACTACTAATGATTTTTTTCCAGGGTTAAGAAGATTAAGATATGTCCAAGAACTTTATCAGACCATAGCCCAGTATGGATGGAATTGGACAAGGGAAAGGGAGATAGGAGATCTTGGAGGTTAAATGAAAATTTGTTTACATATGAAGAAAATGTGGAAGAATGTAAAAAATATATGAAAGAATTTTTTATAACAAATATGCATAAAGGTACTTCTATTGAAATGGTTTGGGATGCAAGTAAAGCTTATATGAGAGGAGTGATAATATATTTGGATAATAAATATAGACGTAGTTTGGAATATAAGCGTAGAGAGTTAGAGGAGTAAATAAAGATGAAAGAGAAGGCTCTTATTTTGAACCCATCTAATAAGAGGGTGAAAGAAATAAGAGGGCAGTTTAAAATATTGATGGCAGACCAAGTGGCAACTAATTTACGGTATGAAAAACATAATACTTTTTGTAATGCTAATAAGTCAGGAAGGTGGTTAGCTTATCTGTTAAGGAAAAAACAAAAGTCACGTAATATAGATAAGATAGAATATAAGGGCAAAGACGTGTTTCAGCAAAATTTTATTAAAAAGGCTTTTGTTGAATTTTATTCCAAATTATATGTTAGGGATGTAACTCAAGGTTTAGATATAGATAGATATTTACACGGTGTGAATATCCCTGTACTTACACAAGAGCAAAGGGAAGGAATGAATCAATTCATAACTGTTGAAGAAATTATTTTAGCAATTAAACAATTAAAAGTGGGTAAGGCACCTGGTGTTGTGACTCAGGGCCAGCCTGTGGGTCCGACAGCCGGGTCCGATGTATCGGAGGACTCAGATGTGGGGGAGGAGGGAAACGAACCGGCTGATGATGATTTGGAGACTTTGCAGAGTCCTCAGCCGGGAACCTCTTCTCAGCTGTGTGAGCCCGAGAGTGCGGAGGATGATGACCCACAGCTGGCCCTGTTCAAGGACGCCCGACGCAGGAGGCAGACGAGCAGGGACAAACAAAGAAAGGCTATGGGACTCCTCGGGAGGAGGCACAGGGAGACCACGCCCTGAGCTCTCTATAAAAGAAGTGTTTGGGGAGGGGCTGGTTGCTGAAAGCAACTTTTCCGTTTGAGAAGTCAAGCTCTTGTATTCTTGTAACAGTGTAATTAAAACTTGGCAGAAGCCTTTTGGTCTTGGACGCTTTCCAGACTCTTCTTTTGATTAGGGGTGCGAGAAGAGGGCTGGTTCAGAACAGTTTGCTTTCAGCCACCCACCCCTTAATACTACGATGGAGCAGCTTCTTGCCGAGAATGTCCAGCTCAACCAGCAACTCACCTTGCTGGCCACTCAGGTGGCACAACTGCAGGCTCAGGTACATGCTGCCCCCCCACCCAGGAGGAAATGTCAGATAGCTATGCCGGATAAATTTGCTGGTAATCCAGAACTGTTTCCTGCCTTCCTGGGACAATGCCAGCTTTATATCAGCGTGAGAGCAGCTGATTTCCCCACTGACCGAGATAAGGTGGGATTCGTATTGAGCCTTCTGTCGGGAGATGCAGCTCGTTGGGGCACGCCTCTGTTGGCACAGCCTAGCCCTTTGTTGGATAACTTTGGGGGGTTTTGTGACCATATGCGCCTCATGTACGAGGACCCGATTAAGGCGCAGACGGCCACCCGACGCCTGAAAGCTTTGAGGCAGGGTCAGCGCCCTCTACAGGCCTATATCAGCGATTTCCGGCTGCTTAGCCAGGATTCCGCCTGGAATGAGGCTGCGCTCGTGGATGCCTTTCAGGATGGCTTGTCAGAGGAGATGTTGGATGAGCTGGCCCGCGTGGACATTCCCTCAGACCTGAATGGGCTGATCCATCTTTGTCTGCGGATCGATGCCCGGCTGCAGCAGCGTAAGAGTCGCCGTGCCACCCCACAGACCCCTGCCGCCCCTGTTGTGCGTGAGCCCCCAGTCCAGAGGGAGGAGCCAATGGAGCTGGGTGCCGCCAGGTCCCGTCTATCGGTGACGGAAATGGACAGACGACGATCGGAGGGGTTGTGTTTTTACTGTGGGGACCCTGGACATTTGGCTGCTTCTTGCCCGAAGAAGCGTCAGCGGGCGTCAGTGACCAAGCCTGCCCCGAGAAAGTCCCCTGCTTTGCTATCGGGAAACGGCCCGAGCCCGATCTAGACGGTGTGAAAGATCGGGCGACCCACAACATCCACACCGAGCGACGTTGTTCCGACGGTGCCTGTGAACCTCCACGGCATTTGATTTTGGAGGCACGACTGATCCTTCCTGGCAAGCCAGAGGGGATTCCGGTCCATGCCTTAATTGACTCTGGGGCTACCACTAACTTTATGGATTCGGCCTTTGTGGCCAAATGGGCTGTTCCCCAGTGTCCAGTGGATCCGCCCATGCTTGTGGAGACCATCGATGGTCGAGTGCTCCTGTCCGGGCCTATCACGGCCGCCACGCAACCCGTGTGTATGGCCATCAGTACCCATGTGGAGGCCATTCAGTTCTACGTCACTTCGGATCTGCACTTCCCCGTGGTCTTGGGACTGGCGTGGCTCCGGGCGCATGATCCACAGATCTATTGGTCTCAGAACTTGGTCACCTTCCCAAGTTTGCAGTGCGTGGACCACACCCGCCATATCTGTGCCGGCCAGGTGGAGGGTTCCTCAGGGGTTTCCTTGCCTCCCGAACTGTCCGACTTTGCTGACGTGTTCAGCGAGTCAGAGGCGGACCAATTACCCCCGCACAGGCCCTACGACTGCTCCATTGACCTAGTCCCTGATGCGCCTCTCCCAGTGGGGCGTTTGTACTCCATGTCGGAGCCCGAGTTGGCTGCATTGCGGGACTTCCTGACGAAGAACTTGGCTCGTGGTTTCATCCGGCCCTCGTCCTCGCCAGTGTCTGCGCCCGTGCTCTTCGTCAAAAAGAAGTCGGGCGAGTTACGGCTTTGCTGTGACTACCGGAAACTCAACGCTATCACGGTGCGTAACCGCTACCCGCTGCCCCTCATCCCCGAGCTCTTGGACCGACTCCGGGAGGCTAAGATCTTCACGAAACTGGACCTGCGTGGAGCTTACAACCTCGTCAGGGTTCGGCCGGGTGATGAGTGGAAGACGGCGTTTGGTACTCGCTATGGACATTTCGAGTACACGGTGATGCCGTTTGGCCTGACCAACGCCCCCGCTGTGTTTCAGCATTTTATGAATGACGTCTTTCGGGATCTGTTGGACCAGTTTGTTGTGATTTACCTGGACGACATCCTGATTTACTCCCCGTCGCGTGAAGCGCATCATCAGCATCTCCGTCAGGTCCTGCAGCGCCTCCGGAATCATCGGCTGTTTGCCAAGTTGGAGAAGTGCCAGTTCTACCAGGTGACCATTGATTTCCTGGGTCACCGCATTTCTCCTGAGGGCATCGCCATGGAACCGAGTAAAGTTGAGTCATTGCAGAGTTGGCAACCCCCGCGTCGCGTGAAGGATATTCAGCGACTTCTTGGATTTGCCAACTACTATCGGACATTCATCCCTGGCTTTGCTGCCTTGACAGCCCCCCTCACCCGGCTCCTGCAGAAGAAGACTCGGTTCCAGTGGAACGCCCCCGAACAACAGGCGTTCCAAGCTCTGAAGGACGCCTTCATGAAGGAGCCCATCTTGAAGCATCCTGACCCGCAACGGCCGTTTGTCGTGGAGGCGGACGCCTCCGACATTGCCATTGGGGCCGTGTTACTCCAGGCAGCGACGCCCAACGGTACCCTTTTCCCTTGCGCGTATCACTCACGGAAATTGAATCCCTCGGAGCGCAACTATACCATCTGGGAGAAGGAGCTGCTGGCCATCAAGGCGGCGTTCGAGGCTTGGAGGCATCATCTGGAGGGGGCGCGGCATCAAATCGAGGTCCGGACGGACCACAAGAATCTGGAAAGCCTGCAGACCGCTCGGAATTTGAACCAACGCCAGATCCGGTGGTCCCTCTTCTTTGCGAGGTTTGACTTCCGGGTGCGGTACATACCAAGCGGGCACAACCAGAGAGCGGATGCTCTGTCCAGGAAGCCCGAGTACACCCGAGTGGAAGACAAGCTTCCGCCCAGGACCGTGATCCCCGTCGAGTCTTTTGCTGCGGTGCGGGAGCCGGTGGATATACGGGCTCGGATCCGGGAGGCGCAGCAGCAGGAGGCGTGGGTGGCTCAGCGGAAGGAAGAGGTGGGGCCAGATTCGCCTTGGTCGGTCACGGATGGACTCCTGTATTATCGTGACCGGCTCTATGTTCCAGGAGGGCCACTCAGGGGACTCGTCCTCAGCCAATGTCATGATAACCCGGCTGCGGGGCATTTTGGCCTGTTCAAGACTCTGAACCTGGTCTCCCGTACATTCTGGTGGCCCCGAGTCCGACACGATGTCCAGTCTTATGTCACCTCCTGCGTCCCATGCAGGCAGGCCAAGTCAGCGACAGGGGCCCCGCCTGGTTTACTGCAGCCTTTGCCAACGCCCAAGAGACCCTGGGGGGCTGTGTCCATGGACTTTCTGACGGATCTACCCCCATCCTCCGGCTTCACGACAGTGTTTGTGGTGGTGGACATGTTGACCAAGATGGCGCACTTCATCCCCTGTCGCGGCTTACCGTCAGCTCGCGCCACTAGTCGCATGTTCATCCAACAGGTGTTCCGGCTGCACGGCCTTCCCGATAGAGTCGTCTCCGATAGGGGGGCCCAGTTTACAGCCCGCTTCTGGCAGGAGTTGATGCGGGCGTTGGACATTAAGGTTTGCCTCTCGTCCGCGCATCATCCTCAGACCGACGGGGGTACCGAGAAGGTCATCGGCATTTTGGAGCAGTATCTGCGCTGCTACGTTAACCTGCAGCAGGACAATTGGGTGGACTATTTGGCCATAGCCGAGTTTGCCTTTAACAACTCGCAGCACACCTCCACGCAGATGACACCGTTCTTGGCCAATGTGGGTTATCACCCTCGGTTTTTCCCCCTTTCTCCCGTGGACTCACCGGAGCCGGCAGCGAACGAATTCATGGCGGAGTTACAGGCGATCCATCGGTTGGTGCGACGGCAGCTGGAGAAGGCCAAGGCCGACTACAAGAGGTTCGCCGATCGGTCGAGAAGGGATACGCCTCCATTATCGGTGGGGGATCGGGTCTGGCTGTCCACCAGGAACCTACCATCCACTCGGCCGGCGAGGAAGCTGGACCACCGTTACCTTGGACCGTTCCCAGTCGAGGCCGTCATCAACCCGGTCGCCTATCGTTTAACTCTGCCACGTTCCCTGCGCGTGCACCCCGTCTTCCATCGGTCCTTGTTGGTCCCCGAACAACCGGCTTGTCCACTTCGCCAAGCGGAACCTCCCCCATCAGGACCTCGTGATGGCGACAGCACCCCCGAGTACGAGGTCGCCAGCATCAGGGATTCCCGCTGGCTGAAAGGTCGCTTCCAGTACCTGATCGAGTGGAAAGGGTACGGGCCGGAGGACTTCACATGGGAAGACGCGACCGCCGTTCATGCCCCTGCGTTGGTGACTGCGTTTCACGAACAGTTCCCATCCCGACCGCATCCGGATCGGCAGACCCGGGGGAAGGGCCCTGCGGTGCGGGATAGTGTTGTGACTCAGGGCCAGCCTGTGGGTCCGACAGCCGGGTCCGATGTATCGGAGGACTCAGATGTGGGGGAGGAGGGAAACGAACCGGCTGATGATGATTTGGAGACTTTGCAGAGTCCTCAGCCGGGAACCTCTTCTCAGCTGTGTGAGCCCGAGAGTGCGGAGGATGATGACCCACAGCTGGCCCTGTTCAAGGACGCCCGACGCAGGAGGCAGACGAGCAGGGACAAACAAAGAAAGGCTATGGGACTCCTCGGGAGGAGGCACAGGGAGACCACGCCCTGAGCTCTCTATAAAAGAAGTGTTTGGGGAGGGGCTGGTTGCTGAAAGCAACTTTTCCGTTTGAGAAGTCAAGCTCTTGTATTCTTGTAACAGTGTAATTAAAACTTGGCAGAAGCCTTTTGGTCTTGGACGCTTTCCAGACTCTTCTTTTGATTAGGGGTGCGAGAAGAGGGCTGGTTCAGAACACCTGGAACAGATGGTTTGACAGCTATTTATTATAAAAACTTACAAATAGAAATGGTGGAACCTCTAAAACAATTATTTAGAACAATTCAGTCTGGAGGAGAAGTGCCTCCTTCGTGGAAAACAGCTTTTATAACGTTAATTCCAAAGGAAGATCAAGATCTTACTCAAACTAAAAATTAAAGACTTTTAAATACTGATTATAAGATATTTGCTAAAATTTTAGCAAATAGATTAATGAAGGTTATGCAGCAAAAGATTCATATTAGGGCAATATATCAGAAACAAACAGCTCAAATAATAATTAATGGTAGTTTAACAGAAGCTTGTAAAATTGAAAAGGGTACAAGACAGGGATGTCCGTTGTCACCTTTGTTGTTTGTTTTAACATTGGAAATATTATTGATCAAGATACGTGATTCAAATAAGATAAAGGGAATTAAAATAAAAGATCAAGATTATAGATTAAGGGCGTTTGCGGATGACTTGGTTATTACATTAAGTCAACCGACTTTGTCAGTTGTAGATTTGATGGAGATAATTTTGCAATATGGAAAAGTTTCTGGATTTAAGATAAATAGGCAAAAAACTAAAATATTGTCTAAAAATATGACTAAAGAACAAAAGGAAGTCCTAGGAAAATTAACAGGATTTGAAATTGTTAAAAAGATTAAATATTTAGGGGTATATATTTCAGTTTCAAATGTGAAATTATATAAAAATAATTATGAATTGTTATGGTTAAAAGTACAAAAAAAGTTAGATAGTTGGAGAAAATTACAATTGTCTTTATTGGGAAGAATTGCAGCAGTGAATGATACCTATACTTAAAAAAGACTCAAATTTGGAAGAATGGCAGAAAGGTATTAATAAATTTGTTTGGGCAGGGAAAAGACTGAGAGTAAAACTT
Organism: Vipera ursinii; assembly: GCF_947247035.1. Lineage (NCBI taxonomy): Eukaryota > Metazoa > Chordata > Lepidosauria > Squamata > Viperidae > Vipera > Vipera ursinii. Next base: position 111,571,040 of record NC_139517.1, on the reverse strand, counting down.
AAGATAATGAAAAATATACGTGAAAGAGGTGGTCTTAAAATGCCCAATTTTAAATTATATTATGAGGCTGTGGTTTTATCATCAATTAGTGATTGGTTTAATTTAACACAAGGAAGATTATTGAATATTGAGGGATGTGATTTATTATATGGTTGGCATGCATATTTGTTGTATGACAAGAAGGTGGATAATATAAGACAAATAATAAAATAAATAAATAATATAATATATATTTATATTATATTATAATATAATATAAAATTTATAAATAATATAATAAAATTACCTACGGGAGCACCTACTGCCAGCGTCAACACCCCTCCGTCCTGTGCGCTCCCACAGAGAGGGCCTCCTCAGGGTGCCACCGGTCAGAGAATGCCGGCTGGTGGCCCCCAGGGGGAGAGCATTCTCGGTGGGTGCGCCAACCGTTTGGAATTGCTTGCCTGCCGAAATCCAGATGGCCCCCGACCTTCGCACCTTCCGACGTGACTTAAAAACCTACCTATTCCAGCAAGCCGGCCTGGCCTGATAGATTTTGCGGTTTCATTTATTTTACTATTGTTTCTACTGTATACTTACCTTACTCTGTACACCGCCCCGAGTCCTTCGGGAGAAGGGCGGTATATAAAAACAAACAAACAAATAAATAAATAAATAAATAAATAAAATAAAATATCTTTTAAACTCATATATTAAGATATGCTCTGTTGCGAGTTTGGAAAAAATACTGATACAAGTTAAATTATAAAATACCAATTTGGGCAATACCTAAACATGCAATAGAAAATATAAGTGTGGGATTTAAACATGATGTGACTACATATAAAGAAATTCTTAGAATGGAAAGGAATGTATGGAAATTAAAGTCGTTTAATATTTTAAAAGAAGAAAAAATAGTTCAGACCTGGTTTCAGTATGGGCAGTTACAAGCTAGATGGAAAAACGACCAGAATATTGGCATTTTGACAACTGATGAAAATTTGGTAAAACAAATCAGAGATCAAAGTCAAGCGCATATAAGAAGGATATATAATGCATTGATAGAAATAAATTCAGAAATGGAACTTGTTAAAGATTGTATGATAAAATGGGCCCAGAATTTTCAGGAGTCAATAACGATGGATATTTGGGGAAAAATTTGGGTCAGAAATGTAAAATTCACACAGGCACAAAATTTAAGAGAGAATTTTTATAAAATGTTTTATAGATGGCATTTAGGTCTGAAAAAATTAGCATGTATGTATCCAAATTATCAGCCTAAATGTTGGAGGTGTGGTTGTGATGATGCAACGTATTATCATATATGGTGGACTTGCAAAAACGTTAAAGCTTTTTGGATTACAATTTGGTGGAATATGCAGAAAATATTTAAGAAAAAGATAAGGTTTTCTCCACAGTTATTTCTGTTGGGTATTATTACAGATTGTACTGTTATAGAAACCAAATTGATGTTAAATTTAATAACGGCAGCAAGACTTTTGGTATCTCAATATTGGAAGAAGGAGGACCTGCCTACGATAGAAGAGTGGACTTTAAAAGTTTCAAACCTGGCAGAAATGGCAAAAATCTCAGCATATTTGAAAGAACAATCGCAACAGAGATATATTTTGGAATGGAGAAGATGGATCGATTATATTCAGAATAAATATGGGACTAAAAAGTTTCATTTAACATATGAATAATTATTAGTATTATAAGATGTATTATTACTTAGTTATTATTATTTAGTTATTTAGTTATGTTTAAGGGGAGTTAAAGTGCAATAGAATTTAAAGTGTTTTTTTTAGTTAGTTAGCATATTTTAGCTTAAGTTTGTAAAAGTTAATACCATATTTTCTGGCGTATAAGACGACTTTTTAACCCATGAAAATCTTCTCAAAAATCAGGGGTCATCTTATACGCCGGGTGCTGAAACTTTAGGGACAGGGCTGGCTGGAAAACCTGGAGCAGATCTCCCATTTGGTCTGTGCAGGGAAAGCGGGACCAATTGGAGAAGAAGCTGCAGTCTGTGATTTTTTACAGCCTGGGGTCTGGGCGTCTTTCCTTCTAAAGTTGAAGAGCAGCTGCAATCTATCCCAACTTGAAAGGCAGGTGGGGAATGCAGCAGCCAGAGCAGCTGCTTAGCTCTAAGGACACATTTGACTCAAGAACTGGGCGGGCTGGCTGGAAAACCTGGAGCGGATCTCCCATTTGGTCTGCGCAGGGAAAGCTTTAGAGTGAATTAGGAAAAGTTTAATCCACTTGCACTGTTTTATGTTTACATGTTTGATGACAAACAGCCTTATGTTTATAAGTGACAGTTTTTCTACTAAGTACCTGCATATCATAAGCATTTGAATTAAAATTACCATATTAAAATCAAATCTGATGTTTTTTTAATTTTTATTTGGTGTGCGTTGGAAGAGGGGTAGTCTTATACGGCGAGTATAGCCCAAACCCTATAATTTAACAGGAAATGTAGGGGGTCGTCTTATACGCCCAGTCGTCTTATACGTGGAAAATACGGTACCCTGTATTCAGCTCTGGGAAGTCGGGGGGGAGGGGGAGGGAAGGCAAGTGGGGGGGAGGGGGAGGGGGGAGTTTATGTTTTTAAAATGTATTTTAAAACTTTTCAATAAAAAAGATGCATAATTCTAATTTGATACCCACCAATATTTTCGTGTTTTCTAACTTGTTGATAATCTTTTAAGTGTGAGTCTAAGATTGAAAGGAAGGCTGTTCTTTCTTCTGCCAGATCATTTCTTTCTTTCTCTATTAAAAAAGGAAGACATTTAATCTAACCAATGGTGCTAAGGAATTAAACATACAAAACTAAAAGTTATAATTCTATTACTTTATAGTTTTTGGATATAATAAAGATACATTCATTCCACCACTTTACCTTTTCTACACTATTATAACAATAGTTAATCTATATTAAAGATGTCATTTTAATATTTATCTTACAATTTCTACCTGAGAGATCAGCATTAGGAGGCAGCTCTTGCAATAAAGGTCTAACAACCGATACTACATTTGCAAGTAAAGTTCTTTTTTTTTCATCTTCCTCTTTTTCACCTGTATGCATTGAAAGAAAATGAGATATTATATAATTATTATTACCAAATACGGTATTTTCCGGTGTATAAGATGACTTTTTAACCCATGAAAATCTTCTCAAAAGTCAGGGGTCGTCTTATACGCCGGGTGCTGAAACTTTAGGGACAGAGCTGGCTGGAAAACCTGGAGCGGATCTCCCATTTTGTCTACGCAGAGAAAGCTGGACCAATTGGAGAAGAAGCTGCAGTCTGTGATTTTTTACAGGCTGGGGTCTGGGCATCTTTCCTTCTAAAGTTGAAGAGCAGCTGTAGTCTATCCCAACTTGAAAGGCAGGTGGGGAATGCAGCAGCCAGAGCAGCTGCTTAGCTCTAAGGACACATTTGACTCAGGAACTGGTTGGGCTGGCTGGAAAACCTGGAGCGGATCTCCCATTTGGTCTTTTTTTTTAAATCCCATTTATATCATGCCCTTCTCCGAAGACTCAGGGCAGCTTACAATTTAAAGCACAAATCAATGTGCTTAGCAATAGCCTTTATTCTATGTATATGCCTGCTTATTAGGGCTTTCGCCCCCCCCCCAACAGGATTATTACAAAGTCAGCTTATTGCCCCCAACAATCTGGGTCCTCATTTTACCTACCTCGGAAGGATGGAAGGCTGAGTCAACCTTGAGCCTGGTGGGATGTGAACCTGCACTAATTGCAGGCAGCTGGTATTACTTAAGGCTCTGCGCAGGGAAAGCTTTAGAGTGAATTAGGAAAAGTTTAATCCACTTGCACTGTTTTACGTTTACATGTTTGATGACAAACAGCCTTATGTTTATAGGAGAAACTTCCTGACAGTTAGAACAATTAACCAGTGGAACAACCTGCCTCCAGAGGTGGTGAATGCTTCAACACTGGAGGTTTTTAAGAAGAGACTGGACAGCCATTTGCCTGAAAGGGTATAGGGTTTCCTGCCTGAGCAGGGGGTTGTTATTATTATTATTATTATTATTATTATTATTATTATTATTATTATTATTATTATTATTATTGTTTTCCTACTAAGTACCTGCATGTCATAAGCATTTGAATTAAAATTACATTAAAATCAAATCTGATGTTTTTTTAATTTTTATTTGGTGTGCGTTGGAAGAGGGGTAGTCTTATATGGCGAGTATAACCCAAACCCTATAATTTAACAGGAAATGTAGGGGGTCGTCTTATACGCCCAGTCATCTTATACACCGGAAAATACAGTAGGTATTTTCCCTTTCCCAACAGATGATGTATGAAAGAAGCTTATTAATTACTCTTATGTTGGCCCTAGAATTCTCTGGGCCAAAGCCACAATGCGGGAGATGCAGCCTATTTGGTCAACTCTGGTGCATGTTTTTTGTCCCTCAAAGCTCTGGGTTTTGGGGCAGCTTGGAATGAACATGCAACCAGGGGTCCAAACTGGATCATGCCTGTGTAGACTATGAATGTGGATCCTGTAGAGCAGGGGTGTCACTCAATTTCATTGAGGGCCGCATCAGCATTGCGGTTGCCCTCAGGGGGCCGGATGGGCATGGCCAGGGTGGGCGTGGCCTGCTGGGTGGGTGTGGCTAGAGTGTGTATGGCCTACTGGGTGGGCATGGCCAGCTCTACATTGTTTGCATCAAGGGTGCCTATGGGGGCCCGGGCAGGAGTGGGACAGATCTGAGGGTGTCTGGCAGAAGGAGGGTCTCTGGGCAAGGGCCAAAGCAATGGGGGCCGTTCCCTCACTGTTTCCAGGATGGCTTTGTGGGCCACATGAAACCACTTCGCGGGTCGGATCCGGCCCCCGGGCCTTGTGTTTGACATGTCTGCTGTAGAGCTAAAGTCTCAGAAGATGCATAGAGCACCACTGGCAAAGGGCAAAGGGGTAAAACCAATAAAGCACAGGTGAGAGCCCTTATTAAAATTTACCTTGTGGCAATAAGAGTAATAAACTCCACTTCTTGACTCACATTGCATCTGCAAATAAAGAGCCAGCAGCCCTATTCAGAAGACCAGGTCCCTTCTAAGTTAAGAAGAGACTGGGAAAGCCCTTGCTGGGTTGCTGTAAGTAATATTCTTGGCATGTGTTGAATAAAGTCATTTCATTTCACTTCGAGTTGGACATTAGCTAGGTAAGTCCTATGGAAATGAAGTAGGTCTGCCTTTATTATGCAGAAAAAAATTGAGCCAGTCACTCCCAAGTCACTCCTTGGAACCATGAGTTCTGCTGACCCATCCCCTTTCAGGCTCTTGTGAGATTGCATAGACCAAAATGGTGATTAATGACTTTTTGCAGGAAATATTGGGACCACCTGCCTTGAAGGAGGTGTGATATATCCCCTTTTTAAGAGGTTAGCCTTAGATTCAATCATATTAGACAACTATGTCCAGTCTCCTCCTGACAAAATTGTCTAATTCCTCCTCATTACATAAGGTTGTTATGGATAGTAGATACTCCATGGTTCTAGATGAAGTGCATTATATGTATATTATCTTTTCAGTCAGCATTCAGGTGATGTTACAGCACTAGACAGCATTTGTGGATGATGTATGGAAGGTACAGAATGAGAATGGTGTTGGCCCTCCTAGATCTCTTAGCAGAATTCAATACTACCAATGATGTATCCCTTCTGGATTGGCTTCCAAGAGTGGGAATTGAGGCATTATAGTATAATGGTTCTCCTTCCTCTGTGACAGGTTCTAGTAGGAATTGCTGGGAGATAAGAGGTCAAACCCTGGACCCTGCAATGTGAGGTGCTCAGTGCTTAAAACTTTTGTTCCTTACATGACACCTCTGAAATATATCATCTAAAGGCATGGGGTGTAATATCATCAGTACACTGATGATATCTACTTATATATCTCCACCACAGATGAACCAAGTGTATAATTTAAAGTAGTTTATTAAAAAAAATATGAATCTAAAGATATGAAATCTTTTGATAGTTGGTAATTACATATTATTGTTCCTAATTTATCACTTACCAGCTTGCTGTATTTCATCTGGAGTTACCAGCTCATTTAGCATTTGAAGTAACTCAAGTTCTTGTCTCTCTGGTAATTTTCCTATCTCATTGAAAAAAAGCAAATTAGAATTTTGTTAGGAATATACCGTAACTTTTGGAATCAATTCTTCGTCATTTATATCATAGCCTAATAATATAGGAGAACAAAATGTATTTTGAGATTAGATAGCCACTCCTAACCCATCCTTGTTCTTCGTCCTATATTTCTATTGAGGATAGTTATCTGGGACACTTGTAATAAAATTATTGGGTTTTTTTAAGTAACAAGAAACTCTGTCAAGAGCAAGGTACTTATATTTCAGCTCAATTATACTTTCTTTCAAAATCATATTTACATATTCCTTTTATCAAATATTTTGCACAACTACAAAATGCTCTTTGCAACAACAGCATGTTCCAAGCATAGTAAGATTCAATTGAAATTGTATTGTTTGTCTAATTCAGGATATGGCAAAATATCCTCTTCATTATAGATTTAGGATTGGCATAAAAATTTGATTTGATAGTGCTTATTGCTTACTGATCAAATTATATCCCAAATTGTTATTACCATGTAATTAGTAAAGAGTATTACATGTGGCAAGGCTGTAACTAACAAGTAATCTAGACTATTCTTTATCTTATTAAAAAGTATTATGTGACCAAGGACGTGATAGACAACAAAGATCAAAAGATGTGAGCCCATGTAGTGATAACTACAGGATATGGAAGATTGAAAGTTAGAATTAAAAGAGAAAGTATTAATTACTACATGAAATGAAATAAATAAAATGGATATAGTATGAATTTACTATAATTAAAAGGAAAAAAATGTGACATTATAAAGAGTGGAATCTGTAAACAAGAGGTACAGAAGAAAAAGAAATGAAATGTAAGGGAAACAATTATAGCAAAAGAAAATATATCCTTCAGTTAAAAGTACTTGAAGACAAACTAATCTCCCAAAAGAACAAATAGAAAGTGTATACAAAGGAAGAGGACAAGAAAGATGTTTGGAACAGAATGAAAAGAATGTTAGAGACTGTCAAGGAAATAGAGAGACTTTTAGTAGTAGCATTTATCAAAAGGGTGGATGGTGAAATAATGAATGAGATGAATGAATGAATGACCAGTAGGAAAGAAATAAGCTCAGGTGGCTTGATAATATAAGAGAATGAATGAGGATCAAATTTTAAAACAATATGTGAAGAGAGATTGAAGAAGGATTCAAACGAAGGCAAAGATTAGAAAATTGTGTTCTGGGTCAAAGTAATCAGCTCCTAAGTTTAAAAATAGTAAGCAATATATAGAATGAGATATGGTCACTATGACAGCAATGCTGATTTGTAAAAATGGAAAGATTAAGCCAAATAGTATTGATATAAAGTAGCTTTCGCAATATTTCTTACCCTTATCCTTATTTCATAATTTCTGTTATTTTAGGTTTTTTTTAATTCCTTAGTCCTTTTCTGCAGATTCTTATTCCAAAAGGCAATAGCATGATTGATGTATATATTTGCAATTCTGTATTTATGTTAAATTCCTGAAGGGCTAAAAAGTATTGGCCATTTACATTCCTTAAAGTTCTATAGGCTGATCATGGCGATCATTCCCTGCATGTCAGTACAGAATTTTAGATAAATGCTAAGAATCACTGCTACAAATTGATGCTTCAAATGCTTGTAGTTTTTTTCCAGATTAACAGTAGATCAATCTTGATGAATATATAAATCAACTATTCTATGAAAAATACATGGCAATTTGCTACTTACATTATTACCCCATAAATAAATAATAGTATCTCCTCATATAAAATTCAAAATATTCCTATATATATGACTATTGATTTTTAGTCAGAATTGGTGCTATAGATTCTGTATTTTAAGGGACGTGGTGGCTCAGTGGGTTAGGGCGCTGAGCTTGTCGATCAGGAGGTCGGCAGTTTGGCGGGTCGAATCCCGAGTGCCGTGTAACAGAGTGAGCACCTGTTACTCGTCCCAGCTTCTGCCAACCTAGCAGTTCGAAAGTACATAAAAATGCTAGTAGAAAAATAGGGACCACTACGGTGGGAAGGTAACAGCGTTCCGTGCGCCTTTGGCGTCTAGTCATGCCGGCCACGTGACCACGGAGACGTCCTCGGACAAGCGCTGGCTCTTCGGCTTTGAAACGGAGATGAGCACCGGCCCCTAGAGTCGGAAACGACTAGCACGCATGTGCGGGGGAACCTTTACCTTTACCTTTTTATACTGTATTTTAACAACTCAAGTACTATTTAATTTATCACAAGTATAGCATAAATATTTTTATATTAAACATATATATGCATAACATTATATATATATATATATATATATATATATATATATATATATATATATATATATATATAATACTTATATATATATATATATATATTAGAAAGAAACGAATCGAGCACCAGGATAGAAAAATAAATAAACAGTTTGTTTATTTTTCTATCCTGGTGCTCAATTCTTTTCTTTCTAACATGTACACACCCAGGATTCGCATTTTTAGTCTTATTAAGGATATACATGTGTGTGCGCACGCACACACACACACACACACACACAGTTTGATTAAACAATGGCAAAATACCAATTACTTTAAATTAACCAAGTTAAAAATATCTAGTTAAAAACCCTAGTATCCCTTCTGCAAATCACAGGGTTTATTTTTCTTAACTATTTGTGATTTCAATTTTTAAGACATCTTAATGAAACTTTACACCTACATAGAATATGATCTTGAAGACACTTATCAAAGAATGCACTATGTTCTGCTCTCATGTTTCAACAATACTTACCTTTGCCAGATTCAAGCAAGAGTTTCGCTAAAGTTTCAGCTTCAGGCATTCCCTTTAGTTTAGTCAAATTATCTTTTAACTGAACCATGCTTTTACTGATCAAGTGGTGACTTTCCTCCTCTATAAAATCAAAATACTTTTTAACGTATTATAACACAAGATATAAAGATCACTAAAACCATGCGGTTTATGCATTAAGAAATATTTAAGCATTGTTATATTTGAGATCCTTTTTAATTCTTGTATTTGTACACACACACACACACACACAGAGAGAGAGAGAGAGAGAGAGAGAGAGAGAGAGAGAGGTTTGTGTGGAATCATGTTACCTGGCAGTCATAGCATAATTGAAGAATTTCAGTTTTAGAGCAGACTTTCAGAACAAGATATACATGGCACAAAAGAATAGCATAATCATTGTATTTCCTATCTTTATGGAATTTACTTTTAGATTAGGGTTGGAGAATTTTTATCCAGTTACAGTCAAAAAATATTTTATTTAATGGGGCTGAAGATCATATAGATTTATAGTCATTTATAATGCACACTATCAAAATTCACCTTTAGGATTTATCCATAACTAAACTACAGTTTTAATAATGTATTTTGGAATTAATATACTAGGATTGTTTAACATAAGATTTCTGTTTTCAAGGAACACTACATAGGATATTATGCATGTTTTATTATTCTTTAGAGTAAAATAACAAAACAAGAACAATTACCTTTTTTAAGTCCTACTGAATCTATGTCAAGTCTTGGAATTTCTTTTTGCAATGTTAAAGGCTATTGAAAATAATTAAAAAAAGTTAATGGAACATTCCTACCTGCTTTTTGTTATGTACATTAAATCTACTGGTCTTTTCATCTACTTCAGTCACAATTTAGTGATTTTTTTCCTATCCATTCTTTATGAAATGGAATAAAATATCAATAAAGAGCTTCTGTATATTAATTTAGAGGCAACTGGGTAAAAATATGAAAAAATATGAATACTGTATGAAATTTAAAAACAATTTTTGAATGTACTGTCACATCACAACTTCATGCTATCTCTGTGAAGGAGATAGTGTAATCAACTCTGCAGGCATACACCTCACTAGCCCAAGAAGTAGAAATCAAGGAGGTGAGAACAATTAGTGATAGAAGTTAAAAGAAATATTAATTGGGGAAAAAGATGTCAAGGAAGAAGCTTCACCAAAATATCAAAGGATTAAAGAGGGTGGGGGTTTTATTTATTTATTTATTTAACTTATATGCCACCATCTCATCTAGAAGTGACTCTAGGCAGCTTAGAAAAATAAATGCAAGACAAAACTTTTAAACATTCAGTGAATAAATATTAATACTGAAATTGATTTAAAATTGATAGATAGTATGAAAGGGAGCAAGATGCACATGGGAAGTATTGGGGTTTTAGTCCATTAACCATCTCCAGAATGGCAGACCATTTGGCAGAACCAGGTCTTCAGACCCATTTGGAAGGCCAAAAGGGTGGGTGTGGATCTCATCTCAGGGGGAAAATTTCCAGAGGAGTAGAACCATAGCAGAAAAGGCTCTTCTGCTGGACACCAGGGTCTGGAGCATTCCCCTTCTGCCACTGTGGGTGGGATGAACCAATCCCATCGAGATGAGATGGTTCCTCAGATAACCTGGACTCCTGCCATAAAGGCTTTAAAGATAAGAACCAACACCTAGAATTGAACCTGGAAGCAAACTGGCAACTAGCACAGCTCATGGAACAGCAGTGTAACATGAACCACCCTAAGAGCCCCCAGAACTGTCTGTGTGGCTTTCTCCTGCACCAGCTGTAGCTTCCAAATATTCTTCAAAGCAACCCCATATAGAGCATGTTGAAATAGTCTGAGACTGAGATGACCAGGGTTTCAGTGACTAAGTGGGGGACTCATGATTCAAGAAAGGACACTACTGGCACACAACACAAAATTGTGCAAAGGCTCTTCTAGCCACAACTCTTTGAGGAGAAATCACAAGTCTAGAAGAACCCCCAAGTTGTACACTGAAGCTCTCTGGGGCAATGTCACCCCATCCAAAACTAAAGACGTTAAAAGTCTCAGATTCCAAAATATCAGGTACCAAAAGCTGCTCAGTCTTACTAGGGTTCAGCTGAAGTCTGTTATCCCACAGCCAGATCCCTTCCCCAGCCATGAGAAGGCAGTGACAGCATTATTTAGGTCACGGAGGATGGAGATGTAAAACTAAGTATCAACAGCACACCGATGGTACTTCATTCCATGATGGCAGATGATCTCACCCAGAAGCATCATTTATACGTTAAAAGCGAGTGGAGAGAGTACCAGGCTTTGTAGCATGCCATTGGGACTTGCCTTCGATAAAGGAGTAAAATCAGCTAAGACTGCACCACTTAGCCCCAAACCCGAGCTGGCTTGAAAGGATACTACTGTGTCTCCCCAAAAATGAGACCCGGTCTTATATTATTTTTGCCTCCAAAAGAGGCACTAGGTCTTATTTTCAGGGGGTCTTATTTTTTTCCCCCAACACCTGCCTCACCTCACAGCTGCGGCACCAACATCCCTGTCCACTAGGAGCCCGATGAAGTCACCGCTACGAGACGAGGCAGGTGGCAGAGAGCTGCCCCATGGGCCCCAATTCCGCTTACCACAGGACCAATGCAGCCAAGCCTTCCACACCCCAACACGTTGCGCTGCTGCCCCACTTCTATAGCCGCTTGCGGCAAGACATGTGGCATGTCGTGCCACTGCTGCTGCTGCCACAAACAACAGCAGAATCGCCCCAGAACGGCTTCACTTGTGCCCGATGCGTGCTATTTTACTCTAAGTGCCTAGACCAGAGACTCAGCAGGCTTAAAGGAAACTGTCTTGCAGCTCCAAGGGGGAAGCAGTAGTGATGGCAGAGCACTCCGCTCATCACCTGGCCTGCCCTGTTGCGGCCATCCTCACCTGGAGCCTCTCTCTCCTTACCAGCCCAAGGCTCCAGTCTTGTCACTTAAGTTTAAATAGAGTGCAGCGGGAGCCAGCAGAGCCATCCCAGGGAAACTCTGTTGTTGCTAATGCTGCTGCTGCTGCTGCTGGGCTGAGCCCCACCCACTGCTGCCTCCCAAGCCAGCCAACATGCATGAAAATCCTGGGCAGCGGACGAAGGTGGAGCTTGGGAGGCAGCAGTGGGGCGGGGTCCAGGCCAGCAGCTACAGCAAAATTCTCCCCTATGATGAAATGCTCCACCGCCGCTGTTTCCCAAGCCAGCCGACAAGCATGAAAATGCTGGGCAGCAGGTAAAGATGGAGCTTGGGAGGCAGCAATGAGGTGCAGCACAGGCCAGCCCAGAAGCAGCAGCAGCAGCAACAGCAGAATCCCTCCCTGGGACGGAGTGCTGAACTGCTGCCTGGGACGGAGATCTGACAGAGACTGGAAGCTCTATCACCTTATGAATGGGGCACTTTGAAATGGAGATATTAGCTCTGTCTCCATGCATCCCATTCACAAGGAGATGGAGCTTCAATAAACTGGTAGGATATTCCTTAATTTTTTAAAAATAAAACTTTATAAAGTGCACTTTGTATTTCTTGAAAAGACACAAAAATTGTTATTTAAAAGTTTCTGCCTCTTCAGTCAAAAAGGATATTTCTAATCACTCTTCTAAAGAAGAGTTAGTCTTGCAAGTGAAATCACAAGATGTTTGTACAATTGAGATTCCTAACATTCAATCCATTTTTTAAAAAAAAAATCTATATTTTCCAATACAATTTAATCTGTGGCTTCTTTTTTCTTAAATTTTACAAGGATAAGAAAACTAAGACAAACTAAGACAAAAAGTAAAAAAGTGAAAGAGAAAAGCAAACAAACTAAAGAAAAAACTTAAAACACGACTCCTTCCTCCCTATGACAAGTATAAATTTGGCTATCTCCACAATTTCTCTAGTACTTCAGTTAAAAAAACAACATTTTTTCCCATGTACCATGTTTTCCCCAAAATAAGACTGGGTCTTATATATTTTTTTTGGACCAAAAGATTCATTAGAACTTATTTTCAGGAGATGGCTTACATACAGCAGGTAGCGAGCACATGGGAGTGGGACAGGACAATATTGAGTACAAACAGTAGGGTGTGGCCTGCTCAAGGGGTAGAAATAGAGCTTCGAAGTGCAGTGGCGACTGGGCCAACCTCAGAGCATTGGCATAGACCAACTACCAGCATGAGAGTTCAGGTGAGGGTCACATGTGCCCTTCCCAGGCCAGGCCAGGCCCTACAGCCCTGTGGCGGCCATGCTGGGCAGTGTCAGGAAAGGCACTGAGGAGGGGTCAGCCTGGCCAATGCTCCTCCTGGAAGAGCAGGGGGCCTTTACCCCAGGGATGCTGGGTGGTTGCCTTCCTGGCCACCCTGCCCAAGAGGTGAGCAGGGAGGCGATAGCCCAGGGCAAAAGCGCCGGCACAGCTCCAGAGAATGTGAAGCATGCGGAAGTGAGCAGGTGTCCTGCCTGCAGCACCCATGCTGGCTGCCCCTTCCCTGCCGCATTTCTGTAGATGCAGACCTTCCAACTTCACGAGATTTTTTTTCTGCAAGTTGGAAGGTGTTATTAAATTTTTAGTCCCACAAACTTTTGTTTCCCTGCATGTGGCAATGGAAAAATATGATAGAGAAACGTGATGGAGAAATGTGATGGAGCTGGAAATCAGGTTAGCAAAGAAATGCTTGGGGGTAATGAGGGCATCTGGGCAGTGGCATGGCAAGCTCTCCAGGTCTGCAGTGGCTGAGAAATGTGATAGAGCTAGAAAGCAGGTGGCAAAGCAAACCACCCCCAAGGGCTCCAGGCGCTGAAATGGGCCAGTGTCTCTCCAGCAGCTGGCCAGGCCTGCCAGATGGAGGGTTGGCATCTACTGAACCACAGTGGCATTTCAGCTCTGGCGAGGTAGGGGCATCTGGCATGGGCAGGGGCTCCACCTGCAGCTTTGGTGGCTGTGTGGGCAGAACTGTGAAGTAGGCCACGTGGGCGAAACCACCAGATGATGCAGAGCTCCACACCTCCACAGCTGCTGCCATTGAAATGGCAAATGGGCACCAGGCACTGCAAGGTGATACCATAGGATCAAAGTGACAGTTGGAGGAGGAAGGAGGTGACCGCCACCACAGGCAGGTGATCTGCGGGGTGGGACAGGGATGGTGGGGACCAAAGAAAGCCCTTCCAGTGCCGTATGCAGCTAATGCACAGCAGTGGGAGAGGCCTTTCGCCATCACTACCCCCTGGCTCAAAAACAGCGGAGGGGGAACCAGATAAGGGGACTGAGCCTCCCCCACGCATTCTCCATAGCATTGCAGTCTGGCTCAGACGGCAGTGAAACAGAAGAGGCAAGTGGGTGGGCGGGGTTTTAACTAGGGCTTATTGGTGGGTTAGGGCTTATATTAGGCCCATACCTGGCACTTTAAAATCCATTTTCAGATCCACATTTTTTTCCACATCCCTTTCATCATTTTTAAACTCCAAATCCTTTTTAAATCAGTCTCAATCTGATTTATCCAATAAAATCTGTTGTTTTTCTATATTCTCCACTATAGTATCACCCAATCTTGTAAATAATTAAGACTTGTTCCCAGTCTTAATTTCTTCTGTATTCAAATAGTGTTTCTCCATTATTAATTGGTCTATTCTCCTTTAAAAGTAATCCTTCCTTTTCTCTAGGTTCCCTATAGCCAGCCTTCAAGTCTATTTATTTTCCAATCAATAAAACTTTCTCATAGGACTTCTTACAATTAATTTCAAAGATTTTCTTGCACCCTACAAGAAATACTCTTTGAAATACATCTAGCCTCTTAATTTTCCAAAATCTATTTTTTGTCCCCTATTTTCTGTTTTTCAAAAAGATAAAGTTTCTCTTGTTAATCTTTAAATTTATTCAGAACTTCTTTTATATATGTTAAGAGGTAAGTCTCCCAATGCAATATAACCTGACTTCTGGAAAGTTCTTAACTCCAAAGAAATAAGTAATAAGCAACTTATTTATACATTATAATTAATAAAAGGGGAAGGAAGCAAACTCAGTGTTTCTTTGAAAATTCCGAGCATACCACATAGGTAAAATGAATGTTCCCCAGCCCCTGAAACTCTCAAATTTTCTGTGGAACTGTATTTTGTGATTTCTTCACAGAGAATCTGTATGGAACAAAACATGGCAACTCTTGTCTTCTCCTTAATCCATGGAGGAATTCTAGAGTCTCAAATTTTCATCAACTCTGTAAGTCAGGCTCACTCCACTATACTGCCCTAGAAGCCAGGCTGGTTTTTTCTAAAGTAGAACCCAGTTTCCAGCTGATGGATAAACTACAATCAATGTCTAATGTCATGGTGACCAACCATAACAAATTATATTCTTGAATGGCTATTATTTATAGAGATACTCGAACATTCAATAAGAACTTTACCACATTGGACTGCAACATGAAATTATTATAAATTGATATGAAAACAATGTAGATATAACTTAGCAAGTTTCAAAGAGAGTTGGAGAATTTGAAAATGTGATTGCTTCTTCCCTAGGCTAAAGGCTGCTGAAAATACAATCCAAAAGCAAGTATATATAGTGCTCAATGGCAACTGAGACTGAAATTGCTATTGCTAAGGGATGCAATATAAAAAATGATGTCATGTGATAACATCACCAGCACAATTTCCAACAAACCTGATTGCCATAATCACAAGAAACATGGGTTATTAAGCAGAAAGTAGTGTGATTCCCAGGTAAGGAGCACAGGAGTATCATGAGGGGTGTTATGGGAGGAGGGAGGCTCTGTTAAGATATGTCAGCCCTGCAAGATAGCCCACATAAGGAATGCAAACTATGAATACTACCATCACCTTAACTGTAAAATTACAGCAACATATTTTCCAAGATAACGGGTGTCAACTGCAAACAGGATGTCAACTTTAAAAATGAACATGGCTGTAGCCATCTTATTTATTTATTTATTTATTTATTTATTTATTTATTTATTTATTTATTTATTTATTTATTATTTGGATTTGTATACCGCCCTTTCCTGAAGGACTCAGGGCGGTTTACAGAGAATTAAAACAAGAAATACAAAATTTAAAAACAATTAAAAACATTATAACAGTCCCTGAAAGAGTAAAAAAACCCAATTAAAATTAAAATTAAAATTCTCAGCCTGGGCCAGAGAGCTCGAAGAGCCAGGTCTTCAGGTCCTGGCGGAATGAACGGAGGTCGGGGGCAGTCCTCAGCTCCACGGGCAGCTTGTTCCAGAGGGCAGGCGCACCCACTGAGAAGGTCCTCCCCCTGGGCGTTACCTGCCGGCAATCTTTTACAGGTGGCACCCTGAGAAGACCCTCCCTGTGGGAGCGCACTGGACGAAGGGAACTTGATGCTGGCAGCAGGTGTTCCCTCAGATATCCCGGACCCAAGCCATTTAGGGCTTTATAGGTCATTACCAGCACCTATTCATTTTTGGTTCACACAAAGGAGGGAGGAGGGGCCAAAATTGGGGCCAAAATTCCTTGGTCCTTATCCTATCCCTAAAATAATTAACCCTGTCACAGTGGAATTGAAACTACCAGTTGTTGGGGAAAGTTCAACCCTATTTCACTGCAGTCTATGGAAATAGGTGTCAGAATCCTATTTGAGACCTGTCCCAAAGAAGCCGCCAGGTCCAATAGTGGTGGAGGGAGGGACACATTCTGAAATAAAATGTATTCTCAATTCTAGGTTGTACAATGGAAAGTTACAATACCTTGTTCAGTGGAAAGATTACCCCCTTTCAGAAACCACATGGGTGAAATGTACAAACATGAAAGCGGATAGATTGATAAAGACGTTTTACAATAAATACCCTCACAAGCCTCGAGGGAATGCTTAACCTGTGTTTTCTTAGCCCTGCAGGAGACTCTTTCTGATGGGGAACCGAATGTTAATTTTAAAAATGAGCGTGGTTGTAGCCATCTTCCTTATTCATTTTCAGTTGACACATAGAAAGGAAGGAGGGAGGATTGCCAGGTGCTTCGCTAGTCTAAATAAACTTTTATGCCATGGGAACCAAGGTCAACGGCTGCTCCCGAGACTGCAGGCTAGGCGTTTCATGAAAAGCACATCAAGATGTATTGGGGAACAGTTGCTTGCATAGCTTTAGGGGTGGGATTTCTTAACTTTGTATTGGGGAAATGTTACATGTGTCTTCAGACTTAGTTTCACTTTTGATGTGCCGATAGTTTGTAACTAATAAAACATACTCTTTGAGGAATTTCCAAGCCTCAGAGTCCTGCTTTATTTGTCTCTGTCGGAACCATGACACAGGAAATCAGTGGCATGACCACAACATTTGTTCCTATGGAAAATTTTTAAAAAGGACAAATCATTGTAAAATATTAAAGATTTGTCTAAAGAGAAAGCAGAGTTTAAGAAAGAAATATTTGTGATGCACTAACAATAAAGATGCACTTGCATTGAAAGGACAGTTAGATATGTGATAAATAAAATAAATAAAATTGCACAATGTGACAAAGGCATGAGAGAAGAGAATGCCTACTGATTGGTGTAATAAACGTTCTAAAGCAGGGCTTTTCAACCTTTTCACCCATTGTACCACTTTTAGGATAAGGCAATATGAGAGTACCACCAGTCACCCAGCAAGGTGTCAAAAACTTGACCCAAAAAAAAAAGGAAAAAAATAATAAAGTACAAGTAGTCCTCGACTTACAACAATTCACTTAGTGACTTTTTGAAGTTACAATGGCACTGAAAAATGAATTATGACCATTTTTCACACTTATGACTGTTGCAGCATCCCCAGGGTCATGTGATTTACATTCGGATGCTTGGCAACTGATTCATACTTATAACATTCAGTGTCCCAGGGTCATGTGATCAATGTCCAGGTCATCACTCAGATTGTGGGTGCCTGTGGGGGGGATCCGTGGGTCTCTGGTGGAAGGGAGTGGGACTGGGATGAGTGCCTTCCCTTTCTCCCACTGTCCCTTCCTTCTTTCTTTCCTTTCCTTCTTTCCCTCTTTGTCTCTTCCTTCCTTCCCTCCCTCCATCCTGTGCTACGCCGCCCAGATCCCAGCCTGGTTTTGGCAGGTAGCGGCGCATTCTCATCCACACAGATGGATACCCATTTCTGGCCGCATTGCTACCGTTCTTAAGTTACATTTGCACCCGCCCGAAGGAAGAGACTCACGCTTTTCTCCCTCCTCCAAAGGAAACAAACCCACATCGCCACCAAGTCACCCTTCCTTCGGGCGAAGTAATCTCTGGACCCAACTTTGAGACTGTTTTAGCCTAAAGCAGAGAGTCGGAGAGCTGCATCACTCATACCGTTTGGATTCTACTTTTACGCCCTGGGAGCAGCTTGCCTTTCAAACCTCCGATATATAACAGAAAGTGAACCTGCTGCAAAGACGCGTCTCGCAGAGTCTTTCCCAAGCGACGCCTGCACTCCACTGCTGCAGAAAAAGAAGCACTGCGTTTCCCACCACTGCAGGCAGCCCGGGTCCTGTAAGAGGCCAAGTGGGAACGAAGCAGCCCTAGAGTCTGTGCTGTGGAAAAGCCGCAAGCGCCGGTGTCACCTGGGCTCCTGCCCAGCTCACTTGCTTGCGGAAAAGAGGCTGCTTGCTAAGTGAGCTGGGCAGCAGGCCGGGATCAGCGTTTCTAAGTGTGACTCAGCTGATCCCAGGCTCCTGCCCGGCTCGCTTGCGGAAAGGAGGCTGCTTGCTAAGTGAGCCCAGGATCAGCCGAGTCGCGCTTAGAAATTGCGCTCAGAAACGCTGATCCTGGGCTGCTGCCCAGCTCACTTAGCAAGCAGCCTCTTTACCGCAAGCAAGTTAGCCGGGCAGGAGCCCGGATCAGTGTTTCTGAGCGCACTTTCTAAGCGTGACTCAGCTAATCCCAGGCTTCCACCCAGCTCGCTTGCGGAAAAGAGGCTGCTTGCTAAGTGAGCCCAGGATCAGATGAGTTGCACTCAGAAGTCACGCTCAGAAACGCTGATCCCAGGCTCCTGCCCATTTCACTTAGCAAGCAGCCTCTTTTCCGCAAGCGAGCCGGGCAGGAGCTCGGATCAGCATTTCTGAGCGTGATTTCTGAGTGCGATTCAGCTGATCCCAGGCTTCCACCCGGCTCACTTGCTTACGGAAAAGAGGCTGGAATCAGCTGAGTCACACTAAGAAATCACGCTCAGAAACGCTGATCCGGGCTCCTGCCTGGCTCACTTGCTTGCAGAAAATAAGCTGCTTGCTAAGTGAGTTGGGCAGGAGATTGGGATCAGCTGAGTCGCGCTTAGAAATCGCACTCAGAAACGCTGATCTTGGGCTGCTGCCCAGGTCACTTAGCAAGCAGCCTCTTTTCCGCAAGCAAGCTGGGCAGGAGCCCAAATCAGCGTTTCTGAGTGCAATTTCTGAGCGCGGCTCAGTTGATCCCGAGCTTCCGCCCAGCTCACTTGCTTGTGGAAAAAAGGCTGCTTGCTAAGTGAGCCAGGCAGGAGCCCAAAATCAGATGAGCCGCACTCAGAAGTCGCGCTCAAAAATGCTCCTGCCTGGCTGAGACTCCGGATTTGAGCTGCCGACCAGAGAACACTGCTGTTCAGCTGGGAGGCTGGGACTCCAGATCCAATGCCACGTACCACCAGCTAGGTGCTCACGTACCACTAGTGGTACGCGTACCACCGGTTGAAAAGCCCTGTTCTAAAGGACACTTTTAATGTTATTATCTTAGTAGCCACACAAGAAATCTAGTATACCATGTAATAATATGTATATTAACACAAGGGGAAATGTAAATTAAATTATAAAATTTGAAGACAAATCCTTCATTAAGGAAAACTAATGGAACAAGGGTTACTGGGGTGTACCCAGACATTAAAGCTAATGCAGGAGATTAGCAGAAAGTATGCGTGCTTGTAGTGTTTATGTATGTTTCATGCTAAAAAAAACTCTAGTACTCCAGAATATTCTTGCATAGACTCTGCAGATAGATTGTTACTGCTATGTATGACACAGAAAAACCAGAAAGAAGCAAGAGTTGAATTAAAATTTTTGGGATTATATCTTCCTCTTTCTGGCAGCTTGATGTAAAAGATTAGATCAGAATAACACTAACAGGAAAACACATGATGTTCACCTCCATCTATGTTGTACTTTAAAAAAAATTATAAAATGATCACAAGTACCTAACGTTTAAATTATTCCGAAAAATTCAAGTTTTCATGTATATGCTTTCTGCATGTAGACTAATCTGAAATAATTTGTATAATTCCTACTTTCATTAATGTTTTGCAATGTTTCAGTAATACATGTATAAACCTATGTATAGAAACAGTGGCATTTGTCCTTATAAGATTATATCTAGGTAATATGACAACTAAAAATCTTTTTTTTCCAAAGTCTTCAATAATTACCTTAAATTCAGCTGTGTCCTTCATTTTCAATTCTGGAGTAATTCGCAAACTTTTCTGTTCAGTACTTAGCGCACGTTCTTCCATATTAAGTTGAGGAGATATAGTAATTTCTTCTCTCAGGCTTTTTAAGTCTGGTGGAAGTATTTCTACATGTTTATCTAAAATCACTGGCAATATTTTTTCCTCATCTTTTGCAGAATCAGGCAATTGCTGCTTTTCTTCTATAGATATGTCTTTCCCTGCGCTTTAAGTATAATAAAAAGCAATTATTTCCTAGGAAAAATTATAGGCAGCAGTCTTGAATTCCTTCAGTTAGTTCCCAAAGTTCTTAGTTGCAGAGAGCACAGGAGTCAATAAGGACTTCAACAGATATTTTATCGCTTTCAAAGCACTAATATTTGTGCCACAAAGGATGGAAGTTAGTGTTGGTAGTTGCAAAGAAGGGGAGGGGTTTTTTGATGGATTTTATCAATTTAAGTGTCCCCAATGAAAGCAATGGTGCAAAGTGAAGTTTGCCCTGAGAAGACTAAAGCTAAAGCAGTTTTGATTTAACAGAGCTGATGCAAACATCTTCCCATAACACCCCATTTAGGGTCCTTCATTTCGTTTCCACCAGGTTTTGTTACTTTTTGCATGTGAAGATCTCAGTGGATGCAGGAAAACATTAACAGTAGTATAGTCTTATTCAGCTGCCAATGCTCCTCTCAGGTGCAAGAAGGCTCCTCCAAAAGATGACAGACCCCTCCAGCAATCAATAATAAGAAGGTTAAGACTGTTCACTAGGCAAAGAACAAGCTAAAATTCTTAATTATTGAAATTATTTAACAAAATTGTGTCTATTTCTGCATGCATTTATATTGTGTTAATTGAAAGTGAAAAACTACATTCTGCAGTGTTTTTAATTGTCATGTGTGTATAAGTACTATATTTTCCTTTTTTATAATGCATAATTGAAAGAGAGAATTTAACTTTTTCATATACAAATATAGAAATATACCCCAAAGGTATAATATAAAAAACGTTATTCTACAGATAACAACTAAATTTGAATGTAATATAATTGTCTCCATTTATTTCTTTGCAGGCATAATGGTATTTATGTTATATATCATCTAATTTCAATAATATATGCATTACACTTGAGTAATCCTTTATGTGATAACTACCCAATCACTACACTATAGGTAGGTAGGCAGGCAGGCAGATAAATAAATAGACAGAATGTATGTGTATATGTATATGTATTTAACTGTGTGAGCAATTTGTTCCCGATTTTTAAATGGCTTATATGAATTGATTTATAGTTTATTTAGAAGTTTAATTTAAATATACTTTTCTTGTTTTCTGCAGTCATTTTCCAAAAATAATGTTGTATTTCAAATATTTTCTAACTTTATACAAATGCCAAATCAGACTTAAAAATCCATTTCTTATTTCCTGCCACGATGAAACAAAGGTAAATAAAGAAGATCCAACATTGTGTAATAGACAGAATCACTTGGTATTGCACAATTTTAGAATCTTTTAGAAGCGTAAGACACCCAGAGTAACTTGGTTGAATGGGGGACTACAGAAATTGACTGATTAATTTTGAATGAATAAACAAACAAACAAACAAACAAGCAAACATATACGTACATATTTCCCTATATATCTGAAGTGATAAAAAGTAAATTAGTTAATCCCCTTTAAAAATGCTAGACTAAATATAAAGAGATATATTTTAATTCTTTATTATATATCTATATGTGCCTAACATTCTTAATTTTGGCTGGATTAGGCCAAAATCATGTTAATCAGATTTTAGAGAACATAATTGGATAATAGTGTAACAATAGTAATTTCAAATGTTTAACAAAAATATGATTAAATGGGGAATAACTTACCCATAGTAGCCAAAGCTCTAATCACCCTTCTTAAAACTTTGTACTAAATAGTAAATTTTTATAATGCAAAGAGCGAAGTACTTTGTAGATCAGATTTTAAAGAACCTTCCAGGACACATTTCTATTATTTCTCAGCAGGAACACAGCATATATTAATTGTTCCCTTGTCAGACTGAAGTAAGACCAACATAAGAGAAAAATATCAGAGACAGGACTGCCCTACCTAGCTCTTTGCTGTCCTCTGAGGCTATCACTACATCCCAAGTATGTTTGGTCCACCTCCATGACCCATAGAATTTAAAATGCTTAAATCAGTTCAAAAATTATCTAAATTTAATTCTTCCAATCCAATGGAGGATTCTTTTTCCTCCTATATACAAGCAAGCATACAAGAAGGACCGATTCTTCCCTGCCAATCTGCTAGGACTGTTCTGCCAAATCTGTTTTAGATGTTATTCGCTATAATTTTAAATATTTTATATCAGATTTTTGTTATTTTTTGTTTCATTTTCATGAGCCATTTTGAAAATGTAATTTAACCAAAGTGGCCAAATATATTTAAATGTGTTATGAATGAATAAAGCCTAAAAAAAGAACAAAAATGGAAACAATCTTTTTCAAAACAAAACATTTCTAATGGTGTTTCAGTAGTGTCTAATAAAACTGCAGAAGATATTGGAGCTCAAAACATCTTATTTATTCATCAGCAAGACCCGGCATCCTTGTATTGGTTTTATTTCATTCCTCGTGGAAGTTTGGAAATCATTCTTCAAAGATTTTCAGGAATTCTTTTAGGACCTAAAGAGCAATCCGGGATTAATTTTAATAGATTATTCTGATGTGTTATTAACAATTATAATTGTGCTTAAACAAATTGGGATGGAATATCTCTCCAAGAAATACCATTTACAGAAAAATTGTTCTATAATGGGATCTACCATAAAATCTTTCCCTTGTTTTGATTGGCAAGACATTCCTTTAGGGAATACCGGTACTCTAAATATCAACTGAAGTCCCACAGTTAAGATTACACAATATTCCCAAACTGAAATAGTAGCTCATATGGTTACACAAGTTTACTTAGTGAAAAATCAAGGGGATATTTTCCCAGGCTCCCAAGATCTGGCCTCAGAATATTTTGAATTGAGCTTTTATTGTTCTATAGTTGGGCCCTGAAAGTAAATATCTCTTTAAATGTCTTCAAGCCAATCTTGATTCTTGGCAACATATAGTATTTCAAAAGAAGTTTGCAGTTGCCTTCTTTGTAAGGCAAGCAAGAGAGAGCAACTGAATCCAAGTCCAGGTCAGGACTAAAATGGAAAGACATCTGGTTTCTAGCCCAGTGATTTCAATCATTACATCAAGTTGGCTCTTGGACATCATATAGCTTCCTTATATTGTATAAGAGAAAAAAACATGAAACCACAAAACATATATTTTCCCCTTTTGGAATAAGTTTTTATATAATATCTGGTAATTTAATTTACTTTTTTATTTTCTTATTTTATTTAATGTTTTAATTCTTTCAGTCAGTATTTTCCAATATATCAGAAACTATAGTTTCACTCTCTATTTTTTAAAAAATAATTTTAATTTACAATAATGTACTTCTGTATTTCTGGAAAGTTCCATAAGCATGCCAAAATGCTACCTGATTGTTCAGCAGTGATTTTTCCTTTCTAGAGGCACAGGATTATAGACAGGTACAGTTTGGTATAGAAAAAAAATGGTAAATGTGACCAGAAAAACATAGTGCAATAAGTTGTTCTAAATATAAGAAATCATAATGTCATCCTGAAGAATGTTCAATTTCATTTACATTCATCCATTAAAAGACACTATGGACATTGGTTTTTTTCAAACTTCACCAAGAAATCAACATAGCAATCCACATTTCTCCCCCAAACATCTTAATCTTGTAACAGATTGAATAGTTTGTTGTATATTAACGTCCTTCAATTACGCTATCAATTAAGTTGCAGATATAGGCAATGTTATCAACAAATGTTTTATAAACAAGTTATAATGTTCAGAAGGTAATCCCTCTATTCAACATAAAAGATTGTGCATGCCAAGCAAGATATCACTTAAAACAACTCCATTGAACAGCCATGTTCTTAATTATTTCAACAGCCATCACCATACTAAAAAAGCTCTAACCTAAAATTTAATGTATGTTTCATCCATCTTCATTTGTATTTATGCCACTATTACCTAGCATTTTATTGCTTCAACTTCCTGAAACAGTGAAGGAATATGATTTCAGGTAGTCCTCACTTAAAAAAACACAATTAGGACCAGCAACTTCATTGCAAAGATAATGAGACATCATATGACCACAACAGACTTATAACATCTCTTCCACTGCAGTTACTAAGCAAATCAATAGTCATCAAAAGAGATGTCACATCAAGAGAGATGTATGACGTGTTATTGCTGGTTTTTCCACTGAAACACACAAATTAGAGTCATGAGACTGGAGGAAGTTATAATGATTATAAACAACCACCAGTTACGAACTGCCTGAGTCTCAATCATGTGACCTTGGAGATGCTATGACAGACATAACTGTAAGGACTGGTCATGAAGTTATTTTTTCAATGCAGCTGTAATTTTCAGGACCAGACAAAACAATCATTAAGTGAGGCCTAGGTGTACTTGCTTGAGGAAATGTATATTGATTATCATCTCCATCAGAAGATTCTCTACAAATTCACTTTAATAAGACTAGGTTTCTGGACATCCCTTAGAAACCATCAGAAAAAATTGGATTGATCAATTTTCAAAACCACACTGGTCTAGTTCTGTATAGGATTAGAGTTAGAGTCTAAAATATATGATGTCATGATTTGTCTGTAAAAGTGGAATAAATAAATTCCATCTAAATTTGTCCAGCAGAAATTATCAAGCCTAAAGAATGATCTATTGATATGTAAACACAATAACAGCCCAGTATTAATTCTATGAAAATGAAATCCTCGGTGTTGATGTCCCCAGAATTAAAAGTCTGGGAATTATAACGCTAAATCCCAATAAATGACTAAGATTTTAAAATGTTATCTGCACACTACTGTACACTAACAGAATCAATTTAGTAATGTGATTTAGGTGCTGAACTAGAAATATGTGATCAGGTATTCTAGCCCCCCTCCCCCTTTAGGCATGAAAGTCACTCTGAAGGCCTGTTATTTTTCTCTCAGCCCAATCCACTTTATAGGGTTGTTGGAGGGGGAGATAGGGAAGCAGGATGATTTCTGGAGTTGTACAAAATAAAGACAGGATATAAATCTAATAAATACATAGAGCTTCCATGCTCTTTTAACTCTCCAGATCCAGAAAAAAACCCACTCAAAATCAAGATCTTACAAGGAAGTTTATCTCAAGGGAAAAACAGAATTGTTTGAGAAGCCCAAACAATGATCTGCATTTTGATAACAACCCCATATTTATTTTTAATTAAAAAGCATGAAGACATCACTAAGGAAAAGAAATTTCTAAACTATAAACCAAGCACACTAACAGAAATATATCTAAAACTAATACGATGTGGGGTTTTTTACATATCACCTTAATCTATAGCAATAGCCCATCCAATCCCAATGTTGACCTGCTCTGTGTGAAACTATCACCGGCTAAGAGAAATATCAAAAGTGAAATGAGCACTGAATTGATCCATGGATAAAAAGAAGAGATTTTGAAAATTTCCAGTTTTTTAAATTGAAAAGGCATACATCAGAATTGTCCTAAATTCACAAAAATATCAGAGCAGAATTCATTGTAAAGACAAATACTAGCTCAACGTAAAAAAAACCCCAAACTGCATAATGAGAGGCAATAACTTTCAGATCCATTGTACTATAAGAAAAATTGTTTTAGAATTCATTCGACCTAAATTGAGATACAAACAAAAGACTGAGAGCAATATAGAAAGTTCAAAACTATAAAGAACTTAATATTATTTCCCAATAAAATGAAAGTTGCTATTACTGTATTTCCAAATAAAATGAAATAGAAAAGCTGTATAAAAAAATTATCAAACTCTCCAACATAAAATATTAAATTCATACTATATATTATATATAAACCACCAAAATCTAAAATATTATGAACTATATGTTTAGTAAAAATTAACAGGACAATTAAATTAAATTAAAGATTTTAAGCCATTATCAAAATATTTTTATTTGTTTTAAACATTAAGTGTAATAAGGAAAGTGTTTGCTGATTGAGCTCAGTGCTGATCTTGTACATAGGCAGAATCTAAAACTCTTAAATTATTGAGAATTTATATAAGTTTTTTACAGAATCCAAATCTGCTGTTTAGCTATTTAAGCAACTGAAGAATTGTTTTAGGATTGACAACTTACAAGCATGGAATAAAAATGTTTAATGCAATATATTATCTAAACAAATTCATCAAAAAAAATTATATTATTGGACAGTCCAACAATTTTTAAGATATATTAATTTTTTTTATATTTGAATGTAATAAAATTGAAATAACTTTCATATCCATGATTTGGACTTGCTCTTTGGCTGTCCCAGTTTAGTTTAATATCTGTATTTTTATCATTATGTGCTGAGAAGGCAATTGATAAATTAATATTTAAAGATATGAATGTATTGTTTAACTACATTAAACATACAGTAACAGTATTACTGAAAAACGTAAACTTGTCTGAGATCACACTTGATAAAAATGTGCAGTTGGAAAAAAGATATAACTTCAGGGATAAAATTCTGTACTTTTGTACTTTCAGCCCGTAAAGTGATTTGAAAAATATTTCAATAACAAAAATGCTATTATTAAAAGTTAAGAACCACAACTGTACACTGAACTAAATTATATATGATATTTCTTAGGCATGAGGCAAAAACTTCTTTACTAGCTGGAAATGATTGTAAAGGAGTTGTTCATTACTGAAAGATATGATTCTTCATGATACTATTTTACTACATTATCAATATTTAATATTTACCCCTTTAAACGTCGCTTCTTCATTTCAGAAGAATCCTTGCGTTTTGC
Organism: Vipera ursinii; assembly: GCF_947247035.1. Lineage (NCBI taxonomy): Eukaryota > Metazoa > Chordata > Lepidosauria > Squamata > Viperidae > Vipera > Vipera ursinii. The sequence goes on along the minus strand of NC_139517.1, from coordinate 111,543,865 downwards.
CACATCTTTGAAATCAACCTTTGAAAAAAAATATAATCAATTTCTGCATGTTTGCATACAAGAAGCTTGGAAAATTTCCTTTACCTTAATGTATCATATCAAATGAACTATCATCAATGCCTCATCCAAGTGAATATTCTAAGATTATTTGATACCATTTGTCCAAAAATATAAATTCTTCTGCCTTGAAAACGGGCTTAGATTAGAAGATCTCCAAGGTCCCTTCCAGTCCTATGATTCTATCTTCAAATTTCATTTTGGCAAAGAATATTAATTATGAGTCCTATATATTGATTATTTGTGAACAAATTAATATAAGCCTTTATTTGTATGTTGTTAAGAAATGAACTTTCCTCTCTATTTAAATGTTTTTGGAACATGATGAATCAAAATATTCAAGATTGTAAATAAATTTAAAAGTTTAATTTTTAGATATTTGAAAGAAGGATTTCTTTTCTTCCTCTTTCTTAGTAAGGAAACTTAATGTTTAGATTTTCTCCTGCTGAGATTTAGGGGACCTTAGAAGTTTCAAAATGCAATCAAATGTATGGCAGAACAGATTATAATCCAAGTTATTAATATTAATATGCAAAGAATATGGTGAAAACAACTTGGGTAATTTTAAGTGTTTTTTTAAGTGTTTTTCCTTTCTTTCCTTGCAAAGAAAGATTTCTCAATGTAAAGATTGCAGCATAAATTTTCTTTGGAATAAAAGAATCAAACCTATCCAAAATAACCTTGTAAAATGTAATCTCAACAATTATCTGGTCTTGTCCAACCAGCATCAATCTCAGAATGGAACTAAGTTGTTTATTTTCCAGATTCTTAGAAAATTATTCATGACAGACTTTTAAATATTCATCCTTTTAACTTTTGTATGTAGTGCTTTTATTGCCCTGTATACCGCCCTGAGTCCTTCGGGAGAAGGGCGGTATAGAAATTCAATTATAAATAAATAAATAAATAAATCCCATCTATCCTTAAAGTCACATGTAATGTGATAAGATGTAGTAAAGAACATAGAAATACTGGTGTTTCACGATTTTTATCATCATAGTGTAGACCCAAACATAAGTTCTAACACAACTAGTCAGAAATGCTTCTAGTTTTATGCCTGAGGCCCTATGGATATCTCTTGGTTCATTCTCTAGGGCTTCTCGGTTAGTAAGATAAGGAATCTGAATCAGAAAAAAGTGCTTTTGAAACTTTCACCTAAATGCAACCATCCACTGCTAATTTGGAAAACTCACAAGTAGCCTCTGGGATCTAAGCAATGTTATTATATATTTGGAAAAAAACTAAAATCCTTGTAAACCAATGTAGAACACCAGTAGCACAATCCATTAATCTGAAGGGTGGATCATTAATAAATTGGTCTTATTCTCTGACTAATAAAAGAAGTTACTATCTAAGCTATTTCTTCTGAACAGAAACATGGCCCCATTAGCTAACATCCTGTATGATCTCTTGGTTAACATGACATCAGATAGAAAAGGTGAAACTTTGCTCAGATATCATCCTCTAAATTTTGGAATCCAAAGACTTAGATTAGAAACCTAATGGCTGATACACCTTAAAGCTGAAATGCAGGTTCAACGGAAAGTCTTAAACAGAACAAAGTTCCTTTTTTTTGAAGTAGTCCTCAACTTACAAACATAATTGAGCCCAACTGATACTGATACAGTTGTTATGTGACTTTTACCCAATTTTACAACCTTTCTTATCATAGTTGTTAAGTGAATCACCAGTTATTAACACGGTTGTTAAGTGAATCTGGCTTCCTCACTGACTTTGCTCGTCAGGTGGCCGTAAAAGGCGATCACATGACCCCGGGACACTGCAACCATCATAAATATGAACCGGTTGTCAAGTGCCTGAATTTTGATCATGTAACCAGGGGATGCTCCTAGTCTTAAGTGTGGAAAATGGTCATGTCACTTTTTTCAGTGCCCTTATAACTTTTAACAGTCACTAAAAAAATGATTATTAAGTCGAAAACTATCTGTATTTTGTTAGTTCAGATAAATTTGGTGTAAAACATTAGAAACAACATTGCTTACCGTCTCAGTTTTTATTTTCCCAGATTCTTCCTTTTTTTTATCAATATCCTCAGATTGGGAAGCTTGTTTTAAAAGCTTTTCCGTAACACCAGCTGATCCTTTTTGTTTAGAAAGTTCCTGACTTTTTCGGGGAAGCATTTCACTTGTTTTTCCTGTGTCAATTTTTTGTAATTTGGGGGTTGTTTTTTCTGTCCCACTAATAGGTACTTCTCTTAAATCATCTCCTTTAACTTTCCCTTTTGAGGCTTTCTTGACTTTCTTTGGTACCTCTTCCACACCTGCTGATAAAGGGAACTGCCAGTCTGGAATAGTTGGAGGTATTTCAGCAAGTTGAATCTTTGCCTTTTCAACTTCCTGTATATTTTAAGTGAAATACATAACAATTTCATCAGGTTTCATAGTCTTTAAACTTGAGATTTTCAACACAGCATTCTAAATATGTGAGGGTAATGACAGACATATAATCCTCTCCTTGTGCTAATTTTTTTTTAGAAAATATTTTGCCCTTTGCCTCTAATTCCTTGCTGGGCCTTTGTTATCAGATTTCTATTCTGATTGAATAGCTAACAATTGTCAATACCTCCAACACTTTCTACCCAGAAAGAAAACAAAGAGATGACAGTGACCTCTTAATACTATGCACCAAAATCCTCTCTGTCCAATGTTCACAAGTTTATTATCTTCCTCCAGTTTTTTTGATATCATGGAGGAAAACTCCAGAACTGCTAAATGTCTCTTTAAATTTTATTGCAACATGACACTCTCCAGTTACAGGATTTTCTGCCAACAATGCTGTAATTTCCCAGACTTATGATATTGAGGGTCTTCAAGAAAACTTTTCTGGAGGTAAGTTCTGAGGCAACTCAGGAGTTCATGGCTATCATGACAACCATGAGCCTGTACTAGGTCATCCAAATTCCAACCCAGGACAATGGTCATCTACTTATCTGGTTTTTCCTTTCACCACTGTCCACTGCAAGCAGGTAGGATTTAGACTGGTCAGCCATCAGTGATAAATGGACCCTAATGGATTTCAGAGGGAACTAGGGGCTATTCCTGTTGGTCTGCTGTACGGTCTTCCTGAAGCCTTTGTTGCTACTTGGAACAAGAGGCTCACCAAGGTGTTAGATCAGATCACGCATAGTTGATCTCTCCTCTCTTCTGACTCCCATCACTTACTGTCTTTCACAGAAGAGCAAAAGGAGATGGAAAAGAAGAAGAAATGTCCAGAGATACCAGCACAGTGAAGGATGAACTCAATCTATTATAGATTAGAACTACTGTAATGACCTAGTGGCAGTAAGGGCAAGGAAGGGACAATACTTCTCTGCCCCTTATTACATCTGCAAATAGCTGTCTGGTGGCCTTGTTTTATGTGATACATGACCTCTTGGATAAGGAAGATCATTTTATAGGACTATACAGAAGAATTCTCTCAGCATCTGTCAGACAGTAACTTACATTCATTCTGAGTTGGACACTGGCTTTGTTGAAGGTCCCATGTCTGGGAACAGTTTGAACCAGATGGGCCTGAGGAAGTAGGGAGACTCTTTCTGGCTATGAGCTCAGCCACCAGTTCTTTGAACTCATGCCCTTTCTGGATAACTAAAGCTGTCTGACTCTGACTCTAAAGAAGCTGCTCCAGCTGAAATGGGGGAATATGAATATGAAATGGGGGAATATGTGAGAAAAACAAGCCAGGAATCACTTTGAGGTTGATCAAACATAGACACTATCAAAACAGCTGGAGCAGTCAGATGACAAGGCATAGCCCCCAAGATCTCGGACCTAGTAAGTAGGAAAGAGAGGAAAATAAAGATGCTCAATCTCCATGCCAAACAAAGGAATAACTAACCTAATTAAAGTTAGCTGGCTGCACCCTGATTTAAGAGGCAGATCTGGCCTATGTTTCATTGTTCAACAAGTGTCTGATATCCTCCTTGTAAATCCTGATTGTGAAACTGTGACCATTCAACTTGCTGACAAACCTGACTTGATTCTCTGAACTTCAAACTGGATTTTGACTTCTCTCCTGCATGTTCCTGTTAAAAATTAAACTATACAAGGAGTCTTCTTTCCAAGAGACTTATTTTGATTTACATTATTTCCCTTCTCTATTGTTATCTTCTCAGAATTGAGTAAATTCTTTGCTCACCGAGTGTGTGTGTGTGTGTGTGTGTGTGTGTGTGTGTGCAAGAGAGAGAGAGGGAGGGTGGGAGGGAGAGAAATTGAGATCTGAAACAGGACACCTCAGGGGAGGTTGTGTGGGTAAGTTGTAGTGGTGGTGAACTCTTTCTTGGGTGAGGGGATTGTTCCTCTACCTCTTAAGAAGGCACTGGTTCACCCTTCCTCATGAAGCCATTGCAGGATCTCTCCATAATGGAAAATCTCCAACCGGTATCTAACCTCCTATTTTAGCAGAAGCTGATTGAGAAAATGGTCATGCAGAGACCCATGGAAGCAGATTATCTGGACCTCCTTCAGTAAAGATTCAGGTCTGGGTATGGGACAATGGGATGTGAATTGTATGTCCAGCCTTATACTACTTGATCTCTCAGTGTCCTGAATACCATCAACCATGGTGACTTTCCAAATCAGCTTTGAGGATTAGGGTCATTCAGAGAGTATTGTGCTGTTTCTCTTTACTTTCTCTGGGATGGATACCAGTTGGTGTTTATTGGGAGCGAGAGATACCAACCCCCAACATCCATGTGAGGCGCCATGGGGACTGGTACTCACTCTATCCCTATTTAACATCTACATCAGAGGCCCCCAACCTTTTAGGCACCAGGGAGCAGTTTCATGGAAGACAATTGTTCCATAGATCAGAGTGGAGGGGGGAGGTATTAGGATGATTCAACCGCATTACATTTGTTATATTTTTTTAAAAAATAAATAAACAAATAAATAATGCACTTTACTTCTATTACTATTACATGGTAATATATAATGAAACAATTATACAGTATAGTTCACCAATAAACTCCCCTCCGCCCAGTGCGTTCCCACAGAGAGGGCCTCCTCAGGGTGCCTCCGGTCAGAGAATGCCGGCTGGTGGCCCCCAGGGGGAGGGCCTTCTCTGTGGGCGCCCCGGCTTTGTGGAATCAGCTGCCGGTGGAGCTCCGGATGGCACCGGATCTCCGCTCCTTCCGGCGCGGGTTAAAGACCCACCTATTTGAACAAGCTGGCCTGGCCTGATGGGGAGTTAATTTGGGTTTTAAATTTTGCTATCTTTTATTGTTTTATCGTGGGCATTAATTTAATTCTATTTTAACTTTTGTAGTTTTGTATTTTTATCATATGCCCTGTTCACCTCCCTGAGTCCCTTGGGAGAAGGGCGGTATAAAAATTTAATAATAAAAAAAAAATAATGCAGAATCAGTGGGAGTCCTTAACTTGTTTTTAATGCAACTAGATCAGACATTTCAAACTCGCGACATCACATGATGTCACGCAATGTATCAGAGCTTTTTCTCCACTGCCGGCAATAGGGTGGGTGTCAGAATCCATTGATATCACATTCATAAATGTATGATTAAAATATTGTGCCTACCGGGATTCTGCCATACTGGTAGAAGGAGGGGGGATTGTTTATTCAGTCTATCTGTAGCTGCTTTCAAAGAACCTTTGATCTGGGGAAACAAATGGGGGGAAGTGATCTGTCTGTTGGGGCTGTAGGAACAAAGGAATACACAAAGTTCCTTTCTTCCCATGGAAGGACCTGACAACCAAATTGATGGGATCCTAACCAAATGGAGTTTTGAGGGGAGTGGGTTGAACCAGGAATGCTTATATAGATTTGAAATGTGACTCAAGACCAGATCCTGTCTCATATCTCCACAACCAATCTTATCCTTAGTACATTTTTTTCCTTTTGGACAACTCGGCTCCAAGAGTCCTTATTTCCTAAGATGTGAATTGGGGTGGGTCCTGACAGGGAGCGCAATTTTGGGATGATGTGTCCGGCCCGCAGGCCGGCAGTTTGAAACTCCTGAACTAGACTGTCCCATCTGGGGGTGATGGGAGACAGCGACACCTGAAGTGTATTGCTTATTCCAGTCTTCTGCATAATCTGGTTTTGTAGAACAGAATAGAGCTGGAAAGGCCTGTAGAGGTCTTCTAGTCCAGCCCCCCATTCAAGCAGGAGAACCTATACTGTCTCAGAAGGTGAATGTCTAATCTCTTCTTAAAAATCTCCAGTGATGGGAGCGCCCACGATTTCTGAAGGCAAGCTGTTCGACCGGTTGTCCTCACTGTCAGGAAGTTTCTCCTTAATTCCAGACTGCTTCTCTCTTTGGTCAGTTTCCAACCATTGTTTTTCAACCTTCCCTCTGGTGCTTTAGTGAACAACCTAGCCCCCTCTGCATTGTGGCAGTCCCTCAGATACCGAAAGACGGCTATCATATCTCCCTTATTTCTTCTTTTCTTTAGATTAGTCAAACCAAGTCCTGCAGCTGTTCTTCATATGTTTTTGTCTCCAGGCCTTTGATCATCTTAGCTGCTCTTCTCTGAATTTTTTCCAAACTCTCAACATCTTTTTTGTGATATGGTGACCAAAATTGGCTGCAGTATTCCAGGTGTGGTCTTACTAGGTTTTTATAAAGCATACTAATACTTCACATGCTCTTGATTCTAAGATTCTGTTTATACAATCCAGGATTGGATTAGCTTTTTTGGCTCCTGCTGCACAAGGCTGGCTCATAGTCAAGTGATCATCCACTAGGGCTCCAAGGTCCCTCTCACAGTTACTGTTTATAAGCCAGGTCTCGCCAAATCTGTATTTGTACCTTTGGTTTTTCCTGCCTAAACATAAGACTTTGCTTTTCTCACATTGAAACTCATTTTGTTGGATAGGGCCCACTGTTCAAGTTTGTCAAGATCTTTATGGATCCTGAGTTATTTTTCTGGGGTGTTGGCTATTCCTGTCTGTTTGGTGTCATCTGCAAATTTGGTGAGTTCCCCTTCAATTCCCTTATCTAAGTCATTGATGAAGATATTGAAGAGTACTGGGCCTAAGACAGAACCTTGTGGTACCCCACTGCTTACTTCTCTCCATGTGGATGTAGTGCCACTGAAGACTACTCATTGAGTACAGTTTGCCAGCCAGCTACAGATCCATCTGGTGATGATGTTGTCTATTCCACCTTTTCCTAGCTTACCAAGGAGTAGTTTGAGGTCTACTTTATCAAATGCCTTGCTGAAATCTAAGTATACTACGTCCACTGCGTTTCACTGGTCTACTAGTTTAGTCACTTTATCAAAGAATGAGATAAGATTGGTTTGTTATGATTCATTTTTAACAAACCTGTAGTGGCTACTAATTATGGATTTGTTTGCTTCTAGTTCTTAACAGATCTGTTTTTTGATAATCTTTTCTAGGATCTTCCCAGGTATTGATGTTAAACTGATTGGTCTGTAGTTTCCTGAGTCGGTTTTTTCCCCCCTTTCTTGAAGATGGGAACCACCATCAGCCCTTTTCCAATTCTCAGGTACTTCCCCGGTGCTCCATGATTTATGAAAGATGTGGTGCAGTGGTTCTGAGATAACATCTACCAACTCTTTCAGAACTCTGGGGTGTAACCTGTCAGGTCCTGATGATTTATATTCGTCAAGGTTGGATAGGTATTCTCTTACTATTTTTTTACTTATTTTAATTTTTGTTTCTAGTATGTCTTTTGCAATGGTTTCTTTGGTATGTTGGGCTATAGTTTCTTTTTTGTGTGAAGACTGATGCAAAGTATGAGTTAAGAAGCTATGCTTTCTTCCTGTTCCCTGTAATTTCCTTGCCATTTTCTCTCTTTAGTGGGCCTACAGTTTCCTTGACTTTTTTTGTGTTGTTAATATGTTGGAAGAAACTTTTTTTATTGTCCTTGATTTCTGTTTGCTTTCCTGACTTTATCTTTGCATGTTTTGGCTGTCTGCTGATAATCGGCCTTAGTTATGTGCCCCTCTTTCCATTTTTTGTATTTGTCCTTTTTGCCTTTCAGTTTGTTAGAGAGATCTTTGTGCAGCCATGCTGGTTTCTTCTTAGATTTCTTCTTTTTATTTCTCAATGGTATTGTACTGGTCTGGGCTTTTGTGATCGCATTTTTCAGGGTTTCCCACGCTTCTTGGGTTGTTTTTCCCTTTAGCATTTTCCTTCATGGGTCTTTCCTAGGTTCTCTCTGAGTTTGCTAAAGTCAGCTCTTTTGAAGCTTCAGACATTGGTTGAATTATTTTCTATTGCTAGTGTTTTCATTATATTAAATTCCAGTATGACGTGGTCACTTTCACCCAAGGTTCAGGCAATTTCAATTCCCTCTATCACTTCTTCTCTATTTGTAAGGATTAGGTCCAGTATAGCTTTACGTCTAGTTCCCTCCTCCACCTTTTGGGTGATAAAGTTGTTGGCTAGGTTGGTTAGCAATCTATTTGATCTCCCACTCACTGCAGTTTGTCTCCCAGTTGATATCTGACAAGGACAAGACAAGGATGCCCTCTCTCGCTGTTGCTGTTTATATACACAATGGAAATTTTAGCTAGAGTAGTAAGGCAAGAGGAGCAGATCAAAGGGCTTGAGATTAAGAAGGAAATATACAAACTCCAAGCATACGCTGATGATTTAGTATTTATATTGGAAGATCCAGAACAATCAGGTCAGAAACTATTTGAAATACTGGAGGAGTATAGAGATTCGGCAGGCTTGAAAATAAATAGAAACAAAACAAAGATCATAGCTAAAAATCTGACCAATACACAAAAAGAAAATCTCACCAAAAATTAGGTATACAAATAGTTCCTAAAATAAAATATCTGGGAATTGTTATTTCTGCACATTGCTCATCAATCAAAGAGGACAATTATGGAAAATTAGTAAAGCAAATAAAAGTTGACTTAGACCGCTGGAAAAATCTAAATCTTTCACTTCTTGGAAGAATCTCGGCAGTGAAAATGAGCATTCTACCTAAAATGATATTTTTGTTTCAAAATATTCCAATCCGATTAGATAATTTTTTTTAAAGAGTTGAATAAACTAACTTTAGATTTGTGTGGCAAGGAAAGAAGGTGAGAATAAAACATAAGTCTCTACAGTATGCCAAAGAGAGAGGGGGATTAGGTTTTCCGGATTGGGAGCTGTATTATCAAGCAGCGGCCCTGACGTGGATTAGGGACTGGATCACTTTGGAAAACAAAAGATGTCTATATTTAGAGGGGCATGACCTTCAGCAGGGTTGGCATGCCCATTTATGGACAGGGAAAAGCAAGAACCAGCAATACTTCCTGAGACACAAAGTTCGGCAAGAGCTAATAAAAAGCTGTAATACTGTTAAATGCCAACACTATATAGAAGCTCCAGGTTGGCTTTCAATATTAGAAGCAGTCACATACCCCAACTTACATAGGCAAGATAAAGTTATCACATATAAAGACATTTTGTCAGAGAAAGGTCATCTAAAGCAAAGACAAGAGTTGAGACAGCAGGGAAATGTTTTTGCAAAGTCGCGTGGTCACACAGAGAGACGGACACTTGAGCTGGGTAGTAACTTCTTTATTGGATCAGGAATGAAGCTGGGGCAAAGGGGTTACCTGGCGTCTATTTATACCTGCCCAGGTGAATCGCAACCAATAGATTCAAACCTGGGGCTTCCCGCCAGTGCAGGTGGCCAATGGATTTAAACCCTGGTTTCCTGCCAGAGCTGACCATGCCCTGGGGCTGTCAACGGCTTGCTCTATTCAGGCTTTCCCGCCAAAAGTGGTTGTAGCCTGGAGCTGTCCAGCCCCCTGCTGTGCTGACATCCCGTGTATGCTTAAGAGCATACACTACACCCCTTCCCCCATAGTGAGGGATTAACCTCTGTCATTCAGTCTCCCATAACTATATACATTTATTTACATCTATACACAAAATTTACATTTATTATTTCCCCAGTTACACCCCCCCTAAGAACGCACATAGTCAGCGAGGTAGCTTGGAGCCTTGTGAGGCCTGCTTGATCTCCTTGGGACTGGTTCCCCTGGTGGTGTGGTGCTGTTTCTTGTCTCTCTTCCTTGCTGTGGTTGTTGTGGTGGATTGTGGTGTGTGTGTGTGTGTGTGTTGAGGTGCCTGGGTTTTGTGTTATGCTGGGTTCTGGTGACTGCCTGGTTTCCCTGTCAGTCTCCTGCCTAGGGTGGGGTTGCCTCTGTGCCCCTCTGGTAACCCTCCTGGGTGTTTGTGTTAGTGTTGGCTCTTCCTCCTCAGCCCCCAGTGTATCCTCAACAACCCTTTCAGGAGCCCTTTTCCTCAGCTGGTCCAGGTGCCTCTTCCAAAGGAGTCCCCCCTCCACCCTTACCTTGTAGGAAAGGGGTCCTGTTTGCTCTAGTATTTCCCCTGACACCCATGGGTGACCTGAGCTATAGTTCCTTGCCCAGATGGGGTCCCCCGTGTTAAAAATTGTTTTGATGTTTGGGGTCCCGGCATCAGCTGCTACTCTGTCTGGGTGAAGCCTGTCCAGTGTTGTTATTAGGCGTCTGCCCCATCTGAGTTCCGCCGGGCTTTTGCCTGTGGCAGTGCAGGGTGTTGCATGTTGGTGTAGGAGGAAGGTGGCCAGTCTTTGCTTCCAATTCCACTCTATCTTGTGTTTTAGCGCAAACGGGACTCTCCTAGCCTTCATTCTGATGGGCTGAAACTGGGGATTTAATTTAAATGAAATTGGGGGACCGGTGTATCTTCCTAACTGCTCGTCAAACACGTCTGCAAAGTCCTTGCAGACAGCTTCAAGTTAAAGGCAGCTCCGCGTCTGGTGAATCCCCATGATTCCAATGCCCAGCGCTTTGAACCACCCTATCCCCACGAGGCTGGTTCGCTGCCCTTCAACAACCAATACACTTAATTTGCCCGTGAAGCCCTTGTACTGAACCATCACCCATGCCTCCCCCCGAACGTTAATCGGTGAATTTTGAAAGTCAGAGAGGGTCAGTCTGGATGGTCTCAAAGGAACCCGTTGGCCGCTCCGCTTGCAAATCTCTTTAAACGTTCTGGCGGAGATGATTGACACGGCTGACCCTGAGTCCAGTTCCATCGTGCAGGGAATCCCTTGCAGCTTCACCCTTAATTTTATTTTTGGAGTGTCGGAGGGCCCCCTGTTAAGCAAACGGGTGGCCGTCCCTCCGTGTGGCTGGCTGTCAGTCTCGGCAACCTCTCCCCGGTACCTGTAGCAAACTGGAACTCTGCTTCCACTTCGTGCAGGCTGTCCCGTTGCTTGCTCCTAAAGACCGCCGCGATGTGCCCAGTTTTTCCACACGCCCGACACTTTGCCGACTTGAAACAGCAGGTAGACCGGGGATGCTGTCCTCCGCAGCTTGCGCAACGGGTAGATCAGGAGCTGTTTGGGCCACAGCCAGAGTACTGGGTAGACCGGGGTCTGCAACCGCAATGCTGGGTAGACCGGGGCCAGTTTGCACTGTATCCAGGGAGTTGGGTAGACCGGGGGGCGATCGCTCCACACCTGCACTCCTGGTACCTCAGGTCCGCCGCGGCTGGTCTTGGCTCCCTCACGTTGTCTCGGTTGGAGGTGACGGGTCGCAGTTGTCGGTGTATGGCGTCCACTTCGGATTCCACCCCTTCTGCTTTGCTGCAGCCGCTCAACTGGTGGACGGCTTCGCTCTCTCTCACGTCGGACTCCTCGGCCGCATCCCAGGCTAGGAACTCCTCCTGGACGTCCCTCAGGGTTAACTTTTGCTTCGTGAAAATTTTCTGCCGCAGCTTCCGATCCCGCAACCCACAGACAATCCGATCCTGCAGCCGGACCTCTAAATTTTCAAAGTTGCAGAGACGGGCTGCCTGCCTTAGGGCGGCCATGTATTGTTTGGCAGACTCACCCAGCCGCTGGTCCCATTTCTCGAAACAATACCACCACGCGATCTTGGACGTCTCTGGCCTGAAGTGCTTGGTCAGCTTCGCTAGCAACTCGCTGTACCCGATGGTGTGGATGTCGTCGGGTAAGCCGAGACCGACCGCCAGCTGGTACGTTTCCATCCCGCAGATGCAGAGTAGCGCCGCCGCTCTCTTTCAGTCATCTTTCACCCCGTTCGCCCTTAGGTAGCACTCGAGCTGTCCCACGAAGGCTTCCCACTTCTCGGGGCGGTTACTATTGAAAAGGGGATACTGACCCAGTTGTGCCATTCCGCCGTCTCGGTCATCCTGCGTCTGGATCCAGGGTTGCCGATAGGGTTCCGTCCACGGCTAGCGATGTCCGGTGCAGGATCCCATCCTTCGTCGCCAGTGCAAAGTCGCGTGGTCACACAGAGAGACGGACACTTGAGCTGGGTAGTAAATTTTTTATTGGATCAGGAATGAAGCTGGGGCAAAAGGGTTACCTGGCGTCTATTTATACCTGCCCAGGTGAATCGCAACCAATAGATTCAAACCTGGGCTTCCCGCCAGTGCAGGTGGCCAATGGATTTAAACCCTGGCTTCCTGTCAGAGCTGACCATGCCCTGGGGCTGTCAACGGCTTACTCTATTCAGGCTTTCCCGCCAAAAGCGGTTGTAGCCTGGAGCTGTCCAGCCCCCTGCTGTGCTGACATCCCATGTACGCTTAAGAGCATACACTACAGTTTTGGAATGGTGGTCCTATCTTCAATTACAAGCGAGGTATGTGAAAGACAAGAAAGAGTGGGGAATTAATAGACAAGGAAGAGTGGGGAATTAATAGACAAGTAATATTGATGAAATATTACTAGGTTCAGAGAAAAAATAAATTAAAAACATATATAAATATTTGTTAGAATTATATGAGGAACAAGTTAAAAAAACGATGGTTACCTGGCAATAGATTTGGGACATGCTATAAATTTGGATCAATGGCAGCAAATCTGGGAACGTAATAATAAAATTACTTTAGCGACATCTTATAAAGAAAACCTCTATAAGATGCTTTATAGGTGGCACCTGCCAGACTTGCAATAATGTATAGTGGTTACTCACCAACCTGTTGGAAATGTAAGAAAGGGTACATATTTTCATGTTTGGTGGGCTTGCAAAGAAGTACAGATTTATTGGCTTAGGGTTTGGAAATGGATAACGGGAATGACGGGTCAAAAAATTCAATAAAAACCAGACACACTATTATTAGGAATATTAGAAAAGAACATAAACAAAACTGATATGTACTTAATCATACATGTCATAATGGCAGCAAGAATTTTGATTGCTGAAAACTGGAAAGTAGCTGAGGCTCCTAGCGGAGATGCGCTAATAAGTAAAATCTTGTATTGTGCAGAACTGAACAAAATGACAAAAGAACTAAAAGATCAGGATGAAACAATATTACACAGTACGGAATAAATTTTACAAATGGAGGGGAAAAAGAAGGAAGTCGATAGAATGGATATAAGTAGGAAAAGGTTAACTGGGAATGTATAGCTATATATAAATATGTAATAGTTACTTTCTTATGTACCACATGCAATGTTACCAATATGGAATGATCAGACAAAGATGTATGTCAAAGATGATACACTATGTTCAACGTTTTTAAACTTTTGTACTTAATAAAATGTGTTTTAAAAAAATATCGAAACATCTTAGTACACAAGAATATTCATAATTTTATAATAATTTATGGATCTACTTTTGTGTGTGCTATTTATATACATGTACATGTTATTTTTGTATGTATATGCTACCGAGGACCAAGGACCATTGTTACAAACTTTTCATTGAACCTGGGAGCAAGTCTCACTGAAAAAAAAGAAGAGGAGGAGGAAGAAGAGGCAGTATGAGGAAGTGCTAAGAAAATCATTAAAAAAAAATCAAGAGAGACCAAACCAACTCAGCATAGTACAAAGCCTCTTTTCAAAGAAACCTGAAGCATGCAGCCACCTCAGATTACAAAACCCTTTAAACACACACACACACACACACACACACACACACACACATCAAATTAAACCACAGAAAGCAGGCAGGATGTTGCCAAAACACAAGGCATCCTGAAGCATCAAAACAAAACCAAAAAACTCCATTTGGAGTGCAATGGAACCCAGCGGTGTTGGAAAAGATGTAAATGAGAGAAATTCCCTTGGAGATGCAGAGCTTAAGATGAAAGGTAGCTTCTCCCTGCCTGTTTGCACCCACACACAGACATAACTTGGGAGGGATCTCCCTCCAGTGAGACTTTGGGGGAAGCCCCCAGTTGCAAGCTGGGTTGGCGCACACTTATCTTGCAAACGAGCTGTGCGAAGGGGGTGCAAGCCCAGTTGGGATGCCAGGAGGGGGAGAGGAGAAAAGTGAGGAAGAAGAGGAGGAGGAAGAAGTAGCAGCAGCAGCAGGAGGAAGAGGAGGAGGAAGAGGAGGAGGAGGAGGAGGCAAAAGAATAGATAGCAGAAGGAACAAGAGGAGGAAGGACACAGAGCTCAGCTATTGCAAGCCAGTTTCAAGCACAGTTGCCAGAGGACCTTTGTACTGGGCAAGTCGGCTTCTGCCCCATTCTCCCACCCCAGCCCCAACTCCTGCAGACTCGCCGCATGCCTGGTGGTGGAAGACACGCCTTCAGCACACTTTAAGCTGCAGGATCTGCTGGGTGAGATCATCTGTCTCCATGGGGGCTTTGATTTTTAGCACCTTTATGTTGTGCACAGGCTGTCCCTATTCCTGGATCAGAAGGGTCTACTAGTGATCACTCATGCCCTAGTTACTTTCTGAATGCACCATTGTAATTACAGTAGTTCTACATGGGGCTACCAGTGAAGAATATTTGGAAGCTTCAGCTGGTGATGAAAAGGACACATTATAACTCTGATGTATCAGCTGCACTGGCTGCCTGCTTATTTCAAGTCCAATTCAAGATGTTGTTTACTTTTAAAGACCTTCACTGAACAGGGCCAGGTTATTTAAAGGATCACCTCTTTTCAAATTGCATCTGCCTGACCCCTCAGACCAAGCAAAAAAGGTATGTTGCAGGTCCTGATTGTCTACATTTGGCAGGATCCAGGAGAGAGAGTTTTTCTGCTGTGGTGCTTGCCTTGTGGAATATCATTCCCCCCAAAGATGAGATTGTCTCCTTCTTTGGAAGCTATCTGGAAGTCCCTTAGAACATCGCTGTGTCAACAGCTTGGGGTCTCAAGAAACTGGAGAATTACTAAGATGGCTACATCATTTTTAATATTGAAGATGCTCTCTTTTAGTCCTTTTTAACAATACTGATTTTTTTATTATGGATACACACACACACACACACACACAGAGTTTATATATTGCCATCACTGTGTCACAAATTCTTCCATATCAGAATGGTAGTCCCTTCAGCCCAGTTGCACCTGCTGTTAAACAGCTGCACAGCAGCAGCATTGCTACCACCATTTCCCCCTGACTAACCAAATGAACCAGTTAGTTGACCACAGGGCACCAAATAGCCTTTTCTACTTGGTCAACCAGGAGCAAACTGCAAATGGTCTGCTCCCAACTATTATCTGCAGCCTTCAAAAACAACTATCACTCCAACTGACAGTTCAAAAGGATCCCAAAGATCTTCCAACTTTTCTTCAGTCCACAAGTCATGACCAACATGCTTTGCTAATTCCTATACTGTGTCTCTGTAACCCGTCATAAGAATCAAATCAGGCTATGAAATACCAGGGAAATTATCAGAGTGGAATTTTATATACATTTGAATAAATTTTCAAGTCACAATATAACTAAATATGCAAGAACTAAAGATGTGAAAACATCTCTGCTTAAAGCGACCGAAAATTCTCCCCCAAAATACCTCTAAAGCTTTCTGTAGCTTCTCCTCAAGCATTTTCTTCTCTTCCTGAAGGGACTGAATGTCTTCCTATAATGTCAATATCAATTTAAATTTATATTTAGATGTTTCATTTATATTCAAATTTTCATTTATATTACAAATTTAGCTTGCCCCTCTATATTATAAAGATATACAAAAATTCATTCAGTTTTCCTAATACATCCTCGAGAATATAATTCAGTTGGTTACCAACCATTTATTACTTGCTGAATTTTTAAAATCATATTTATCTGATATAAAATCAGAAAAACTTGAGTGAAGGAATAAGCCCTCCTTCTTATAATACATAACCCTTCTTAAACAATTTCTTGAATTCTGTGTCCATCTTTCTTATCCTGAACTCTTACATTTTTTCTTAAATCGCTTGAAAAATAATCTTATCAATAGAAAAGGAACAAAATAATTTTATAAAATTTAACATAAAAATTTATACAAATTTTAAATGAGATAATATGCCTAGAAAATATTTATTGACATATTTGTCCTTTACCTGAGCTTTGGTTAAATCATCTTTCATTTTTATATGTTCTTTTTCCTTTGCAAAACCAGACTCTGGTTTCTGTGTTCTGTAATAATGAAAACATAACACAAATTAATAATTAGACCATCATAGTACAGCAACTAGACTGCTAAGAACTCAAAAGGAAATGCTCACATAGTAATTTCTCAATTTCCCTAGCAAAGTACAAAAAGGTCTATAAATTGTGGTAATCTAGAATGTTGTTTATATAGTTTGAATTTAGCTTGTCATTTGAAGCCAGGCATTACAACAAATCATTACAGCTATGACTGATGTGATATGGCTCCACAAATGTAAAACCCAATCTGTGCATACTGTATAGTGTGAACGCTTTTCAAAATATAAAATATGTTCAGTAATGAGTTTTTAAAATGTTCAGTATAACTAGTTCAAACTAGTTCAACTAGCCAAACCATAAAGTGCTGCTTGTTAACATATTTAAATCATTCATAAATAGTCAAGTACAGTTGTATATTCATATATTTACATTCATAAAGAGACAGAAAGAAAAAGCTACACAATGTAAAACAACATTTACAACAGCACTTTATGCTTTGGATAGTTGAACTATTATTTAGCACTCTGATTTAGCATAAGAAAGCATAAGAAATTTTGGTAGCACAAGGAACGTATTTTAAATTTTTCAACTGGTATATCTGCTTTTAGTTTTCTGAAAAGAGTAAGTAATCTATGCTCTGATGATATTCTAGTTGAACCACTGTAATATACATGGAAACACCCTTTGGAGAGTTAATAGCAGAATAATAGAGCTGGAACTAATCTTGGAGCTCTTCTAATCTAACCTCCTGCTCAAGTAGGACATCTATACCATTTCAGATAAATGGCTGTCCAGTCTCTTCTTAAAAACCTCCAGTGATGGAGCATCCACAACTTCTGGAGGCAGTCTTTTTATTGTTCACACTGTCAGGAAATTACTCCATAGTTCTAGGTTGCTTGTCTCCTTGATTAGTTTCCATCCGTTGCTTCTTGTCCTGCCTTCAGGTGCTTTGGAGAATAAGCTGACCCCCTCTTCTTTGTGATATCCCCTTAGATATTGGAACACTACTATAACGTCACCCCTATTCTCTGTTTTCATTAAACTAGATTAATTTATTTCCTGCAAACGTTCTTCATGTTTTAGCCTTCAGTCCCTAATCACCTTTGTTGCTTTTCTCTGCAATCTTTCTAGAGTCTCAACTTTTTTTATATATTGTGGTGACCAAAACTGGACACTGTATCCTAAATTAGTCTTACTAAAGCAATAAAAAGCTGCAGTTAATTCAAAACATACAACAGAATTTTAAATAAAATGATTTATTAAGGGAACCTCATTCTAGTTTTAAGAATTTTTATTAGTTATTGACTCATTCCAAAACTAATATAAAATGCCAATTTTCACTGTTAACATGTTTGTCTATTGTGATCCTTATCCCTAAAGACCACTATTTTTGGCTAAATTAAGAGATTTATGATCTACCACTGGTCAGAGTGGTTTCACTTTCCAAACTTCAGTGGAGAGCAACATGACCTGTAAAGTACTGAATTCCCATTACTCTTAATTATAACTT
This sequence comes from Vipera ursinii, assembly GCF_947247035.1. Lineage (NCBI taxonomy): Eukaryota > Metazoa > Chordata > Lepidosauria > Squamata > Viperidae > Vipera > Vipera ursinii. The sequence goes on along the minus strand of NC_139517.1, from coordinate 111,525,952 downwards.
GTATAATATTAACAATGGCATACAGTTTTCAGATAACTTCAAATAAAGTAACAAATAAATAAGAAATATATAATATGCCAATATTTAAGATAATTACCGTATTTTCCGGCGTATAAGATGACTTTTTAACCCATGAAAATCTCAAAAGTTGGGGGGTCGTCTTATACGCCAGGTCGTCTTATACGCCGGAAAATACGGTATTTTAAATTAATAAAAATACAAATTTCATTAGTGTTCTGAACATTATAGCACAATTTTTATGAAAATAACTAGTATATGTATTCATTTTTCTTACACCTGGGCCTTTTCTGAAGGAACTTGTGGTTTCTCTTCAATTTTCACCTTCTCCAGTTTTGGTAATATTTTTTTTCTCGTCTCTGATATTCCTTTATCTTGCTGTCAATAAGCATTCAAGAAAGTGAGCAACAGTTTTGCATTAGTTTCTTGTACAGCTGTATTTAATAGTGTATTTGTCAAATGGTAATAGAATTATTTCTAATACATTTGTCAAAATCAGTAGATATCACTTTTCCCTTGATAATATCCCCAAGGAGGTTATTTAAATTAAATAACAACTAATTCCAATTTTTATTCACAATTCTTGGAAACAGAAGGGCAGGTCAAATTCGACTTAAATTAACTTCACACTTTGTGGACTCCAAAAATAGACATAGGACAGGACCATGTGAATGAACCTGCATTGGCCACAAAGGGCCACTGAAAGACCTACTGCCACTTTAGTCTAGTATTGTTATTATTGATGATGCTTTATTTGGTATCTATGGGTATTGTTACTGCCTCGTGGATCAACTTACTTCATGGAACTGGGGAATTCAGACTGAGGAAAAACTGAGGGCTGGAGTAGAGCTTCACCGGCACCATTGGTGGATCACTTGGCGTTGTATTAAATGCAATAAATGGATTCTACGTAATCTCTGCCTTGCCAGCATGATTGGGTCAGAACAATTTATCAGGAATCAGTTTGATTTTCCTGGACCTGAGGAAGTGGACAGGGTCCTCAATACTGAGTTCAATTACCTGCCAATTAGAGTCTTCTCTGCCATAGCTGCAATCCTTAGGAAAATCCTACCCGAGGTGAAATGAGCTCCCATCTTTCTGACTTTCAACAAGAGAAGACCTGACTCTTCCTGTTAATTTGGGGGCCCAATGGGGGAATTTCACCCCAAAGACACTGATCAACTAATAATAGTTCCCACCTCCCCCATCTCTATATATTCTGCTCCCCATCTGTAGTTATAACTTGTATTTTACTGTAATTCTAATGTGACTTTATATACTTATGAATACAAATATTCATATTTATAATGAATATAAATATTCATTTAAACCACCCAGAGTCATGTGTCATGAATAGTGAGTAGGTGATGAGATGGATGGCCAAATTAAATAAAATTAATTAATTAATTAATTAATTAATTAATTAATTAATTTTTTAAGATTTAGGGAGTCAGAGCTTTTTGAATTTCTCTAATGGAATCCCTTATCAGTTGGTGTTTGCATTGGAGATATTACTTTTTCTTTCTGTGCTTCTGCACAATCCTTTCAGGGAATCCTAATATGAAGTCATTCTTTCACTGGACTTCAATTTCTTTTTTATTATTTTACTCTCTGATGTACCTTAACCTTTAGCATTTTCAACCAATGCTTTTTTCTACAGGTAGCATCAATAAATTTTCATTACTCCTTTTTATATCTGGAATAAATTATTTTATAGATTTATTACCTTATAATCTGCTATAATTATGGTCCTATTTGCTCCTCAGTATTAATCTCCCCATTCTTATCCCAGGAAGAGAATATAATGTTACAAGTGTAAGTTTGTATTTCTAGATTTAACATAAGGGATTATATTATGCTGGCATTTTCATCAAATACAAAAATTCCTGAGTTTCCATATGAAGAGAAACCAAGTATAACTAAGAGAGAAGAAGAGGAGTAATTTGGTCCCCATACAGTCTTAAGCTGACCAGAAAGAGATCTGAATATGACACAGCCTGTGATTAAATTCTCAATCTTTAAATCAAGCTTCAGTTGCTCTAAGATAAAAACTAGATCAGTGTGAATTCATTACACCAGCAAGGATCAATATCAGTTGGGACAAGCCCATAGTTGTCATGGAGGCCAGAAATTTCTGATTCATTTATCATCTCAAGGAAATAGAAAAATGATGCTGCCAGCATTAATAGCATGAAGGACTCAATCACAAAGTCAAAAAAGAGCATAAGAAAAATATAGTAACACTATGTAACACTAGGCAGGTAATGTGAATAATAAATTAGCAGAATCAATATGTTGTCTTTAAAGCTCAGTTCAATATAGACACTTGCCCATAGTCCTCTGAGAGCCAATTTGGACAGAGGAATAACCCTTTCTATTCTTGGCCAAATTTTAGCAACACAAACAAGGTGTGCTCCGTTCTCCAGAAAAAATAAAGAAATACCGTCTTAATACAAACAGATCTGACATATCCAGCAATATAGTGTTGATAGCCTCAGAAAAAAGCTAATAGATTAGAAGAAGGTATCAGCACCACTGTTGCCTTAATCAGGTCCATAGTACAATTCTTATTCTATACACATTCTCAGAAATAAAACTCTTTATGTTAAATAAAGTTTGTTGCTCTTATAATATTTGAAGCTTCAGTTCTATTAATAAAATTGTATTTAATTCAAAGATACCTCTGAAGCTTTCATTTTTTGAAGTTCATCCTCCATTATTTCTTTTTCTTCTCTTAGCTGTCGAAATTCTTGCTGAATTTTCTGTAATTTCTAATATAAAGAAAAGCAAGAGTCAAGAAAAACTAGGTACTTTCTAATATTTGGGACCTCAAAAGAAATCTTGTCTCTCCTTTGGAAAGTATATAAGAGAGTGTTACAAATGTAGGTAAAGTAAAGGATAGCATAAAATGCTATAGAACATTTTTTGTGAATATAGAGTAAAAATAGTTGTGTTAACATGTTTTAAGCTTGATATATATTAGAAGAAAAGCATGCATGAGAATGAACAGAACATTATGTGAGCAGCTCAACACTGAGCAGAGCAAGAATATGTAATACCAATTAATTGATTGTATACAATCAAACACTTGTATGTATACAGGTTACATGTATACAGAATATCATTATTTTTTGGTACATCCATTGCTTGATTAGCAATTACATTCTGTTCCTGTGACTTCATCATTAAGCACAATGATTGTTAAATGAACATATTGACTAAGGGAAATATGCTGCAAAGATCACTGATTGCTGCCATCTCATTCAGATAAAATTCACTCCTAGGTGTCTTGTGCCTGATCTGTCCCTCTCTCACTTTTTTTGTTGTTGTTTTTGTCTTTTTGCAGGGAATGATTGCTTCAAAAAGCTGTATCTTCCTAAACTGCTTTTCTCAACAGAGCAGCACTTCCCAAAATATGTAACTGCAAGTTAAGCTCAACTACAGCCTTTATTACTTCATTAGAACCCTCTGGTCAGTTGCTCTGTTGTGTGAAACTGATCAAACCTTAATCAGTTTCACCCTGATGCTTTTGTTGTCAAGCATATAAAATTTGGTTATAAATGAATGCATTGGTCAGAAAGTGAATTTTTTTATTATTTTTCATTACTGCTGCATTTGTGAATGATCACTAACCGAGATAGTTGCTAGCCAAGCAGTGGCTGCATCACTGAATTTTATTCAAATTATTAATTTAAGAATTGAAAAAAGAGTAAAAATTATTACTTACACCTTCCAGCACATCCTGTTCATTTACAACTCTAAAAAATATAAATATTTTATTGATTTTTTCCTTTTAATCTTTCAGTAATTTCTAAATAAATTGAACATTTATTTAAAGAATTTATAATCAACCTTTCTGTTAGCACAATATTGTCTTACTGCCTCTTATTGTCTTACAATAAGAGAGTACAATTTAAAATTAATTCAATTAAAATCAAAATTAAAACTAGTCATTTAAATAGCTAGAAGCTAAGAGCTTACAAAATGTACTGTTTTTATTATCTTCCTAAATGCTGGGAAACTGGGAATCAAATGAACCTCCTTGAGAAGGCCGTCTTCCAATGTCCTCTATTATAAATGTGGGCATGCTCAGAAGGTCCTCAGAATAGAATATAATTCTTTATTGGCTGTGCGGTTGGACACACAAGGAATTTATCTGTGATGTGTAAGCTCTCAGTGTACATACAAGTAATAGTAATAAATCATGATTATAAACATAAAAATACCTTCATCATAAATCATAAAATACAACACTTCATCATAATTTATAAGAGGCAACACTTAGCAATAGTCATAGGATACTAGCTAAGCAAACAACATAAATCATACAACAAAATTCACAATTACAAAGATCAATTATGAAGCACAATTCACCAGATTTATTAGGCATAGAGGGAGAGTTGTCCAGTAGACAATCAGAATCAAAGACATTAAAAGCTTGAAATGTCAACACCAGCATCTTAGATTGTAGGCAGCAGACAACTGGTAACATAGAACTTTTAGAACAATCATAACACATTCCCTGTGTCGTGTAGCAATCAACAGCCTAGTTCGCCTGGTGCGCCAGTTGCGGCCCTATCTGGACCGGGATGCCCTGTGTACGGTCACTCATGCGCTCGTGACCTCTCGCCTGGACTACTGCAATGCTCTTTACATGGGGCTTCCCTTGAAGACCACTCGGAGGCTCCAACTGGTACAGAATGCGGCCACGAGAGTTGTCTTGGGAGTTTCCCGGTACTCCCATGTTACACCTTTGCTCCGCGAGCTACATTGGTTACCAGTTGTCTTCCGGGTGATATTAAAGGTTTTGGTTATGATCTTCAAGTCCTTACATGGCATGGGTCCGGGGTACCTCGAGGACCAACTGCTGCCAGCATCAACTTCCCTCCGCCCTGTGCGTTCCCACAGAGAGGGCCTCCTCAGGGTGCCTCCGGTCAGGGAATGTCGACTGGTGGCCCCCAGGGGGAGGGCCTTCTCTGTGGGCACTCTGGCTCTATGGAACCAACTGCCGGTTGAGCTCCGGATGGCATCGGACCTTCGCTCCTTCCGGCGCGGTCTGAAGACCCACTTGTTTGAACTAGCTGGTCTGGCCTAATGGGGGATGTTAGGGTTTTTTAATGGGTTTTTTAGTGTTATTGTATTTTTTAACTGGGCACTTGTTTAATTCCTTTTTAATTTTTGTATTTGCTATTTATATATGCCCTGTTCACCGCCCTGAGTCCTTCGGGAGAAGGGCGGTATACAAATTTAATAAAAGTAAAGTAAAAGTAAAGTAGTTCTTGAATTTTTTTACCTATTGTAATTTATGGATACATTTCAAAACTATTTCATGTTAAGTGAATTAATAAATAGGCAAGCTACAACCAAACTATCATTGTGACTAAACAGGCACTAAGTTCAGTAAAAATTTAAATGTAAACTTAAAAACAGTCAAAAACCAATACCTAAATTTGAGAGAACTCAGAAAAGTTTATACTTGTCTTTATCATTTTGGCAGTGATAGCTAGGAGTTAAAAAGCATGTGTCGGGATAGGACTTTCAGTTTGACATCATGGTGCACTGGCGCAGGAAGATAGGGCTCCGTCTTCCACATTCAATTTTGCCCCGCTGGGGACCCTAAAAAGGGTCAACTAGCTCCAAAGAGGCAATGAAGGAGGGGCCCCTGTTGATCACAGAGGGGTGGTAGCCCTTCCGCTGAATCCGAGGAAGCCCTCCAAACCAGCGGGGGAAAGACTGGCTTCATTCATGTGGGCAGTTAGAAGTTGCTGATAACTGAAGTCAAGCACTAACTAGCAATCTCTGAGCAATGTGGATAGAACTGGGTAAGACTTTATCTTCTTTTTATGGCCCTAACACTACTTTCCTGGAAAAAGAATGCCCAAAAAAAAGAATCCTCCCTGATGAGAGACGGAAGGAAAGTTATTGTCCTGCTCCCTCAGGAAAAGACAAGTGGCGAATTAATTGCTTTGGGGAAGAACAGAGGAAACTACAAGATCAATCTGGAACTAATACAGATCTATAGCTTTGAAATTTGGGGACTAAAAGTACCTTTGAGAGTTTTTTTAGAAAAAGTATTTGAAAGTTTGCAAAATAATCTTGGATTTGGCAAGCGACATCTAGTAGAGAATTATGGCATTACAATTTATTATGCTTAAGGGAAACTTGGCTTGAAGCCTAGATTCTTATCTAAGACTCTTTGCTGTTTCTGGACACTTTCACTTTTGCAGAGTGCAGCTGGGAAAAAGGAAAAACAAAAACTCTTGGGCTGCTTATCTGAGTTGGGGACCCTATTGAACTATAAAGACTACATAGAAAAACAAAATGAGTGTTCCATATTCAGTCTTAAAAGTTATCTTCAACACCTGTCTCCAAAGCTCTCAGCTTCATATATCAACAAGAAAATGTTAATGAATCTCAGAAGGAATTCTTTCCATGTTGAAATCAATCCAAGAGACAACTGTTTTATTTCAGGATGAGACTAAAAATAATGCAAATAAGATAAAAAACAATTTTCTAACTTAAAATTACAAATCCAGGCAATGACTGCAAAGAACTAATAATCCAGAAAACAGAAGGAAAATTAGAAGATATGGATCCAAAGATGGAGGACCTAAAGGAAGGAATTAACAGACAGCTACAGAAAAATGAAAAATTAGAAGATGAAGTGATAACACTGGAAATGGAAAAGATATTGTACTTGTCAAGATCTAAGAACACATTTGAGAATAAGAAAGAAGAGTTGATCAAATAGATGATAAAGCTGTTAAGAGAAATGCTGAATACTGACAAACAAGAAATGAAAAGACGCCACGATGCAGCTGACCAGTGGAGATAGTGGCGACTAGACCACCGAGGCCATCATCATCTTGCCTCCACCAGCTCCCAACCCCCTGCCCTCCCTTGCCCCACAGGACATGATGGGCCTGGGTGCAAGCCACGGTGGCAGAGTGGCTTGACCTTACACCTGCAGCCCCATAGAGGTGAGAGCTCTATGGGGTATGCTTCACCCAGACTGGGTCCTGGACCACCCCCAAAAGCAGAGTCACAACCCATCGTGAGAGGACGGGGAGTGGCCTGCTTCTGGGGTTCACCCAGCCAAGTGGCAGTGGATGGGTGAGGGTCCAGATACCCACCTACCCAACTCGACCCTCCTTCCAATTCTCCACCCAGGGGACCACCTTCCCAATGCTTCCTATGCTTCTCCAATATTCAAGCATAGACCTACACGCCCTCAGGAGTTCCCCCCTCTCCTGGGTACGTCCCGCCTACAATACATCGAATCTCGATGACGGGCCCGACCATTGGGCCTCTGAGAGATGGCCAGGCAGGGTCAGGGGCCTCCATCACAAGTCCAACAAGAGGCCCCTGGTTAAGTTCCTAGTCAAGTTCTTTGTCGGGTTAGGGAGGGGGGTGGGAAAAGACTATGGTTGTTCGGGGAAGGCAGGCCTTCCAGCTACCATAGCGCAGGCCAGGCCAACGACCATTCGCGATGGTGGAGAACGAGGACCAGTCGCCGACAAAGCCCAGTGGCGAGCTGATGAACAGCCAATTCCCAGGATGGTGGGGAACGGCAGAAGGTGCACAAGCAGAGGGCCGTATCGTCACCGGGAGAGTCATCTCCGCTCTGTACAAGCGGTGAGACGCTCCGACCCTCTGTACTTCCCCCGAGGACCCGGGAGCGAAGGTGTGCAGCCTCCTGTGCTCAGGCTGGTCTACCTAAATGCCAGGTCCGTAGCTACCAAGGCTCACCTCGTTCGTGACCTAGTGGAGAGCGAGCACGCGGACCTGGCTTGCATCACGGAAACCTGGCTGGGCCCAGAGGGTGGTGTCCCTCTGGTTGACCTCTGCCCGCCAGGTTTCCAGGTGCTGCACCAGCCTCGGGCCCATGGGAGGGGCGGGGGAGTGGCAGTTGTCATCAGGGAATCCCTTAGCCCGCGAGAGACCACCGTCCCTCAGATAGTCGGGTGTGAGTCTCTCCTTCTGAGATACGGCCAGGGGGCGCAGTTGGGCCTGCTGCTGGCGTACCTACCACCTAATCGTGCAGCGGAAGCCCTGCCCAAGCTACTCGATGTCCTCTCAGGGTTGGTGGTTGAATTCCCAAAACTCATGGTCTTGGGCGACTTTAACCTACCGTCCCTGGGAGGATCGTGCGAACTAGCTCGGGAGTTCATGGCTTCCATGGCGGCCATGGACCTGTCGCAAATAATTTCTGGACCGACTCATGAGGGAGGCCATACCCCAGACTTGGTGTTCTTGTCTGGACGGTGGCGTGATGATATCGGTGGGGGTGCCACGACCGTTACGCCCCTGTCATGGACCGATCATCACCTCCTATGGCTAGACTTCCCCTTTGCCACCCCCCGCCGTGGGTGCACGGTGCCAACCAGATGGTACTGCCCTAGGCGCCTAATGGACCCTGATAGGTTCCAGGCAGCGCTTGGGGACGCACATGCACTCCCTGCTCACAGCTTGGCGGATGCCTTAGTGGAAGCCTGGGAAAAGGCAGCCATGGAGGCTCTGGACCGAGTTGTACCCCTGCGGCCTCTGACCCGGCGCAGATCCCAGCGAGCCCCATGGTTCACCGCGGAGCTCCGGGAGATGAAGCGTCAGAGACGGGGCCTAGAGAGCCGTTGGTGATCCAGTCGATCCGAATCCGACCGATTGCGATTAAGAATCCTCACCAGGTCTTATCTCGCAGCGATAAGGGTGGCAAAATCCAACTACTTTTCCACCCTCATTGCGTCCGCAGATAATCGCCCGGCTGCCTTGTTCAGGGTGACTCGCTCCCTACTGAACCAAGAGGTGAGGGAGGAACCCTTGCAGGGTCGAGCCAAGAAATTCAGTCAATATCTGTTGGATAAAATCGCTCGGATTCGAACCGGCCTGGACTCCAACTGGGCAGAGTTGGAACAGGACATGGACAGTCTTGTCGACGTCATCTGGGAGGAATTTGATCCTGTGACTCCTAAGGAAGTGGACAGGATTATGAGGAGGTTGAGCTCCTCCACATGCTTACTGGACCCGTGCCCTTCCTGGCTGGCTTATGCGGCTCGAGAGGGGACACGAGGCTGGTTTCTGGCAGTCATCTCTGCTTCTCTGAGTGAGGGTCACTTCCCCACCGCCTTGAAGGAGGCGGTGGTGAGACCTCTCCTCAAGAAGCCCACCTTGGACCCATCCTCATTGAATAACTTTCGTCCAGTCTCCAATCTTCGCTTCCTTGCGAAGGTTGTTGAGAGCGTGGTGGCGCATCAAATTCCTCAGGTCCTGGATGAAGCGGTTTATCTAGACCCGTCCCAATCGGGCTTCAGGCCGGGCTACAGCACAGAGACGGCATTGGTCGCTCTGATGAATGATCTCTGGAGAGCCCGGGACAGGGGCCATTCCTCTGTCCTAGTCTTATTAGACCTTTCGGCGGCTTTCGATACCATCGACCATGGTATCTTGCTGCGGTACCTCAGGGGACTGGGAGTGGGAGGCACGGTTCTGCGTTGGTTCTCCTCCTTTCTCCAGGGTCGCTCGCAGTCAGTGCTGGCAGGGGGACAGAGGTCGACCCCGAGGCCTCTCGTTTGCGGAGTCCCTCAGGGGTCCCTCCTCTCGCCTCTCCTGTTCAACATCTACATGAAACCGCTGGGTGAGATCATTCGTAGCTTTGGAGTAGGGTACCATCAGTATGCTGATGACACCCAGCTTTTCATCTCAACTCCAAACAGCATCAGTGATGCCCTCGACGTGATGTCCCGCTGCCTGAAAGCGGTCCGGGAATGGATGGGGAGGAACAGGCTTCAACTGAACCCAGACAAGACTGAATGGCTGTACATACCGGCAAGCCAGGATACTCAGAGCATCCCACCCCTTAACATCGGGGATAAGTTACTACCCCCTGTTGATAGGGCCCGCAACCTGGGTGTCCTCCTAGACTCGCAGCTATCCCTGGAAGATCACATAGGAGCTGTGACCAAGGGGGCCTTCTCCCGGGTTCGACTGGTGCGCCAACTACGACCTTATCTGGACCTGGATGCCTTACGTACAGTCACCCATGCCCTTGTGACCTCTCGCCTAGACTACTGTAATGCTCTCTACATGGGGCTGCCCTTGAGATCCACTCGGAAGCTTCAACTGGTGCAAAGTGCAGCGGTACGGACACTTTTGGGGGCCTCCCGATACTCCCATATCACACCTCTCCTCCGTGAGCTGCACTGGCTTCTGGTTGCCTTCTGAGTGAAATTCAAGGTGCTAACAATGACATACAAAGCCCTACGTGGCATGGGTCCGGACTACCTACGGGAGCACCTTCTGCCAATGTCAACACCCCACCGTTCTGTGCGCTCCCACAGAGAGGGCCTCCTCAGGGTGCCACCGCTCAAGGAATGTCGGCTGGTGTCCCCCAGGGGGAGGGCATTCTCAGTGGGTGCGCCAGCCCTCTGGAACTGCTTGCCAACTGAAATCCGGATGGCCCCCAACCTCCGCACCTTCCGGCACGACTTAAAAACTTACCTGTTCCAGCAGTCCGGCCTGGCCTGATAGCTCTAATTGGGGTCCCAGTTTGTTTTGACTATTGTTTTTCAGTATTGTTCAATCTGTATACCTACCTTACTCTGTACACCGCCCCAAGTCCCTCGGGAGAAGGGCGGTTTATAAAAACAAACAAACAAACAAACAAACAAACAAACAAATAAATAAATAAATAAAAGAAAAACTGAAGGAGAAGGATGGAGGCTGTTTAATGAATATAAATGGGTTGAGTGTTCTTCCAAAAACTTCAACCAAATTCTTTTTTTTCATTCCAAACAATATATACAAAACAGGAAGAATTTACTTGATGATTTACATGTACTGACTTGGAAAGTTATTTGGCAAAGGAAGAAAGCTAGAGTAAGACTGACAATTTTTGTCCGATTTTTGTCCGGCTCATATTGAAGTGATTGTCTACTAAGACTTCGAGATCCCTCTCACAGTTACTACTACTGAGCAAGGTACCACCTATACTATACCTATCCATTTGATTTTTCCTGCCTAAATGTAGAACCTTACTTTTTTCGCCATTGAATTTCATTTTGTTAGATAGTGCCCAGTGTTCAAGTCTGTCCAGATCCTTCTGTATCTTAAGCCTATCTTCTGGAGTATTGGCTATTCCTGCCAGCTTGGTGTTGTCTGCAAATTTGATGAGTTCCCCATCTACCCCCTCATCCAAATCGTTAATGAAGATATTGAAGAGCACTGGGCCCAGAACAGAGCCCTGGGGCACCCCACTACACACTTCCTTCCATGTAGATGCAGTTCCATTGAGGACCACACGCTGAGTACGGCCTGTCAGCCAGCTACGAATCCATCTGGTGGTGATGCTGTCTAACCCACATTTTTCTATCTTATCAAGTAGTAGGTTGTGATCTACTTTATCAAATGCCTTACTGAAGTCTAAGTAAATTATATCTACAGCATTCCTCTGGTCCACTAGTTTTGTCACTTGGTCAAAGAATGTAATAAGATTTGTCTGGCATGATCTGTTTTTGACAAACCCATGTTGACTTTTAGTGATGACTTTGTTTGCATCAAGGTGTTCACTGATTTGTTGTTTGATTATCTTTTCCAGAATCTTCCCAGGTATTGAGGTCAGACTGATAGGTCTGTAGTTTCCTGGATCTATTTTTTTCCCTTTTTTCCCTTATCCTGTTTTTCCTGGTTCTAATTTTTTTTTAAATTTCCCATCAATGTTCAAAATATCTCTATCACTTATAATTTTCTCATAATAATTTATATTTGGCCAACTAAAAGTTCCCTTATTCAAACCCTTTTAGAATTTTCATATTTCCCATCTCATAACAAAGTATAATATTCTAGTTACAAATCCTATCCTAGTTATAATACTTTTATTTCTGATAGTTATCTATTTTCTTACCCATATTCAAACATCTGTTTAGTAGTGTAATAATAATAATAATAATAATAATAATAATAATAATAATAATAATAATAATAATAATAATAATAATAATTTTATTTATATACCGCCCTTCTCCCGAGGGACTCAGGGCGGTGAACAGGGCAAATATATAAAAAATACATCTTGCGAAGTTGGAATTGATTGATTGAACTTTTTTTTTAGTCCAACAAGCTTCTTGGTGGTGGAAGAAGTAACGGAGGTGTCAACACTGCTAACATCAAATGTTCTTGCTTTGACAAAAGATGAAGAAGCAGCTATTTCATATTTAAAACTTGTGTGTTACTTTTACAGCTAGAATCAGTTGTTGCTGGGGGGGGGAGGAAGAATGTCTCTCAAGGCTGTCTTGCAATAAGAGAAGATAAGAATTTGGCAGGTTGTCTAACAGAAGGGAATACTGACCCTTCAAACTAATTGGAGAATGTGATTAATGACAGCAATGAAAAGGAGAATTATGTTTAATATATTGTGCTAAGGGGAGGGGAATTCAGATTCCAGCTTCCCTAGCAAGCTTTGCCGATGTTATAGGGCTAGAATAAAAGACTTTTAAGGTAAACAATGCCTCAGAGTCATTTGAAGAGCTCATCTGTCGGAAACTTGACAGGAGGACTGTGTCAGAGCTGGAAAAGAGGTTAGAAAAGAAATGGTTTGGGAAGAAAGCAAGGGCATTTGGGCGGTGGTGGTTGGACCATCTGCTGCCAGGAACGACCTCCCATCGCCCGGTGTGCTCACACAGGGAGGGCCTCCTCAGGGTGCCATTGGCTAGACAATGTTGGCTGGCGACCACCAGGGGGAGGGCCTCCTCTGTGAGAGCGCCGGCCCTGTGGAATCAACTTCCCCTTGAGCTCCAGATGGCCCCGGATCTCCGGTCCTTTCATCGCGGCCTTAAAACATTTCTCTTCCATCAGGCTGACCTGGACTGACGATAGGGATTTTAAAATAGAATATTTTTAATATTTTATCATTTTATCATTGGGGCTTGTTAGTTTAATCTTTTTAACATTTGTATTATTGTGTTTTATTGTTGTTAGACGCCCTGAGTCCTTCGGGAGATAGGGCGACATATAAGTTTCCCCCCATAAATAAATAAATAAATAAATAAATAAATAAATAAATAAATAAATAAAATGTCAGGTTCATGGATTTTTTCAGCTTGTGGATCTCCAGGATGTGAAAAGTTACAGTATGTGGCGAGAGAAGGGCTACCATTTGTTTACTGGTCCTTGTTTTTATGTCTATTTAAATTCTTAGATTCTATACCATGATTGAAGGTATTTGCCTCAATAAATCAATTAACAAAGATAATATTGTTAACTAATTTGTTTAATTTGATTCTCTAATTTATGTACAGATCAGGTCACATTTTAGTCATATTTATGTAGAAATATTTAAAATTCAAAAAAGTTCACAAACTTTTAAGTACCACTGTAATCACATACCAACTCCTTTCTAATGAATAAGAGCCCAATAAAACTGTGCAATATTTTCTTCCCCACCCCTGTCCTATCAGAAAGAAATCTGTGTCTGATCAATGTTTTCATTCATTTCAGATAGTTTTAAATTAGGATTTGAAGAAATCTTTTGAAATCCAAAATTCTGTCTGAGATAAAAGTGATATTTTCTGAAGCAATTAAAATATATAGTGCTCTTCAAGGAATATAGTGTCTTGATGTTTTCCTGTGAGATTCCAGAAAAGAGATAGCAAAGTACATTTTTTTATTAGCAGGTCTATCTTCTAATGCAAGGGTGTCAAACTTGCCATGTCACATGATGTGATGTGTTGTGATGAATCACAACTTTTTTCGCATTGCTGGAGCTGCGAGGTATGCTACCTCCGCATGATGCAACCAGCAGTTTGACATCCCTGTTCTAATGTTTCTATGATTTAAAATAAATCACAATTTTTTTAGTGAGAGACATTGAGATTTGGCTAGGAGAGTTAGGGTAAATTGAGCAGAAAGCAATGATTTTACTACAACTTATATGTTCAATATAATACAGTATATATATTATAATTATAAATATTACACACTCATACACATATATATATATTATATATAATGTTCAGATAGATAGAAAGACAGATATAATTATTCTCTATTAAGTTGCTTACTTCTGCACATTACTTCGTGAAATTTTGTAGGTTTCTTTTCTAAGAACCGCTTAATTATTTGTGCATGTCACATAAACTACCCCAAAATACACAAGATAAAATGAAACATTCCCTTCCCCATCTGCATCATTATGTTTGATTTACCTGTGTAACTTATTTGTTTGTCTTTCAAATACTTTCATTATTTCTATCATGCGATTGTTCATCATCTCAACTGTTTCTGAACAATTATAAAAATAGTTATTAGGTTGATATCTAACATTTTGATCTAGAAATAGAAATAGATGTCAAGAAATTGCACAGGATTGTCTAAAAATGTCACTGCTACTACTGCTATTACTCTAAGTTGACATTATTACTATTACCAAGTTACATAACAGAAGCTAGAAGTAATCAAGTGCTAAATCAATTAACAAAGGACATAAACTGTCATAGTTAGTCTTTGAGTTACAACAGCAATTAGGACCCAATTTCTAAGCATTGTTCTCATAAACATAATGTCATATGACAATATCACTTAGCGATGGCAATCCATGCAGTCCCATTGCCAACATTAAGCAAGTATAATGGGCTTTAAACATGCACTTCCTTGAAACTTTTTGCCAGTTTCCAGTGGTCAATGGGGAAGTCAGCAAAAAGGTTTAAGTCACAGGCAGCTCTCTCAAGACCAGTAGGCAAATAAGTGGCTGCTGCCAGGTGGGAAAGGGAGCAAGGAGCTGAGAAAGTGGCCAGGGAAGCATGTTCTAAGTCCATGGCTTGGGATGGCTGCAATATAATGGGGAAGAGTGTGCAGATGGCTGGGAACCGTGTACAAGATGTGGGGAAGGTTTGCAAGAAATGAGTATGTCCAGCAAACCACAGCATGAGTATAGAGGGGCTGAGAAATATATGTAAATGGGGGAGACTTAATCAAACAGATTAAGTTTCTTTCCTGCCAACTTCCCTATTGACTCTGCCTGTGAGAAACCAGCAAGGAAAGTCACAAATGATGATCAGAGCATTGCAACCCTTGTAAGCATGGGCCTGTTGCAAAGGTCCCAGATCACAATCACAAAATCATGGGAGTGCTAGGATAGTTAGAACTTCAAGGACCAGTTTTAATGACCCTTTGTTCAACATTAAGATAGCTTTAAACATTTACTGAATGAGTGGTGGTTAATTAACGCTACCTTTAATTAAAAAAATTCTATTTTTCACAGTGAAGTATTTATTACCAGATTAACAGGATCTCATTTGTTATCATTACCACATGCATCATTATGAACTTCATAAACTGTGCACCACACAGCTTATAAACTGTGTGAGAAATAACTAGACTCCAGCCAGACTCCAGCTCTTTGTCATCTTCCTACTTCTGTTAAATCATTTCAAGTTTCTGGCTGACCTGGCAGCATACTGAATTTATGACCTAGATCAGTCTAGAGCTAAGTACTTTCTCTCTGACTGTCTAATTGGAGAATAAAAAATATTTTCTGTTTAAACTACTGGCCTTTTTTTGGTGCCTTCTGATGGTGCCAGTCACAAATGTTGATGAAATGACAGGCAATTTGTCTAGACCACAGTCACTAAACCTTCAAGGTTAACACTGTCTAAGAGATACCAGTCTGAAAGTCTGTATCAATATAATTCTGAAAAATACCTGAAGCTGCCTCTAGTGATGATAAAGGCCCCTAGCATCCAAAGAGATATGAGATGTTCCCTTGTGTCTACTCTATTCTATTGAAAGCTGCCATGTCAAGTTTTATACTTTGTATAGAATATCTGTAAATCATGCTTTTTCTATGTTTGGTTTAATAAGCCATTTCATATTTTACCTCATTTATTTTATTGCTTCTGAATCTACAAACCTCCTATCCATATTTTAATGTGGAAAAACATGTTTCAAACTTATAAATGAAAGTTTAATTTGATAAATAAGATGACTTTTTATTTTTTCACAAAAGTACTTTTTCATATGAAAGTTTTTATTGACAATTTGTAATATTTTCCTATATCTTGACTTTTAGTTGGATTAATAAATGTAATAAAGGCATCATAATCTATCAAATCATCAGATTAACAATATTAATTACCACAAAAATGTTCAATTTTTTTCATAAAAAGATTTTATAAAAAGCTTTTAAGAAAGATATATTTAAAAGAATTTTTTTATAAATAGGCTATGCCAGAGTATTGTAAGCCTATATTATTGCAATTTCAAAGTTTGTACTGCTTTGTGTTTATGCATTGTTTTGCCAGTTATCTGTTTTTAAGCATACATTTATTTACTATAGTCTATCTAGTATATTTTACCTTAGAGATTAATGTTAAATTTTCAAAAATCCAATCGCATCAGCCAGTTTTTTAAATTCCATAGCTTAATTGAAATCTAAGTTAAATTTCTAGATATCAAAAGTACTATAGATTGCATGATGATCTAACATAAGATTTTCTTAATTTGGTATTTTCAATGTTTTAGAAAACATAAAAGAATTATGATAGTTAAAAATCAAGTCTAACAATTTAGAAGAAATTGATTTGAGATGGTTGTCCTAAAATATCTTATATGCTTTTCTGCATTTCAACATATATTTTGAAGCACTTACGTGGTTGTCCTGAATCTTCCTGGAAAACCTGTACCATATTCAACACATCCTCAGTTGCATGTCTCGTAGCAAGTTCTAAAACAAAGTTAATTATTTAATTACCGTAAACTATTTGTCAAATATATATAATTCATTAAAAATATAAAAAGTACTTTTTTCTATGATTAAAACATTTGATTATATTAAATTTTCTATTTACTATATGTGTTATCAAGCATCTAATAACTGAGCAAATAATTCTCGAATGCTCTTGATAAAAGATATCTTATGAAGAGAATTTTGTTACTCTAACAATTCATGTTAGAAATGTACCAGAAAATCCCAGGTCTCCATTGAAAAATTTCTTAGTACTGGGAACTTTTTGTTGCACGCTAGGAACTTCTAAGAAAAGGAACAAAGAAACCAATTTTGTTGCAGGTATTTCAGTTATATAACAGGCTTACCAGTTCTGAACTTTCGCAATACAGAATACTCTGGATGAATAGTTATTTACATAATGTTTTGACATATCAGGAGGCACAAATTCTTTCTGTTACTGCAGTGACATTGAAAGGGACATTGAAGATGTTTAAAGTGTAGTTTCTTTATTTCCTACCAGCAGAGGTAACTTAGCTTTAAGTAGTTTTCTACCTTCAAAAATCATTTACATATATAGTATGAAAGTACAATTCTCTGGAAGATACTAAAAGTATTTGTAGTCTCCGGAACACTATGGAGGTGCCTACCCTCATGTATTTTATTCATTTACATGTAGGTATTACTGCCTCTGCATTACCTCTTTTACATCTTAACTCTGCATAGTTTGTTCTCTGTGTTTGCAGACACAATCCAGGTGCCAAAAGGTGGGTTAAAAGGCTTTTTTCATCCAGCCACAGCATGAGGGAAAGTCTGTGTTTTTTCAAATAACATGGCAAATCAGGAAGCACACATTTTGAAATCTGAGCTGGCTGACCATACAAAAAACAAACAATGAAGAGTTAAGAGATAAAGAAGTCCCTATGCCCAGAATTACAGCAGCTCAGGTTTCAAAACACATCCTCAGGATGAAAAAATACGGGTCAATTTGATTTAGATAGATTTCCACATCAGAGATATTTATGTAATGTAACATTTTAGTTAAATACAAGTGGGAAAGTTTATATACCCATTTGTGCACCCATTATGCAAGGGGAAGGGAACATATATCAGTTTTCTAATGTATCTTTCAGCATTCAGTCAGGAGGATTTTTTTCCTAATGTTTAATGTTTGATGTATTTGATACTTGGGTTTTTTTCTTTTTTGTGCACCTTTTTTGTTGTTGTTAGTGTTGGTTGCTTGTTAGTCTGGTTTTTTTTCCTTTCCTTTTCTTTGTTTTGTATTTTATTTTTGATGATAAAAGAATACATAACCATGTTTTTAAATAAGAGAAAAGTAAAAAGGCATTCTGGAATTCTCAAAACAGGCCTTAACTCCTTCCTTTCCCCCACCTCAAGCATTACAGATCTTCATAAGGTAAGTAAGCATTGTGAAGGTTGGAAGACTGTGTGGAATCCAGTAGGGGGGCAAAGCAGGCCCAGTGCCTTTGGAGACCCAGCATGGCAGGATGGGGAGGGGGGAAATAGATAGGTGGATGGGCTGAAGCATCTCAGTGGTTGGTGATAAGGGCAAATCGCTGGGAGAGTTCTGTACAATACTTAACTTTGAAACAGGGTCATATATAGCTTTTGACAGGTCTGTTACAACTTTGAATGGTCATTAAATGAACTGTAGTACTTGAAGATTGCCTCTATAAGATTCAAATAGGTAAAAGGTAAAGGTTCCCCTGCACATGCGTGCTAGTCGTTTCCAACTCTAGGGGCCGGTGCTCATCTCCGTTTCAAAGCCGAAGAGCCAGCGCTTGTCCAAGGACGTCTCCGTGGTCATGTGGCCAGCATGACTAATGCCAAAGGCACATGGAACGCTGTTACGTTCCCACCATAGTGGTCCCTATTTTTCTACTTGCATTTTTACGTGCTTTCAAACTGCTAGGTTGGCAGAAGCTGGGACGAGCAACAGGCGCTCACTCTGTTATGCGGCACTTGGGATTCGACCCGCCAAACTGCCGACCTTGTGATCGACAAGCTCAGCGTCCTAACCCACTGAGCCACCGCATCCCATAAGATTCAAATACATCAGAATAAAACCTATTATCTTACAAACTATCCATTATTTTCCAAGCTTCTAGTCAGTCTGTTCTGCTTTTGGCCTATCCTGCATTTTCATTTTTGTCCACATTAGCCAACCTCACTTTTCAAAATTATTTTTGATGCCTTGGCAGCCATGATAAATCAGAATTCTTACCTTCAATTATATTTTTTGGATCTTTTGGAGTGGGAGGTGTTGGGCTTACTCCTTTTTTCTTTTCCCTGTCAAAATGTACAGTATTGGTAATATTAAATCTAGATTTACAAATTCAGTGACAATTCAGCAAAGTTCTAAACATAATTTTTACATGTCACAGTTTATTTATATTAAAAGTACAGGGTCGTGCCGAGGAGTTTAGCCAACATCTGTCAGACAAAATCGCTCGGATCCGGACCGGTTTGGACTCCGACTGGGCAGAGTCTGACAATGAGGACATGGGTGGTCTTGTTGATGTTATCTGGGAGGAGTTCGATCCTGTGACTCTGGACGATGTGGACAGGATCATGGGGAAGCTGAGCTCCACCACGTGTTTATTAGACCCGTGCCCCTCCTGGCTGGTTTATGCAGCTCGGGATGGGACACGACGCTGGCTCCAGGCAGTGATAACTGCTTCCATGAGTGAGGGTAGTTTTCCCGCTGCCTTGAAGGAGGTGGTGGTGAGACCTCTCCTCAAGAAGCCTGCCTTGGACCCAGCTGTATTAAACAACTTTCGTCTGGTCTCCAACCTTCGCTTTCTTGCAAAGATTGTTGAGAGCGTGGTGGCGCATCAGCTCCCTTTGCTCCTGGAGGAAGCTGATTATCTGGACCCGTACCAATCAGGTACAGCACGGAGACGGCATTAGTCACTCTGGTGAATGATCTCTGGCGGGCTTGGGACAGGGGTTGTTCCTCTGTCCTAGTCCTATTAGACCTCTCAGCAGCATTTGATACCATCGACCATGGTATCTTGCTGCGGCGTCTCAGGGGGTTGGGAGTGGGAGGCACGGTTCTTCAATGGTTCTCCTCCTACCTTCTGGGACGTTCGCAGTCGGTGTTGGCAGGGGGACAGAGGTCGACCTCGAGGCCTCTCGTTTGTGGAGTTCCTCAGGGGTCGGTCCTCTCGCCTCTCTTGTTCAACATCTATATGAAGCCTCTGGGTGAGATCATTCGTGGTTTTGGAGTTGGTTATCTGATGATAATACCCAGCTTTTCATTTCGACCCCAAACCACCCCAGTGATGCCCTCGATGTGATGTCCCGTTGCCTGGAGGCGGTCCGGGTCTGGATGGGGAGGAACAGGCTTCGGCTCAACCCTGACAAGACTGAGTGGCTGTGCGTGCCAGCATCTCGGGAAATTCAGATTATTCCACCTCTTACTATGGGGGGTGAGTTATTACCCCCGTAGATAGGGCTCGCAACTTGGGTGTCCTCCTAGATTCACAGCTTTCCTTAGATGATCATACAGTAACTGTGACTAGGGGGGCCTTCGCCCATGTTCGCCTGGTGCGCCAGTTGCGGCCCTATCTGGACCGAGATGCCTTGCGTACAGTCACTCATGCGCTCATGACCTCTCAGTTAGATTACTGCAATGCCGTCTACATGGGGCTGCCCTTAAGGACCACTCAGAGGCTTCAGCTGGTGCAGAATGCGGCCACGTGAGTTGTGTTGGGGGTCTCCCGATACTCCCATGTTACACCTCTGCTCCGTGAGCTGCATTGGCTCCCAGTTGCCCTCCAGGTGAGATTCAAGGTGCTGGTGATGACCTATAAAGCCCTACATGGCATGGGTCTGGATTACCTACGGAAGCACCTGCGGCCGGCATCAACTTCCATCCGTCCAGTGCGCTCCCACAGAGAGGGCTTCTCAGGGTGCCACCGGTCAGAGAATGTCGACTGATGACCCCCAGGGGGAGGGCACTCTCTGTGGGCGCGCCAGACCTTTGGAACCGTTTACCGGTTGAGCTGTGGATGGCTCCCGACCTTCGCTCCTTCCGACGTGATCTAAAAACTTATTTATTCGAACAAGCCAGCCTGGTCTGATGGGTTTGGGGTTTAATTATTGATTTTAACTAATTTATTATATCGGGCACAATTGTTTAATTTGTTTTTAATTTTTGTATCTTGTACTTTTGGTATTTATTGCCCTGTACACTGCCCTGAGTCCTTCGGGAGAAGGGTGGTATATAAATCAAATAAATATAAATATATAAATATAAAATCCTATCTTGGTTAATATAATACCTTAAGTAATATAATGGGTTATAATTTGAACATATCTTATGTAAAAGGTATTATTCATCTTCAGTGCTCTAAGAACAAACATCAAATAAGAACAAACAAGAAGTTTGGTCTGGTTTAGAGGAACATAAACCTATGCAGAAAATACTATTTAGTATAGACCAGTGACATTGAAGGAATTGATTATCTATTGGGAATCAGGGCAGAATTAATTATAAGAGAAAGAACAAGGACAGGAGAAAATGTCTGAATATTTGTGATTATTTTAACACAAAATAACAGAGTATTATCTTAACTGTGACTTGAGCTACTGATTAGCACACTGCATGTTTTAAATCTTGGGGAAAAATGTATATGCCTTGTGGCAACGTGCCTGAGCTGGGTGTACCCATGTGCAGGCAATATATAGCTACTGATGGTAAAATCACTGCAGATTGTTGTGTTTTAATGGTGCTTTTAAAAATAAGTTGAGAATATAGTCAAAATTATTAATCATCATACTGTTGCTAAACAAATTGCTTTCAATTCTGAAATATGGGTTGCTTTATAAATCACTTTTGAATTATTTGCTGTATGAACTATAATATACAGACTCTACCCTACTCTACACTATGCTACGCTACACTTCACTTCCTCTGACAAAGAACTGGCTCCGAGGACTTTGGAGTGGGGCCCAGCGGAGCATCAGTGTGATGATCCCCTGGACGCTTCCCCAGGTAATTTTTCAGATATCAGCTTGGGGGCGGATGAACCAGTTGCTGGCATGTCAGGAGGAGACTTGGTCAGTGGCTCCAAGCAGTCATCTGAGAGTGATCTGGCTGAAGCACAATGTAACAGGACAGCCCTGAGGCATCAGATGGGGAAAGCATGCAGCTGCAGCTGGTCAGGGATGAGGAAAAAGAACTGATACAAAACACATAAGGAAGAGAAAAGGCAGGAGCAGTGAAAGTCAGCCAGATTACTTGCAAGGAGAAAGCCTCACCCTTCTTGATAGGCTGCATCAGAAGTTGGCTATTTAGCACAGCAGACAGATGGAGGTGATGATGGGAACAATGTATTCATTTCCTAGATGTATGTTTTATGGTCATTGCGATTTCTGCTTTGCTTTCGATTGACACTTGGGCCTTGTGAACTCTGGACCTTTCTTGCCTTGTGAACCCTCTTGTATTGTGGATTTAATTTTGCCTGCTGGCTTTTTTTGATTGGGAAACTTTCAAGTGCCTTGTGAACTCATTAGCATTGCTCTGTGAACTAGCATTGCTCTGCTTGTGGCTGGACTTAATTGGGACAATTCTGTGTTTTTGGTGAAGGGAATTGCTGAGGAATATTAATAAACCCACTAAACCATGTTGTGTGTGTGTGAGCAGAACAGCAAAATCAGGAAGACACAGGGGCTCTGTACCAGGATTAGAGGGGCAAGAGGAGGAAGAGAGGCCAGGAACCTTGGAAATGTCGGAGAAGCAACCGGATGAGTGGCTGGCTGAAAAGGAGACAGCAGCAGCAGCCAAGAAGCTCAGATGACCAGCAAGAAGCACAAGGTGGAGAAGGGATGCAGCTGCAGTCAGTTACTGGGGATGAACTGCCTGCTCTCAGGGCATGCAAAGCGAAAAGGAAGGAGGCATAACAGAGGTTGGTGAGGCTACTTACGAAGAAGTGGCAACGCCCCTCCTAATGAGCTGCACCAGCTGGCGGCTATTTAAACTGGTGTGTGGAGCAAAGCAGTGCTTGTACTCCAATTTTTTGATTCTTGCTTTCATGATACCAGATCTATGCCTTGCTCGCTGACCTTGTGATTGGACTTTGGATTTGTGCTTGGATTCTGGACTTCGACCTTGGCTTTAGTTATTGAGGTTGGACTTTGGACTATGCCTGAACTGGACTTTGTGTGTGAATTTGCTGACTTGGACCTTGCCCTCAGGCTTTGCACTTGCCTTTCACTTCATCCCTTGGTTTTGCAAACAAGGACTTATTGTGACTTTACTTTTTTGTGAGTGGGACCTGGGGAATAAGTTTAGGGGCTTGCAATCCTCAATAAAGTAATTGCAACTCCTAGGTATGTGTGTGTGGACTGGGACAGGACATATAGAGAATATATTTCTGCCATCATTGTCTTCCACATATGTCCTCAGCAACATCTAGTTAAAAAACCCTCTAAACTATGCTCATTTGTTTTTTCATTCTAATAATAATAATAAGTTGGAAGGGACCTTGGAGGTCATCTAGTCCAACCCCCTGCTCAGGCAGGAAACCCTATACCATTCTTGCAGAGAACTGTGTTTCCCTTTAACTTCCCTATTACACTTGTAGTAATCAGAAAAAAATTATCAAAACAATTTATATTAAACATTTATTTATTAAAGTAATTTATTGATGTAAATCTATTATGTTATAAAATTAAATTATGAATAGAATACTGTAGCAGTGCCTAGTAAACAAAATATTGTACTTTCTATGCAATATTTATTTGTAATAATAATTTTACAACTTTATAATAAACATATTTTATACTATTGTTATAATTTCTTAATGGTATCATGTTTCATGGTATCCTTACTGTTTGGGTATGGAAAGCTGAATAAGTTTGGGTAGCTCTTGAACACGGCCTTTTAGTTCTTCAAGTCTTTGAATGCGATTTAGTAACTGATTGATGTTATTTGTTATACTTTTATCTGCTAGAGGGATTTGCCAGTCTGGTATAATTTCTTCCTCACCTAACTGAAATATAGTTAAATAACAAAGTATTATTGTAATCTGTTGTATATTAATAGAGTTTTTCTCAATTAGCTTGAAAGAAACACAACATTCAATGCTTCAAATAATGTATTTTGTATATCATTATAGCAGAATTGTCTATACAATATTAACCTATTATAAAACATATACAGGTAGTCCTCAACTTACAACAGTTTGTTTAGTGACTGTTCAAAGTTACAACAGCACTGAAAAATATAATTTATGACTGTTTTTCATACTTACAGCCATTGTAGCCTCCTCATGGTCAAGTGATCAAAATTCAGACACTTGGCAACTGACTCATATTTATGACAGTTGCAGTGTTTTGGGACCATGTGATCATCCTTAGAAAACTTCCAACAAGCAAAATTAATAGTGAAGCCAGGTTCACTTAACAACCATGTTACTAACTTAACAACCACAATGATTCACTTAACTGTGGCAAGAAAAGTCATAAAATAGGGCAAAACTCACTTAACAAATGTCTCACTTAGCTACAGAAATGTTGGGCTCAAATGTAGTCATAGGTCAAGGTCTACATATAACATAAAAGCAAAATTTCATAAAATTATGTATAATAATATTTAAAATATTGCATTTACATGAAAGGAAAATGTATTTTTAATAAACTACCTACCAATCCCTAAGCATAAACAGACCAATATCTTAAAATCGATTACAAAATATACTTTGCTAGTACTGAGAAGGAGACTGACATGACATGAAATGGAAAAATGTTATTTTGAAACGGCCTCAATACACAGCCAGGATATGCCAAGCTGAATAAAAAACAGGTGGTTATTCTTATAGAAAGTGATTGCTTTGTACTGTAATAGGCAATGAGAAAGAAGTGGAATAATAATAATAATAATAATAATAATAATAATAATAATAATAATAATAATGATGATGATGATGATAACAACAACAACATCCTATACCATTTCAGACAAATGGCTGTCCAGTCTCTTCTTAAAAACTTCCAGTGTTGGAGCATTCACAGCTTCTGGAAGCAGGTTGTTCCACTGATTAATTGCTCTAACTCAAATATCTCCTTGGTTCTAGGTTGCTTCTCTCCTTGATTAGTTTCCATCCGTTGCTTCTTGTCCTGCACGCGCTTTGGAGAATAGCTTGACTCCCTCTTCTTTGTGGCAACCCCTGAGATATTGGAACACTGCTATCGTGTCACTCCTTGTCCTTCTCTTCATTAAACTAGACATACCCAGTTCCAACAATCATTCTTTATATGTTTTAGCCTCCAGTCCCCTAATCATCTTTGTGTCAGAATCCATTTACCGTATTTTTCGGACCATAAGACGCACCCAGTTTTTAGAGCAGGAAAACAAGAAAAAAAGTTCTTTCTCCTTCTGTCTCTCTCCTTCTCTTTCTCTTTCTCTCTCTTTCTCTCCCTCCCTCTCCCATTGTCCCTTCCTTCCTTCCAGTCGCCATTAAATGGATTGGACTTCAGGCAATGCTAAGCGTTACTTGAAATACTTTACATGGGTTATTGTTTGAATTATCCTTCACTAAATTACAAGAGAGGATTGCAGCGGGGGTCTTGTAGAGAAAAACTATGGCTGGGCCGCTAACACGTTTATAAGCAAGCATGGCTTGTGGTTTGTCACCATTGCAGATGTAACCTGAGAATTTTCACTTTGTCTGGAATTAAAGAAACAAAACCAAACCATGGATCCCTTTTTAAAGTTCACTTGGTTGACGGCTTCCTTCCATACTCTTCCCAGCAGAGAAAAGAACATGAAACTTAGCTAACTAGATTAGGGACAGTTTAGGAACTTTTTACCAGTCAGGCCCAACTTACTGAGGCTCATTTGTTTTGCTTGTCACTTAAAACAAACTTGTGGCTCCTTGTGATGTGCAGACTTCCTTCTCTCTGAATTGCAGTTCCATATTGTTTACCAGATGTTAAACAGGACCTCTTCTCAGAAATGCAGCTGGCCCTCTGTTTGCTTTCACTCGTTTTCCCACTGAAAATCTGAGCCACTCACCTTGCTGGTCCTTGTGCAATAGGAAATGGTCCGTGTGTGAAACGGAGTGAGGGAGATTGCCAGAAATGTGAATCGGCCGATCTCGCGCTCCTGCAAACTCCCTCACTTGGTTTCAGCTTCCCTTGCTACAAGAGAAAGCAGGCTGAAATGAGGCAGATTGCAGCAGCGCGAGATCAGCCGATTCGCATTCCTGGCAATCTGCCTCTTTCGGTTTCAGCCGGCTTTCTCTTGTAGCAAGGGAAGCTGAAACCGAGCGAGGGAGTTTGCAGGAGAGTGAGATCGGCGTTTCTCAGCACATGCCAATTTGCGCTCCACTTGCAGAGGTTGGGGCTGGCCATACGGATCACCTTCGGACCGTAAGACGCACCCTCGTTTCCCCCCCCCCACACTTTTGGGAGAAAAAAGTGCATCTTATGGTCCGAAAAATATGGTATATCACATTCATAAATGTATGTTTAAAACATTATCCCCCCCATGGATTCTGCCATCTTCCGAGGAAGGAGGAGTGCATGTGGATTCAGCCTGCCTTAGGTTATTTCAAAGACCAAGGGAAATCTTTTGAACTGGGGGAACAGAGAAGAAGGCATCTGGCCTGTGTCTCATTTAATTCTGTAGAGGAAGAAGGCAATAACCATAAAGATTCGAAGTTCCTTTTTTCCCACCAAAGGGATGACATGAAGTAAAATGATGGGGGGCTGACCAAATGGGGTTGAGGGAAGGGGTGTTGAACCGGGAACCCTTTATAAAGTTTCAATTTGTAAAAAAATACTCTGTCTAGTATTTCCACCTCTAAGCATGTCCTAGTAAAAATTCCTTTTGGACTAGAACCGACTCCAAGAGTTTTTGTTTTCCTAAGACGTGGTTTGGGGTGGGTCCTCTTCTCTATACTCTTTCAAGAGTCTCATCATCTTTTTTACATCGTGGTGACCAAAACCAGATGCAGAATTCCAGGTGTAGCCTTACCAAGGCATTGTAAAACGGTATAAACACTTCACGTGATCTTGATTCTATCCTTGTTAGTACAGGTGTTGGTTTTTTTGGCAGCTGCAGCACACTGCTGGCTCATATTTAAGTGATTGTCCACTAGGACTTCAAGATCCCTCTCACTGTTACTACTATTCAGCAAGGTACCACCTGTGCTATACCTGTGCATTTGGGGGTTTTTGCCTAAATGTAGAACCCTACTTTTTTCACTTTTCATTGAATTTCAATGTTCAAGTCTGCCAAGATCCTGAAAGCAGGACAAGAAGCAACGGATGGAAACTAGTCAAGGAGAGGAGCAACCTGGAACTAAGGAGAAATTTCCTGACAGTTAGAACAACTAACCCATGGAACAACCTGCCTCCAGAAGTGGTGAATGCTCCAACATTGGAAGTTTTTAAGAAGAGACTGGCCAGCCATTTGTCTGAAATGGTATAGGGTTTCCTGCCTGAGCAGGGGGTTGGACTAGATGACCTCCAAGGTCCCTTCCAACTTCTTCTTCTTCTTCTTCTTCTTCTTCTTCTTCTTCTTCTTCTTATTATTATTATTATTATTATTATTATTATTATTATTATTATTATTATTATTATTATTATTATTATTATTATTAATCACCCTACATGCAAGAAGGTTGTCATTCTGGAAACCCCTTGGTGATGGCCTGAAGCAGCACAGAGCAGCTTTGGGTGCTCCAAGGTAGTGTAGTATATTTTCCATGCAGAATGTGTAGAAAAGTCTTGAAGAGAAATTCTTACCTGAATATGATCAGGTATTTTTATTTATCTCCAAATTGCAACTAGACACAAGCGCTGTATTCTCCTCTTTAATGAGAGATAGGATAGGTGGGAAAAGTAAAAGGATTTTTTGGGGGGTTATTAGTAAGAAAGACACACTGAGGTAATGAAAAGGCACATAATTATATGATGGCAAAGAACATTATTAAGTGTCTGGAAATATGTGGTTTATGTATAGCAGGGGAAGGAAGAGCTGATGGACTAGCTAGCCTTAATAAGTGAATTAGTAAGAGTGGAATTTGGATGATTGATGGTCCAGTGCTGTGGAAAATAGGTTTGAAATAAGTGTGGTCCTTTTTGTTTTTATATATTGGCAATTATTACAGAAATACTTTTAATTATATTAAGATTAATCCCAAATTTCTGTTGTACCTGCTCAAATAATAAAGTCTAAGCCTTATATTGTGTCCTTTTATTTATATTCTAAAATTAAACATAAAGAAGAAACAGCACAATACATATAGAAACAATTCAGATGGTTATTACATATTTCTAAATATTTTGTTAGATCTTATCAATCAAAATTCTAGGCTTACCTCTTCCATCTCATGGACCTCCTTTTCAAACCACTTGAGAAAAATAAAAAAAATAGATATTAACAGATAACATTTTTACAAAATAAAATATTTTAAAGATACATATCAAAAGTTTCTTACCTTAAGCAATGACTCTAATATCTAAGAAAGAAAATATATATTATAAATATATATTAAAATATTTATTATAAATCACCATCAATTTAATTTATAACAATTTAAATATTTGTTTAATAAACAAATTCATTTTCAATTTTCCCAAGGATGATTTTCTATAAACAACAACATAAAAATTATTACAGTATTAAATGATATATATTTCTCTTTATAATTAAAAATATATTCCACTTTAGAGGAAAAAACTATACCTAGAAAGTATAATCTTTTCCATTAATTTGCTTTTTATTTTTCATGGTTTGTGTTTATTTTTTTTCCATAACTGGCAGTAGCATCTAAGCCTCCAAAACAATACAGTTAGTCCTCAATTTACAACCATATTTGAGCCCAAAATTTCTGTCACTAAGTGACAGTTGTTACGTGAGTTTTGCCCCATTTTACAATCTTTCTTGCCACAACTGTAAGTAAATCACTGCAGTTGTAAAGTTATAATAACATGTTTATTAAGTGAAGCTGGCTTCCCCATTAAACTTTGCTTGTCAGAAGATTGCAAAAGGTGATCACATGAATTTTGATCACGTGACCACAGGGATGCTGTAATGTTTGTAAGTGTGAAAACGGTCATAAGTCACTTTTTTCAGTGCTATTATAACTTCAAACGGTGATTAAACAAACTGTTGTAAATCAAGGACTACCTATAATTCAATGATGACTACAAATAGAAAAACACTTTATGTCAAAAAGATTCATGGCAGGATTATTACTAGCAGGAATGTAGTCCTTCAACATTAGTTTAATCTTTATTAAACATCCAATTTATTTTTAAAGATGGATAAAGTGTCCAAACTATTATCTTTTTTTTCATTCAAAAATAAAATCCTTCAGATTAGTTCTAGGTAACTCTTCCCAAAATAGTCATATGTTCCTACAATGTATTCCAAGGAGGTTTTATTTGCCTAAGGAAATTGAGGGGAGAAAAAAAAAGCTAAATGAAATCATTTTCAATTATCCAAAATGATATTGAACTGAAACCTATTCTTCTACCATCACCACCACCACTACGGAATAACACACAAAATGTTTTGCTTACTTTAATTGCCAGTAAGCATTATATGGCAATTAAAGCCATATAATATTTTAAAAGAAGAAAAGATTGTACAAACCTGGTTTCAGTATGGGCAATTACAGGCTAGGTGGAAGGAAGACCAGAAAATTGGTTTTTCAATGACTGATGAAAATTTGGTAAAGCAAATTAGAGATCAAGGTCAAGCACATATCAAAAGGATATATCTTGCATTGATAGAAATTGATTCAGAGGTGGAACTTATTAAAGACTGTATGATAAAGTGGGCTCAGAATTTTCAATGGATACTTGGGAAAAGATCTGGGTGAGAAATGTAAAATTTACACAGGCCCAAAAATCTAAGAGAGAACTTTTATAAAATGTTTTATAGGTGGCACTTAGATCCTAAAAAATTAGCAAGTATGTATCCGAACTGCCAGCCCAAATGTTGGAGGTGTGGTTGTGAGAATGCAACGTATTTTCATATATGGTGGACCTGTAAAAAGGTTAAAGCTTTTTGGATTAAAATTTGGTGGAATGTGCAAAAAATATTCAAGAAAAGGATAAAGTTTTGTCCGCAATTGTTTCTGCTGGGCATTATTATAGTTATTACTGTTGTGGACACTAAGTTGATGTTGAATTTAACTATGGCAGCGAGACTTTTAGTAGCGCAACATTGGAAGAAGGAAGAACTGCCGACTATAGAAGAATGGACTTTAAAAGTTTCCAATTTGGCGGAAATGGCAAAGATCTCAGCGTACTTGAAAGACCAGTCACAACAGAGATATATTGTGGAGTGGAGAAGATGGATTGATTATATCCAGAATAAATATGGGTCTAAAAAGTTTCACCTAGCATTTGAATAAGTATTGATGTGATATATAAATTACTTGTAGTTATTTTAATAAGAGTTAAAGTGCAATAGAATTTAATATTTTATTGTTGTTTGCATATGGTAGATTATGATTGTTTGTATTTTTATACCCTGTATTTAGCTCTGGGAAGTCGGGGAGGGGGGAGGGGGAGGGAAGAGTTGGGGAGGTTTGGGGAGGGGGTTGGGAGGGGTTTTGTTTTTTAAAAAATGTACTGTAAAACTTTTCAATAAAAAATGTTTTGCTTACTGTGTGAAGCAAAACCCCTTCCAAAAATAATCACAACTTACAGAAAAGTTGATTGCTCACTTACGCAATACCAAATAAATCAGTTTATTAAGTTTTCAGGGCAAAATGTAAACAGATTGATAGTGAACTAGCACCAAACTAATTTATAATTTCAACAGTAGTATATTGATACTGGATAATTCTGAAATTGCTAGAATTTTTAAAAAGTACGTTTCAAGCCTAAGTGAAAAGAAAAAAAAATCACTTAAAGACTAAGCAATGACAATACCTTAACACTCCATGAAGAGAGCGAAGTAGAATAATGGATAACAAAATGTGAAATGTTTAAACTTCCAAATGATGCCTCCTTACGTTAGCTTGAGCAGAAAAAGGATTTTCTCTTATAAGTTGTTTAGCTAGGTTGATCTTTAAAATTTTGAAGTCCCCTCATTGGAGGAGGGAATTTACCATGTGCTTAGCACTGTATTTGTTCTGTACACAACTGCACAGCCTCGTGATTGGCTAATCCAGCCAGCGGGAATTCCTGGACACCGGGTTGGGTGCCTGAGGCAAGGCGGGAGATACCAGTCGTGTGGTTGGCTAGCGTCCGGTGCTTGCCGGACATATAAGCAACACGGGGCCATGCGAGTTCAGTTCTACCACGTGCAGCTAAATAAACAGTCTATACCCAGATCCGTCTCTGTGTTATCTGTCGCCCATCCAGACACAACAGTATTGAAACAGAAGGCTGCTCATTTTAGAATCTACAGCTAGCAAACATATAGCTGATGATAGTTCTGTGGCAGTGAAATTGCCCTTGATGTAACTGAATTTCTAGGCAGCTATGCTTTTAAAGGCAGAGAAACATCTTTCCACATCTATTCTAAATTTCAAAAGAAAATGGTAGCTATTATAGACACTATAGCTGATTTTTTTCAAGTATAACTAAACATCACAATTAACAGTAAATAAAATCTTACACTTATACAGTACAATAAACATTATGCTTACTTGCTTTTCTTCACGAAGTGCATTTTCTAATTGTGTCCTAAGTTGTGAACAACATATCAGGAAAGAAGTCATATCTTCATAATCTTCCTTCCAGTGAGAAAATATACATATATATATAATGTATTTTAGAAATATTGTTAGAGAAATTTTTTTCTAAGATTTGTAATAATCTTTTACAATTTTTAACATCAATTTACAAGTTCTATCATTTTCATAAAGTAACAACAGCATTTACTTAATCTATAACAAGTAAGTTAAAAATGAAAATATTAGCTAGGACACAATCCTATGTCAACTGAAATGACAGGTTCCAGTGAATAAATTAGCTTTCTATTTATTAACCAAAATTTATGTTGCATATTCTTTTGATTTTAGGTTTACAACAGATAAAACATTAATAAAATCAAAATCTATTCATAAAGCCACATAATAAAGAATATATAAAAACTATAAATAAAAGCAGAGCTACCATCATACAAGTTAAAATACCTCTTAATAAAAACTATTTTCATTACCTTCTGGATCTGGAACATCATCAAAGTAAAGATATTATTAGAGAAGGAAATTGCCCCATAGGGGCTGATGAGCTTAATTTCTAGATTCCTGACCACCTGATTTTTTTTTTTTTTTTGCACCAAGCAAAGAATCATCTCACTTAGCACATATAGATTAGGCAGATTCTACATGAAGAAAACAATCCTGCAGATTCAAGTATTCACTTGAAGCTTAAAATAGAGTTCTACTGGTAACATATGCAGTTCCTGCAGAACAAGTATTTTACTGCTAAACTAATCAGAAAAGTGGTTGCTATATTCTACACCAGCTGTAGCTTCTGAGTTCTCTTCAAGAATATCCTCACATAAAGCCTATGGTAGCATTGTACAGGTAGTTTTTGACTTATGACCACAATAGAGCCCAGAATTTAGATCGCAAGTTGTTGAAGTCAAGGAGCCAAAATTAATAGTATTTATAGCTAATCACAACATAATCATTCAGAACAAACTATTGCTAGTCCTCACTGAACAACTGTGTCGTATAGTCACCATTCAATAGTGATGAAAAAGAAATTTTGTCACCAATCCTCTCACTTAACAATCTTTGCAGGAAGCAAAGGAAAGCTCAAATAACATCATAAGCAGAATTGGGGGTTTCACTTAGCATCCACTTCACCTAATGATCACGTTACTGGTCTCAATTGTGATAATTAAACAAGGACTACCTGTATTACATCTTTTGTTACTTCTAATTAATATTTGCTTAGCATAAAACCAATATCATTCATGGTAAAATGAGCCCTATTCAAACAGCATGTAATGTTATTTACAGGTAGTTCTTCTTCCTCTTCCTCTTCCTCTTCTTCTTTAGTTTCTTTAATTTCACCTTCCTTTATATAGACACCTTCCATTGTATGTACAATCTGCAAAAAGTTCCAAATAATGTTCTAATCTCTCATTGGCAATGCTTTCTATTTTCCTAATCTTAGAATCCTAGATCATTTAGTCTTATTTAAGATAGACTTCTCTTTTCCTTTAGTTTTAGTAACTTTTATGCATTTGTGTTCAACAATCTGTAGTTTTCAGAATTTATACTATTATAAAAGAAAAGATTGCCTTAAGTCAAGGTTGATCAGTGATGACAAAATATACATATCGGGGATTCTTGACAATGATACAAGAGTGCTTAGCATTTATTTCTTTATTTAGTTTATATATCTACACATCCCCCATTTGTGAGTCTGGGTATCTTAAATTAAAACATAAAAAATACCAAAAAAAAAACCTCCAGAATGAAGTCACAGTATAAACAAAACATGAAAACAATTAAAAACAAATAATCAAGTTCCACATCTTTTTTTTTGCAATCCTTTTTGCAATCACTCAATTCACTTTCAACTATGGGATTTTCAAATAGCTCCCATCCATTTTACCAACCTTTTCTTTTTTTTCCAGACCAGCTATATGCTGCCATCTGCTGTGATCTGCCTTTACATTAGAGCAGGCATGTCAAACTCACGACGTCACATGACGTCGCACGACGTATCACAACTTTTTCCCCATTGCTGGCAATGGGGTGGGTGCGGTTTCAGTATGATGCATCCAGCCCCGCAGGCCAGCAGTTTGACATGCCTGCATTAGAGATAAAACATTCTGAAAAAGTACTTTAAACTAAGTAATTGACGTTATTCAAGTATTACATGATTTATTTTCCCATTATTTGCTGCATCCCAAACCCAAAGACCTTTCAAAGCAGCCATAAGCTATATTGTTCAAACATTCTCAATTTCATTTTTTATTTTTTTATTGTTCTATTATTTTACTTCTGTTTACACTCTTTTCATTTCTTATTGTTATTGCAGTAAGCCATCTAGAGTAGCCCCTTGAGAAAGGTGGCAAATAAATTTAACAAGTAATAAATAATAATTCTCAATCTGCATGGTTGGTTTTGGATTTTAGCAAGAAAATGAAGATTCAGCAAAAAGAATGTAAGTCTGACAAATCCTTTTGTTAAAGTCACATTTTATGGCAAATACCCTTTGTTCATGCCAAGAGAAAAATCCATTAATCAAACCAAAGCATACACTGATCTTTATTATATAAATACATGCATCTTCTGCATTGTGACCTTTTAAAATATACAGGTAGTCGTCAGCTTATGATCACAATAGAACCTGCCCATTATGGTCACATCACGATGGCTGTTAAGAGAAGCATCTCACTTAACAACCCCCCATCCCTGCTCTCCCAAATGTACCGGTAATCATTAAACAAATATGTAGGTCATTAGGTAGAACATGAGGTGCCACAGGGTGAGGAAGGCCTTTGGAGGCCTACCACATGCCCAGACCCTTCCACACTCCTGCAAACCTCTCTGGGCCTCTGAAGGCTTTCCCATCTCTGAGACACATGGTGCTCTTCTCCCTGGACTTCTGGGTTCCTGTGGACTTCAGGGTTCCACAGGCCTCAGCCTGCTTCCAAGCTGGCTATTCAACCAGGCAACATTGCCCAAATTTGGTCAACAGAAGCAAACAGCACATGGAAGACATTTACAGCCTGTAGGCCAAGGTCTATTTCACATCTAGCAACCCAAGGGTCTCCCAAGACTTCAAGGAGATATCTATTTACAGAGCTGTAGTTGTGAGTAAAGATGCAGTAGTATCAGTTACATTCACTGCCTCGATTTAATTAAATACAAACAAGGAATAAAAATCAAATAATAAATAATGTTAATGATTAACCTACCTCATTTAGATGTTTTGTAATATTCCTAAGCATGTCCATTTCATCAAACATTCTATCTTTATTTCCTGATGTAAGACTCAGAGAATATTGGGTAATGGTTTCTTTGGGAGCTGCAGGCACTAAAACCATTGGGTTAGCTTCATGTCTGCTATACAGTCTTCCTTTCTTCTTTGTTCCGGGAGATGAGATGTCAATTAGGTTTTGTTTCCTTTGTTTTGTTGCATTCATTGTGTTGGTTATATAATCTTTTCAAGAACAAATAATAAAAATTTCAAACTTTGAAAACATTTTAATACATACAAATATTTTTCACCTTGAAAATTGTCCCAATAAATTTCCTATATTCCAAGAAGTTTAATCTAACCTACCTTTAGCATACCATCCCTTTTAACATCTTTGTTTTCAGTTTTCAAGCTGTATCAACAATCCTCTAGAACCCATTTATTTTATTATTTTATTTTATTTTTATTTTTATTCCATTTATATCCCGCCCTTCTCTGAAGACTCAGGGCGGCTTACAAGCTTAGCAGTAGCCTTCATTCTATGTATATGCCTGCTTATTAGGGCTTTCACACACACCCCAAGCGGCATTATTACAAAGTCAGCTTAATTGCCCCCAACAATCTGGGTCCTCATTTTACCTACCTCGGAAGGATGGAAGGCTGAGTCAACCTTGAGCCTGGTGGATGCGAACCTGCACTAATTGCAGGCAGCTGGTGTTACTTAAGGAGCCATTAGCCCACTGCTCCACCAAGGCTCTATAATATTTAATATAATGGTTATATTAATTTCACTCCCTGAGAGCCAATATTGTAATGGTTAGACTGCTGGACTAGGAGTGGGAAAAATCAAGTTCTAATTATGTTTTAAGCATAGAATACAACTACGGTAAATGACCTTGGACTAGTCATTCTCTCACAGCTATGATCAGGGTCATACTGAAAAGCCAACTGAAAAAACAAACCTCTCATTACCTCAGGCATTAATAGTTTTCCTATTTAAACTACATGAACAGAATGCAGAAATAAGTGGCCCTGCAACCAAATACACACAAACACACACATACACACACACACACACACACACACAGAGAGAGAGAGAGAGAGAGAGAGAGAGAGAGAGAGAGAGAGAGAGAGAGAGAGAGAAACTTTTAAATGCTGCCAGTTTTTTTCCTGTAATTAAGTAAAAGTAGAATATAAATTAACTTTCACATTACATTGAATATACTGCAGAGGTCCCCAATCTTTTTGTTACCAGGGACTGGTTTCAAGACAATTTTTCCATGAACCAGGGGTGGGGTGGCATGTGGGGGGGTAGGAGTATGATGGAATCATGAATTAGAGATGCTTTATAATTCTGATCCAGATAGCATAAACTCTGCAGAACAGTTTTAAACAGAAATTTATTGATCAGGAATCCTAGGCAGACCTACATTTGCTGTTAGGATCATTTGTTCATGAGCATATCTGTCCATTCAGCAGTGTAAAAAAAAGTAAAGGTAAATTCACCCCATGTTCATACAGAGCGAAGAAACCTCGTTGCTTGGATTTGTGTAGTGATCATACAAAGGCATAAAGCCAGGATATCCCGCAATAAACTTTGAAACTCCTCCCACTGTTCTAGATAAGCTATAGGATTTACTAAGAATTAGGATACATTTCCCAGAAGCCATCTCTTAACCCTGTAAATACATGTTCTTACATACAATTCTGCTAAGGATACAACATTAACCCTGCAAATGCTAAATACTCTAACACAGTTCTTAAGTACATGCTCCAGCCCACAGGTCGGCAACCCGCAGCTCCGGAGCTGCATGCAGCTCTTCAAGCTGTCTCCTGCGGCTCCCAGTTGCCCGGTGCGTACACGCCTCTCCAAACGGGCAGTGGTGCGCGCGCACCTCTCCAAACGGAGAGTGGCGCCGCCCATTTGGAGAGGTGCGCACACACCACTCCGAATGGGCGGAGGTGCGCATGCACCTCTCCGAACGGGCAGTGGCACCGCCTGCTTAGAAAGCTGCTGCGGCCCGTTTGCACAGCAACGGGCCGTGGCAGCTTTCCAAAAGAGCAGCGCCACCGCCCATTCCAAGAGGTGCGCGCACACCTCTCTGAACGGGCAGAGGTGCGTGCACAGCTTTCAGAACGGGCGGTGGCGCCACCCATTTAGAAAGCTGCCCAAAGGCGGTAGCTCTGCAAACGGGCTGCGGCAGCTTTCCAAAAGGGCAGCGCCACCACCCGTTCCAAGAGTGCGCACGCACCTCTCAGAATGGGCGGTAGTGCCGCCCATTTGGAAAGCTGCTGCGGCCAATTTGCAGAGCTACCGCCTTCCTCTGAAGGCGGCAGGTCTGCAAACTGGCCGCAACAGCTTTTGAAACCAGCGGTGGCAGGTTTACAAACGGGTGGCGCTGCCACCCGTTTGGGCGGAGATGTGCATGCACCTCTCCAAAGGTTTGAAGAGCTGCATGCACACCTCCAAACAGGCAGCGGTTTGGAGGGCCTGGTGGTGGCTCCGGAGGTGCCCGGGCTGAAGGTGGCGCCGCAACCCAGCACCCATTGCCAGGGAGACCCGTCGCTGCGCAGGTGCCTGTTTTGCGCATGCATAAAACGTTTTGGGGTTTTTGCACATGCATGTGCATGGATGCATGCGCGCACACATTTTGCGGCTCCCAATTGTGTGTGTGATGGAACCGGTTCGGAGTGGCTCTTTTGTTTTTTGCTGTTGCCGACCCCTGCTCTACCCAGATGGTTATATATTGGTCCAGCACAGATGGGGTTCAGGATGATTCAAGTGTATTGCACTTATTGAAAATTTTCTAAATAAACAAACAAATAAATAATGCACTTATTTCTATTATTATTACATTGTATTAGATTAGATCAGTGACTTTCTGCTTCTAAGAAAGTGGGAAGGAAAGGACAATCCTAAACTCAGCCTTCCAGGAAAACCCAGCATGTTAAGGAAGTGCTGAGAACACCATTCAAAAGACAGAGAGAGAGACCAAACCAATTTGGCACTGTGCAAGCGTCCAGCAGTCTTGGAAAAGATGCAGATTAGGGAGGGATTCCCTTGAAGACTCTATGCTTAAGGAGAAATGTAGCTTGTCTCCTCCCCCTTTGCATGCCAGGTAACAACGCACAGGGCTTGCAAACTTGGAGAGCTGCAGAAGAGAGGGACACACACACACACACCAAATTAAACCATGAAAAACAGTCAGGATGTTGCCAAACATGAGGCACCTGGAGCATCAAAACAAAAGCAAAAAAACTCCAGCTGAAATGCAACAGAGCCCAGCGGTCTTAGAAAAAGGGCAGATGAGAGAGATTCCCTTGGAGATGCAGAGCTTAAGGTGAAAGGTAGCTTTTCCCTGCCCCTATTTGTACCTTGACAAAAAGACACCCTCACACACACATACCTTGGGAGGGTCCCCCTCCAACAAGGCTTTGGGGAAGCTCCCGGTTGCAAGCTGGGCTGGTGCACACTTGTCTTGCAAACTTGGAGAGTTCCACGAAAGGCATGCAAGCTCAGCTGGAGTGGAGGGGGAAGAGGAGGAAAGTGAGGAAGAAGACGAGGAAGAAGTAGGAAGAGGACTGGCCAGTTGTAAGGGCAGCCGCCAGAGGACCTTTGAACTGAGTAAGACAGTTTCTGCCCAGCCACCCTCCCGCTCCTGCTCAGACCCCTGCACTCTTGTCTCACGCCCAGAGGTGGAAGACATGCCTTCAGTGCACCTCCAGCTGCACAGCCTGGTTCCTAACTGGCCGTGGACTGGTACCGGTCCACGGACCAAGGGTTGAGGACCCCTGATATATTGCATTAGTGTTCTTCAAAGGCAAGAAGTCTCCACATATATAAGATATAACAGTAGGATCCAAAAAAAGGTCACAGAACTAGCCATGTGTACTTCAAATTCTAATAATTTATCAATTAGTAAATAAAGGTCATTGTCAGGCACAAGTAACCAGGAACAGGAGTGGAGTTCAAAGCAGTAAAAATTTAGTACAGGGAATCTATACACAAGAATCTGATCTACTAAATATCAAGCTAAATTTGGCACTAGATAAAAGTCAATATAATTCATGGGGGGCTGGACTTGGATCTCTTGTGGAGCACAGCAATTCCAAATTAACATGTCTAATCCCAGTTTCGGGCTAAGCCTGCTCATCTCTTACATCACTCCCCCTTCTAATATGGCTCTATCCCTTCTCCATGGGCTCTTCAAAGCTGCTCTCTCTCTCTCTCTCTCTCTCTCTCTCCTGTATAGTTTCTTTGAAGTCTGAGTTCTCATGGGAACTTGATAAAGAAGTCAGCGAAACCATCTCAATGAAAATTTCCTCCCCTGCTTCTGAAGTAGCTAGTGAACCTGGTGGCAGTTGCTGGAAAACAGAGTGTTAGAAAGATCTATCACCACCAATATAGCCATGAAACCTTGGACCAGGGGTAAATCAGTAATGAAGTGTAGAAAGACTGCAGGTTGTGGACAGTTATGTGGGAGGAGTGTTGCAAAAGTCTTGCTTCTCATGGAGGGACTTGGCCCTCCTCCATGTATGGCAAGAGGCCACATAGTCCTTGATGTCCACTGTCATGGCTTAGGCTAACAAAAATCTCTTAATGTTCTGAGCAGAGTTTAAAACACTCCCCCATACCCTCTCTCTGGTTATCATAGAAAAGCTGCAAAATTTCTTCCCTGAAAGAGGAGGAAAAGGGACACAGTAGTGCTGGGATTGCCTTGAGGTCATGCATCTGAGCCCAATAAAACTAGATCCTAGTGTGATTGAATTTCTCCCAACCTTTCCAAGGATAGTATATGTGGGTGCAAGGCTGCAAGGTTGTTGCTGCTACTAGAGTATGCTGAATTTGAGAATACTGTGGCTTGTAAGAAAGAACATTTGGAATCAGGTTCTTTGAGACCAGGACATACTGAAATGTAAAAATCAAAGCATGAGAAGAATTGACTCCATCTTATTTGCCTGGGTGAAAGCAGTTTGGTCTATTGCAAGATGTGTAGATTCTTGTGGTCTGTATTGCACTCTATGGGAAAATGTGTGCCTTCTGAAAAGTGTCTTCATTGTTCAAATGTGGATTTAATTGCTAGGAGCTCCTTGTTAAGCGCAGGACAACAGGCATTTCTTCCTTGCCCACACCTTCTTGTATAAGAACATCTCCAATTTCTAGTCTGAAGTATTTGTCTGCTGTAACTAATTTCAATTCTTCAATTCTTCAATATAGTCTCTTACTTTCTGGCTGCCTTTTGGGGGCACTTGAATTCTGCATGTTATGCTATATTCTTGGGTGGGATCTCATATTTCTAAAGTATGCTAAGAGGTTTTGG
Source organism: Vipera ursinii (assembly GCF_947247035.1). Classification (NCBI taxonomy): domain Eukaryota; kingdom Metazoa; phylum Chordata; class Lepidosauria; order Squamata; family Viperidae; genus Vipera; species Vipera ursinii. The sequence continues at coordinate 111,486,016 of NC_139517.1, read as the reverse complement.
TAGTTATCCATGATCCGGTCATTGTGCTCAATAATGGGGAGTGTCTGTCTGGAGGCTAAAGCTATTGAGTAGGCTGAGTGGGCTGAGAATAAAGGACATCCATTGGAAACTCCACTGGTCTGGTGCCTAGTTATATGCCATACACTTGAAACCTCCTAAAAATCAAATACTATATTCAATTGTTCTTACATGTTTCTAAGATTGTACATTATCCCAGAAAAATACAACATCAATTTTAAATAAACAGATTCAATAATATAATTCAATACCTGCTCTAAATAATCAGTAAACTACACTAGAGAAATAGAGGTTTTCTTCAGTTAATACATCAGTTAAAGTAATAATTCTGTTTATACTATCTCCATCCTTTAGTGATTTTGCCAGACAAATCTTATTGCATTCTTTGACCAAGTGACAAAATTAAGGGACCAAAGGAATGCTGTAGATATAATTTACTTGGACTTTAGTAAGGCATTTGATAAAGTCGATCACAACCTACTACTTGATAAGATAGAAAAATGTGGGTTAGATAGCATCACCACCAGATGGATTCGTAGCTGGCTGACAGGCCGTACTCAGCGGGTGGTCCTCAATGGAACTGCATCTACATGGAAGGAAATGTATAGTGGGCTGCCCCAGGGCTCTGTTCTGGGCCCAGTGCTCTTCAACATCATCAACGATTTGGACGAGGGGATAGATAGGGAACTATTTGCAGACAACACCAAGCTGACAGGAATAGCCAACACTGCAGAAGATAGGCTTAAAATACAGGAGGATCTGGACAGACTTGAACATTGGGCACTATCTAATAAAATGAAATTCAATGGTGAAAAAAGTAAGGTTCTACATTTAGGCAGGAAAAATCAAATGCACAAGTATAGTATAGGTGGTACCTTGCTCAATAGTAGTAACTGTTAGATGGATCTTGGAGTCCTAGTAGACAATCACTTCAATATGAGCCAGCAGTGTGCTGCAGCTGCCAAAAAAGCCAACACAGTGCTAGGCTGCATCAACAGAGCACGAAGTATTAATACCACTTTATAAAGCCTTGGTGAAGCCACATTTGGAATACTGCATCCAATTTTGGTCACCACGATGTAAAAAAGATGTTGAGACTCTAGAAAGGGTACAGAGAAGAGCAACAAAGATGATTGGGGGACTGGAGGCTAAAACATATAAGGAACTGTTGCTGGAATTGGTATGTGTAGTTTAACGAAGAGAAGGCTGAGGGGTGACATGACAGCGTTCCAATATCTCAGGGGCTGCCACAAAGAGGGAGTCAAGCTATTCTCCAAAGCGCCTGAAAGCAGGACAAGAAGCAACGGATGGAAACTAGTCAAGGAGAGAAGCAACCTAGAACTAAGGAGAAACTTCCTGACAGTTAGAACAATTAACCAGTGGAACAACCTGCCTCCAAAAGTGGTCAATGCTCCAACACTGGAAGTTTTTAAGAAGAGACTGGACTGCCATTTGCCGGAAATGGTATAGTTTTCTGCCTGAGCAGGGGGTTGGACTAGATGACCTTCAAGGTCCCTTCCAACTTATTATTATTATATCTTGTTTTTTCTTGTACTGCATTATAGTCCTTAATACTTGTTTTCTTTTTTCATTTATTATAGATCTAAAAGAAATATTTTAAAAATAAACTGCTTTTACAATTCATACAACTCATTTTCAGCATTATTATCTTAAAAACAAGCTAGAAAGAATAATCTTAATGGTCAATTTTAAATATATTATTTTTATGTATCATTTCAAAATGATACATAATTTGAGAATAGTGTTTAGATCTAATTTGATCTCACGTGAGAGCAGCATTATTCTAGTATTCAATAAAGAATTCCCTTCTTTTTCTAAGTTTCCATGCAAGCCTGAAAAAATGCCAATCTTTTAAGATAAGCATTCATTTTAAGTAGCATCTTTTTTTCCACACTTGCTTATAAACTTGAAGTTGTTTTAATAAAAAGCAGAAAGTTATATGCATACTCATGCCTGATACAATATACAGTATTAATCAATAATAACTACAATAACAATTTAATACTTTCAGGTAACAGAATAACAGAGTTGAAAGAGACTTGGAGGTCTTCTAGTCCAGTGCTTTCCCACCTGTTTCATTAGTTTCATTAAGGACTACATGTTGAGGAAACTTTCTGTTTGCGTCGCAGTAAAACAAGACACCGGAAGGCAGGGCTCTGCCTTCTGCGCCAGATTTCACCCTGCTGGGGGCCCTAAAAAGGGCCTAAAGTCACCCCAAACAGGTGATGAAGAGGAGGGGTGCCTTGTTGATCACGGAGAGATGGCAGTCTTTCCGTTCAATCCAAAGAAAGCCCTCCAAACCAGTAAGAGAAAGACTGGCTATATTCCTGTGACCGGCCATTAGCTGCTGACAACCGAAGAAGAAAAAAGCACCAATTACCACATCGTAAACAGCATGCTTTCAACTGGGTGAGAATATTGATTTTTTTTCTATAATATTTTCCTACTGAATTTCCTGGGAAAGGCTCCCAAGAAACTAAACACCTCCGAATGTAAACAGAAGCGGCATTTTAATTTTATGGGGAACAGAAATATACAATACTGAAATGGAAGTAACATAAAGCTACAGTTTTGATAAATTTCAGAACTGAGATAACTGTTAAGATTTTCTCTTTTAAAAAAACATTGAGGCAAAATATAAGAAATCAGTCCTTTGTCTTAATAGTGGAAAAGGGACTTTGAATGATATCTAGCAATGGATTTGTGTATAGCACTATGATTTGCTTCCTGGCTGCTTGGTAATTTAGTTTGGGAGAACAGCTGGCAATAAAGGAAAATATTTTGGCATATTTATCACCCTGATCTTCTTGGATTATAAATACCTACTGAGCTTGGACTTTTAACCTCAAGAGCTAGTGGGAGAGAAGAAATATTTGACCTTGGACAATACCTGGCTGGGAGAGACTTCTGTGCTGTTTTCAGAGAGGTTGAACGTTGTGAACATGTTGAAAATTATGGATTACAACCTTGCCTGATTGACAATTTTTGGATACTTGAGACAAAGGATCACTATAAAATATTGCTTTCAGGACTGAATCTACCCTCTGGAATCTATTGGATTATAAAGGATACATATAAAAACCAGAAAATTAGCGGGAACTTTGATTTACTCTTACTGAGACTGGTAATACTAGACTAGAGGATCTCCAGGAAAGATGTTTCAAGAAAAAAAAAACACTTTTCAGAAGGAAATATATTCTATGCTAGGGTGGCAAACCTATGGGACTGGGGGACCGCCCTCAGTCCTTTGGGAGAAGGGCGGTAAAGAAATTCAATAAATAAATAATAAATAAATAACTGAATGTTGGTGGGTTTCAAAGAAACCCACCGTTTACTCCAGCCGCAAACTGCTTTAAATGTATCACTAGAAATGATGGAGACTGCGGATCCGGAGTCGAGTTCCATCTTGCAAGGTACCCCTTGCAACTGGATCTCTAGTGTTATTTTTGGTGTGAGAACCCGGTGAATGTCTGTGTGTGAGACGGTCACCTTGTTCCAGAGGAATTTGGTGGGGGAGGGCTGAGGAGATTTGAGATGAAGGGACTCAGTACCTTGCCACGCATCCACCGATTAAAGTTCGTGCGAGTTGTCCCACGTGCGATTTCTGCAGACGGCCGCGATGTGTTCTCTTACTGTAGGACCGGCACTTAACAGACCTGAACCTGCAGGTCGCCCTTGGATGGTTTCCCCCACAGCTAGCGCATTTTTGAGTGGTTTATTTGCAGTTGCAGCTTGTGCATTTGCTAGTTGTTGGTGTCTTCCACTGGCTTCCATTGTTGTCGCGCCGCAGTTGCTGTCGTCCTTGCTTTTGATGCATGGCATCAATCTCAGCCTCCTCCTCCGCTTCTCCGAACCTGCTGTCCACAGCCTCCGTGATGAATGGAACCGCCTGGGCTGCTGGGTCGAGTTTGATGGGTCGCATTTACTGCTCCCCCACTGGCTTCGCTGGCCAAGATCTCATCCTGAGCATCTTGTAATGTGATCATCGGCCGGACATATAAGCGCTGCTGCAGTCACTTGTATTGGAGCCCACACACCAATCGATCCTGCAACCTTTCTTCTAAATTAGAAAAATTGCACAGGCGTGGGGCTTCCCGTAGAGCTGCAATAAATTCAGAAGCCATCTCACCTGGTCGCTGGCACCATTGGTCAAACTGGCCTCGCCACACCAGTTTGGACATTCACAGCATGAAATGATTATTCAACTTTTCCACAACGTCCTTGTACGAGATGGTCTCGATCGCTGTCGGTGTGCAGAGGCTAAAGGCCAGGTCATGGATCATGGGGCCACTCAGGCAGGTCAGGAATGCGGCTTTCTGGATATCATCAATGATCCGGTTAGCCCACAAAAATCCTTCTACCTGGCTCAGGTGTGAAGCCCATCTCTCAGGATGCCGCATATCAAATGGCAGCACCTGCCCGTACTGTGCCATTGCCATCCTGTTTCTCCACTTCGCTGACCGCAAGCTCTTGCTTATCCGGCCGAGGAAGGTTCGGGGAATTACTTTCCACCGATCCTTAGTGACTTCAGCTCCTCAGGAGAAACAAGTTCCCATCCTCGTCGCCACTATTGTGTAGTGGGTTCTTGGCCGCATGGTCAGACAACAGACAAAGGACTCAGCACAGCAGCTCTTTATTGGTGGTAGTTCAAAAAAGCGAACAAAGGGGTTACCTGTACCCCTTATATACTTGGCCAGGTGCAGCCAATCCCTTATTTAGGTTTTCCCACCGAGCGCTTACCAGCCAATCCAGTTACAGTACAGCGCCACCTGATGGTCACAAAGAACTGCTGCTATATTTTATTATCCCCATACATAACAGAGAAGATCAGCCAGACTACTTGAGAGGAGAAACCTCTTGATGGGCTGCACTGGAAGTTGGCTATTTAGCACAGCAGATAGAGGGAGGTGTTGCTGGGAACAACATGGTTGTTTCCTAGCTGTGTGTTTTATGGTCGTTGTGATTCCTGCATCACTTTGGATTGACATCAGACCTTGACTTGAATCATTCCTTGGAAACTCTGGCCTTTGACTTGTGAGCTCTCTTGTGTTGTGGATTTAAGTTTGCCTGGTAGATTTATTTTGTTTGAGAAACTTTTTAAGTGTTGTATATTCTGGCCATTGCTCTGTGAACTAACATTGGTCTGCTTATGGCTGGACTTAATTGGGACAGTTCTGGGGTTTTTGGTGAAGGGAATTGTGGGGGAATATTAATAAACTCATTAAATCACAGCTTGCCCGCTCTCTTTGTGTGTGTGTGTGTGTGTAAGTGAGCCAGCAGCACACCTTCACGGAACTTGATCCTGAGCCATGTAGGGCTTTAAAGTTGCAACTAGCACCTTGTGTTGGATCAGAAGCAAATCAGCAGCCAAAACAAGCTCCCAAAGAACAGATGGCACGTGCAAATCTAGGCATGCACAAAACCATGTGGACTATCACATTTTGAACCAACTGAAACTTCCAGATATTTTTCAAGGACAGCCCAATGTAAAGCGCATTGCAATAGTCAAGACTGGAGGTGACTAGTGTGGATAAGCATGAGCAGGGATTACTGGTCCAGGAAATGTAACTAACACATAACCCTTGGTTGCGCAAAGGCCTTCCAGGCCACAAGTGCCACCTGCTCCTTGAGAAGGAAAACCCCCAGATTACAAATCAGATCTCTCTGGGGCAATGCCACCCTATCCAAAACCAAAGATGGCATCTCCACAGATCAAAGAATTATAAACCTGCTGGCATTCTGTTTTCCCAGGGTTCATTTTCATTCTGTTGCTCCCTATCTAGTCCTTAACAGCCCTCAGGCACTACAAGAGGGAGGTCAGGGATTGCTTAAGTCACCATGAACTGAGACATACAGCTTCATGCGTGTATTAAAAAGAAGAGAAAATACTAAACCCTGCAGAATCCTGGAAAGCAAGAGTCAAAGGCCAAACTTCTCATTTCCTATCAACACCAATATCAGAAAATCACAAAGGAAGAACATCATAGTGACCTCTCACTCCCAACCCCCAAAGCCATTCCAGAAGATTACTATGGTTAATGGTGTCAAAAGCTGTCAAGAGATTAAGCACAGCAAGGATGGATATACACCTTACCACCATCCCACTAGAGACCCAAAAGTTCAACCAATGCCATTTCCATCTCATATCCATTGAACCCTCATCCGATAGGATCCAGATAATCCATTTCATCCAGAAACCTTTGCAGTTGCTACTCAACCACCTTCTCAATAATGTTTACCAGGACAAAAATTATCTAATAGATGGAATCTAGCAATGCCCTCTTAAGAAGAGGGTGGAGCATCACCTCCTCCTGCAGGAAAGCATTAATCACCAGACCCAGCATGTCTTTTGAGAGGCTTTCACAAACCAGGTTGGGCTTGGATCTAAAACACAGGTGTTTGTGCTCATAATCCCTATGATTATTATGTCTGTAGATTCTTTATTGTCTCTGACTCATACCCCATTACAGAAGAACATAAACTAGCAACAGGCTGGTTAGCCCAATGCAATAGACTCTAGAGGCTACCTAAAGGCTCTAGGGGTAGGCAACCTTGGCTCTTTTGTGGTGTTCAACTCCCAGAATTCCTGAGCCAGGGAGTTGAAGTCCACAAGTCATAAAAGAGCCGTGGTTGCCTACCCCTGGTCTAGACTTTGTGTCGTCTGAACCAAGAGAACTGGGATAATATATTAGATCATAATTAACCTATGTTATGGTTACGTGTACGTTATGGTTAAATCTGTATCACATAACACAACAGCTGTATCTATAATTCTCTGTGATATTATTCGCTGTCTTCCACAGACCCACCTAGGCAAAGGCCGAGCTACACTTCCCTTTTATGGTCAATGCTTTCCGAAAGCTGATCAAATGCCCATGCGCCGCATCGCCTCCTGTCCGCGCGCCGCTTAAGCCGCCGCTTCGGGTGTCTTGTTGTTTCTTCTGAGGAAAAGGCCGTTATCCCGAAAGGAGGAGAGGCGGCGTGTTTGTGAGAGGCGGCGAAGCTCGCGCCTTTGCGTCATCAACTGTCATTTGGTTTGAACGAGAGCTTGAGTTTTCTGCCTCCAGAAGCGCTACGAGAGTTCCGCGGGGTCGCGCGAGTGGCGAGCTGAAAATGCGTTGTAATCTGTTAGCTTTAATCCAAAATAATAATATCTTTATTTAGGATCAGTTAAAATCATAAGAAAACAGCCGACTTAGTCCGAAGCCTTTATTGGAGTGTACCGTAAGCAAACAAAAGAAAATTAAAATTGTTACGGCGTGGAAGGTATCCCTTTTTACTAACTGCTTTCTTTCCATATCTTTTTTATTATGTCTGGTTCCTATTGGGAGCATTGAAAATCTGTTTTACATAAACTTTATTCCCAAGAAAATATGACTGCAATTGCAGCTAATCATCAATTTCTCCCAATTCCCTAAATAGAGGGAAGATTTTCAATAATAATAATGTATTCTCATTTCATTTGTTTTATTTTGGATTATGTTACTTACAAGTTTATTGTTTTAACACCATTGCCTTCAGGAAAACAGGATTTTATCTACTAGTGGAGCCCAAATAGAGCAAAATTAATGTCATGGTAGAATTAGAAAGATTATATTGGAAAAATTCTATATTGTATCAAATTACCTATACATAGGTAGATTTTATTTGAAGAACTGCCTATCTTCCTTGGCTTCTTTCTGCCCGTAGGATCAAGTAGAGTTGACATGTTTGGGGTTCCCTTAATCAAACAATACCATCTATGGAGAGCTAGGAATCATGTCTTCTCCGTTTTGGCACTTGCCGTCAAGCATAATATCCCCTTGGCCCATGTTCTTGAAGTCTTCAGAAACGCAGCTGCTCTCTCAGGCCTTGAAGTAGGATGCTTATGGAGCACCACTGGTTATATTTTCTGTTACAGGGAGTGGGTTTGTTTGTACATGTGGGATTTTCTTTTTCTTTAGCTGCCCAGAGCCATTGTGGAATCAGGGGACTTCTGAATCTGGTAAATAAATAAAACTAGAAACAAAACAATGACAAACACCTAGAACAATATACAGAACAATCAAGCCCAACCATTCCACTCATACCTAGACAGCCTGATCCCATGTTACCTCTTAGCAATCTGACAGGCCCCAAACATTTTAGCCTTCTGGAAAACCATAAAGACCTGGTTCTTTATCCAGGCACCAGGGTAGAGTGATGGGAGCCTGTAGATCACGGATGTCCAATTTTTTTGCTTGCTTGGGCTGCCTTAAATGAAGAGGAATTGTCTTGGGAAACATATAAAATATATAATAAGGATACCTTATATGAATCACTTCGTCATCATTTTAGCCATTGTTTATCCACTGCAGGATGAAGGTATCTTCTACATGTTTCCAACCAATACAGTCCTGAGCTTTCTTTTGCCAATTTGGCCTACGATACTTACTGATGTCATTGATCCATCTTGTTTTAGGTTTCTTTTGTGGATGCTTTTTATCAAGGGATCCATTCTATGACTGCCATCAGTTCTTGCTATTTGACCAGCCCATTTCCATTTCAATTCTTTTACTCTCTTGATGATAAAGGAAATTGAATGGTGTGTTAAATGTGGTTGGCAGGCATTCAGCAAGAACAACTTCACCCTATGCCTGAAGAGAAAACAGTGTGTGCGACCTGCTCTAACATATGCTGGTGAAACCTGGACACTAACCTCACAATTGATACAAAAGCTTCCAGTGGCACAAAGAGCCAAGGAAAGATACATGATCGCATTACAAGACAAGATAGAAAGCCCTGCACACGGATTAGAGAACAAACAAAAGTATACAATATTATAATAATGTTAAATGTTTATGATATTGTGTAGCTGCATTACTTGCCATAGCCTGTGGGCTGCACGTTGGACATATCTGCTATAGATGATTGTTCAGGAATTCTAAGGTGCTTTTTTTTATTGTTTTCTGACTTTGTAATTTTATTGTTGTGAACTGCCCAGAGATATGTTCCAAGATGGGTAGTCTTACAAATCTTTTAAATGAATGAATTAATGCCTTGAGAGAAGAGCCAGGTTTTTAGGACCCTATAGAAAATCAGCAGGATCAGACCATCTGAATCTCAGAAGAAACATCATTGCATAGAGCAGGTGCTGAAGCAATAAAGGCACATGTCCTGGAAGCTGCCAGATTACATTGTTTAACAGAAGGGATCAAAGCATTGTACTTTGCCAGATCTCATGGGACAAGCTGAGATAATTGAAGATTGGTAGTCCTACAAATAATTCAACCTTGTGCCATGAAAGACTTTATAGGTGATAACCAGCAACATGAATTGCACCTGGAAGCCTATAAGGAGTCAGTACTGCCCATGAAATACTAATATTAATGTGATTCGCTGAAGTGCATCTATAACGACTGCTGCAATCTGGATCGACTGGCCTTTCCGATGGACATTAGAAACCAGTAAGGTGAGTAAAATATGACTTTTAAGCTCTCTCTAAAATTATTATTTTTTTGAACACATGATTATTTAAGTTCTATTTTTTCTTCACATTTTTTCTTCAGTTTTTAAAAACTTCATTTCATCAACTAACTTTTCCCAGCATGGAGCTGCATGATTGGGAAGAGCTTCATCTGATAAAGTTTCTTTGGTTGTACAGCTATTAAAGGCATAGATGGAAGGAAATTTTTAAATCATTCATATAGTTGTTATAGTGTTAGCACTCATTGCAGACAGATTTGTCAAATCTCCCTAACACAATTATTCTCCTGTGCAAAAGTCTTACATTCAGCTTTCTAAAGTACAAAATGCTATGACAAGGAAAGCAACTCTTACATATCTTTCACTGATACATGTACATGTGCCTTCATTATTTTAGCACCTGCTCTATGGAATGATATTTCTTCTGAGATTCAGATAGTCTGATCCTGCTGGTTTTCTATAGGGTCCTGAAAACTGGTTCTTCTCTCCAGGCATTCATTCATAAAAGATTAGTAAGACTACCCACCTTGGAACATACCTCTGGGCAGCTCACAGCAACAATAAAATTACAATAAAATTACAAAATTACAAAGTCAGAAAACCATAAAAAATAAAAACTGAAAACCTGGTGCCTCATTCATCCCCTTAGAATGCCTCAGTGCCCTCTTTAAGGTGGAAAATGGCAGTCCTATTTACAGGCATCTAGAAGTGTAAAGACTCTTCAGGGATTAGCTGATTTTTGGTAACATTGCCTAGAATAAGTACATATACCGAAGGACTACATTTGAAAAATTTTCATTGCAGCCTTGAAGAACTTTTCCAAACGTTGTCAGCAAGGTGTAAATATTAATGTGAAAAAAATATGAAATATATGCAGATATTTATTAATTATTTGATTACATAAAATATTGAAATTAAAATGGAATTTGTTTTATCTTTGTGTCACCTATTTCTTAATCTTGGACTCTAAAATTCTAATCTTAAAATCACAGATTATAGAGTTGGAAGGGACGTATGAGATCATCATCATCCCCTATATACTTCAAAAATAAGTCTGAATCTTCTACAATGCGATATTTGGAGATAGCTGTCACATGCCTTCTCAACCTTCTCTTCTGCAAGCTGAATATACCTAGATCTTTTAACCATTTCTCTTGGTTTTCAGATTTTTCACCCTCTTGGTAGCCCATCACTGGACTTGCCCCAATTTATCAATACCTTGTTTGCTTTTGATGAGTGGATCTGGGATGACATTTGTAAATCAAGTCAACCAATTAATTTGTAAACCAACCTAAATAAAAATGTGCATCCCTGGCACAGAGAAAATATTGAAATTGAATTCAGAATCCATGAAGCAGATGGTAAAGACTGTTTGGGAAGATGGGAGATGCTCCGTAGAAATTCAGCAGTAATAAGAATCTTCTTTTATGTTACCATATTGCAGGAAATCCTATATTTATTTTATTTGTATTCATTAGGATGTTATCTTTTCACAAAACTAAAAATTCTCTTATATTTAATTTATATTCAAATAATAACATTTGGTGAATGTTTAGTTGATCTATTTCAAAGGAGCATACTTGCTAGGGAATTCAGGGAGTTCAAGTTGTCAAATTTGAAATACACTTCTCTGGATCATTAAGAAATAGAATAAGAATGAATGTTAGAAAGTTCCATAAGAAATGGGATACAAGTATTAAAGCCTTAAGTAAGCACTGTGGATTTCTATTGGTTCAGGTTGTGAAAGCTGTAATCTTAATGGTAACATGTTGTCAATCCTCCTGTTTTCCAAAACAGATCTACCGTATTACAAAATTATATGTAAAGAATTGAACTCTTTGTTTAATATAATTTTATAGTAGTGAATTAAATATATGAGAATATATGAAAGGATTTTAGGGGAAATATTTTAAATTAAGATTTAAAAATTGGTAATCCAATCTGGAATAAAAATGAGAAGTATAGGCCATTGTTAAGGCTGCCTGTTTGCTTGATGACCAAATTCAGAAGTACTTCAACAGATACACATTTCAGATCAATCTGTATCAGACAAATCAGTTTACTGGCATCTATCCCTCTAGCAATGCCAGGCTGAAAGAAAGAGAGATTCTTATTCTATGGAGTACCATTTGATCAAATAAAATGTCAGGAAGTTCTAGTCTCTGTGGCATCCAAAAGGGAATTGGCCAGGGACATATAGAGCCTGTACAAAGTGATTTTCCTGCACTTTATCATCTTCCTGTAGGCTCCTCCTCCTTGCCACATTAAATCCAGGGTCAGGCTGTTTCAGTGGCAATACAGTATTGAGACAGAGGCTTGGTGATGAAAACTTGTCAACAAATGGCAAGCAGCCCATTTAAACCCAGGGCAAGAAAAGTATGAGAATGGGGAAGGTCAAGATGAGGGGTATTTGTCAGGCTTAACTCAAAGTTACTTAAATCCTAATGTGGGAGACTGAATAAAGATATCTGTAATTACATGGCCATTCTAACATTTAGGATTGCCTCTTTTTAAATGTCAAACTGCAAATTGAATGTGTACAATAACATTGTAAAAATTCAATGATCAGGTATCCCTATCTCCGGGTACTAAATCACCTGCCTGGTACAGTAAATATTTCTTTGAAAAAGTGAAAGGAGAAGGAATTTGCCATTTGGTTCGTCCTTTGTTAGACCAAGCATTTCGTTTATGTTTTTTATCAACTCCTACAGGGACCAAGTACCTGATTGAGCTCACAAATGGAGACGCAGGTTATCAAATTTCCTAGCACTCTTAATTGAAAAGCCTGCCAACGTAGATGAAAGACCTTATACATATGTAAAGCAGGAAGTTCAAATTACATAGCCTGTAGTCTTAATGATTGATGGCTGTTTTTGAAGAAGGGCTCTTTGCAGATAGGGCAAGGCTTTGTGGGAGTCCCTTGCCCTTCCAATGACAAGGGAAGTTCGAACGCCCATTGTACTTCGGGTCCTGATTTCTTTGGGATTTCTGCCCTTTCGCGGAGGCCACGAGAAGGATATGTGCGTGTGCATGTGGGGGGTTGGGGGGAGAGGGGCACAGTGGGAGGATCCAAAAGAACTCGGTGCCAGAGCCATTTTGTTTGTGGGCAGCATGGTCGAATTCTGTCAGTCAGTATAAGGAGGGGTTTTTAAATAGTCTTTGTGGAAGAATAGTGCCACTTACAAAGGATGTTTCTGTTGAAATGAATGTCCTTTGGTGTCTCTAAGACGGTAGGTACAGTACAACGTTTGGCGAGCAAAGAATTTTTTAAAAAAATTCTCGTTCCTTGGGTAACCTCTTAATAACAACTCTTAAGATTTTGTTTCAAACCCACCAGATTTTTTAGGAGTATTTTTCTGCAAAGTATTTGTGGGATCACTTTAGATTCCACCAGGCGCTTAGGCAACGGGGTGGGAAGGAAACAAGATTAATTAGTTCAACATAATAGTAAATAAATATTTAAGGTGGGAAGAAAAAAATCCCACCCAAATCTCTATACGGAAACTGAGGAACTCTGGTGTGTGCGTGTGCGCGCTTTTCTATCCCTCCCCCACCCCCACCCCTCCAAATCAAGGACAGTTGATAATCTGAAAGTGATTTAGAAAAAAAAGGTTTTGAGCTCTTGTTCCGCAGAATTCCCAAATACAAAGCCTGGACATTTGGTGTTTGGTTGCGTTGGGGTGTGTTTTAAAAGACTATAAAATGGCACACTGCATTTCTGCATTTTTTCCAGGCTGCAGAAGAGGGGGGCGGGGGATAGTGCAGACTGTGTAGGGACACTGCCCTCCTAACCAATCAGAACACGCCGGTTTGCCATTACAAAGTTGTTAACCCCAGAGTCTTCTGGCTCCTGCTGCCTTTGCTTTTAATCTTTGGATATTTCTCAGGTTTACTCGAATCCCCCCCACCTCGCCAGATATGGAGAAAAAACCTTCGGAAGCGACTACCGACTATGGGAAGGAGATTCAATTTTCATTTGCAAAGATTTTTAAAGATGTTGGATGATTCTTTCGCTAGTTGATTGCAAGCGAGAAACTACACAAGACTGTTTTGTTACAGTCGTGAAAAGGCAGCTGGCTCCTTCCTTTCGAGGTAAGTTTTCTAATGCTTCTCACACATACGCACAAATATACACAAGCGCACAAAAACCGTCGAAATATTTCTTACATTTATGAATCAAATGTAGATTTAGATATGAGAGTTTTTAATTATTATGAAAAACGTTGGTTCGTTATTTTTGACTATTAAGAACAATTGTCTTACTGTCTTTATAGCCCCCTGTACTGGAACTGCCAACAACATAGATCTTTTCAAGGTGGAGTTAGAGTCTACAGTGAGGATAATTGTGTCCGGAGCAGAACACATATTTTTACAAAAGAGGAACTAAGTACATTGATAAAGAAACATGCTTCGGTTTATTTGGGCTTGAGATTAATTGGGAAAAGACTCCTTAGATTGGCTTGTTGAAAACTGCCCTTGATGTAACGAAGGAGGAGATCGATATAGCAGGATGTACATTAAGTTATGCCTGTTACTAAACATTGGCCTTTTTATTCATCAATCAGCTCTTTTTTTGGTTACTTGCTTTAAAACCTTTATATAAACAATATGAATGATGGTACTGCATTGAGGTGCGTGTTCTTTTGAGAAGATTCATTTATGAGATATTTTGTAATTTTGGGCATTTTTCTAGGTTTTTTTCATTTGTACACAGTGAGAAATCTTTTTTGTTTTGTATTGATCTGTGTTGGTGGCGCTGTGGTGCTCCTAAACAATTTGTGTTCGTTTCACCAAGAAAAGAGGGGGGCAGAGAAAGGTGGGGCAAGATTTGATCTATTTGTATCATAATTTTTTTTCTTCTAACAAACACAGCTTTAAATATTAATACATGCATTATAGTTTGGATCATGTACAATATATACAATAATCAATATACTTGAAGTTCAGTGTACAGCATAACAGACATGTCGTCACAGTCCTTTGTTGTTCTGTGAGACTAGAGGCAGGGTTTGGATTTTTGTTACTTGCTTTAAAAAATCTGAGGTATGTGGATAACTAATTCATTATTTAGTCATTTTTTAAAAAACAAATTCTAGTAGCTAAAACTAATTTTATATTCCCTGTAGAAAGTGACTTTTTATTGTGCTATAGATTCATTTTCAGATAAGTATTTTTCATAATACTTGGCAGAGTTTTAAACCCTTTCTTTTTTGTTTAAAAAGTAAAAACACCAAATAATAGTTTGGGATTGGCTTTTTTTAAAAAAAAATTATGTGTTTTTAAAATGTTCTGTAGATAGTGTATGCTTTAATTAATAGAAATAAAGCTGAAAAAACAAATTTAAAAAATGTCATTTTCCATCTATTTTGAGTACAATACATTTAAACCATATATACATACTTAGATACATATATTAAGAATCAAATACCTATTTCCTGTACACATTTGTAAACTTAAAAAGATGCAAAAAAGCTGGAAAGATTTATATATGAACAATTCATAAAGTAAAAGGATCCATTATATATATAATATATAATATATATATATATATATATATATATATATATATATATATATATATATATATATATATATATATATATATAATCACAATATCTAGGCAAATGCAACAGGTTAATGTATCTATTAAAGAATAAATAATAGTTTTTCTTTTTAATTTTTTAATGTAGTGAATGTGAAGTTCTTTGAATAATTGATATAAGTTTAATAGAAGACACTTTTAAACAGAAGATATTATCTATGTAGAAAAATACTAACTGACATTAAATATGTCCTTCCAAAATAGTTCCTTCTTGAAACTGAAGCAATTTTTACAGATTAAATGGCACATTGTAGAATGTATTTGATTGTTTCAGAGTTAATATTAGTTAAGTCATGTTCTTAGTTAAAACATGAAACTAAATTGTAAGATAAGGATTTATATGGTTTAGTTACTTATTTAGCTTATTAAATCTAGTATATGAATAGCAATTATTTCTACTAAACAGTATATGCTTTCATTGATTATGGCCTCACTATATAATAACAATGGCTCTTTCAAAAGACCAATCATGGATGTTCTCTTACAGATCTAGGAATGCAACTCATGCAGCTTCCATCTCAATAAAATGTGGCAGTGCAGCATATGATTGCACCATACAGTGAGCAGCTATCTTAATATATGGTTGCATCCTCTATAGCAATTGCTAGAAGAAAAGGTGTTTAAATATTTGGTTTTTGAAAATTAGTTGTTATCCAGGTTGAGGTAGTCTTCTGTTTAAATCCTGAATGCATCCTGACAGAAAAGATAGCATTCAGACATGATATCAAACTGTGCAAAAGGTAGAATTTTGCTTTTTATTTAACCTGTACCATATACCCTTTAAATCTTTAGAGAGCTAAAGATTAGAGAGATACATAATTTACTTGTAGGTTATGTTTTTAAGTCACAAGGTTTTTTTAAAGAGTTTACTAACAGTTAAATCCTTTAAAAACTCTTAGCTGTCAGGACTGCAAAACATTTAGAATTAAGACTTTAATGACTCTAGACAAGTACTGACCAGTAAGGTAAAACAGCTTAATGTGGAATTTGTTCATACATACGAATTCATACATAAATGAATTAAATTAGACTTTTTAAGCTATTTCATTAAACTACAATTAATAGATTCTTGACTGATATAACATTATAATTCTTTTTTTCAGATGGAATATTAGAAAAGCTAGGTTTACTAGCAAATACAACTGAAAAAAAATAATTTGTCCAGTTTATTACTTGTAAATAAATCCTTGAATTATTCTCCTGCATTATTTTACATTGTTAGGCTGAATTATATGATGTAGACATTATAACTGACATGGCGGCAACATTTGTGATGACAATGAAGAGGTGAAATTGTTAAATTGATTCTGGATGCATAATATGGGATAAGATTGATAGGATGGTGAAAGAACAGATCAGAAAAGGAACTTAACACAGACAGCGCTAATGTATAATTATGGGTGTTTTTTCAAGAAAAAGT
This sequence comes from Vipera ursinii, assembly GCF_947247035.1. Classification (NCBI taxonomy): domain Eukaryota; kingdom Metazoa; phylum Chordata; class Lepidosauria; order Squamata; family Viperidae; genus Vipera; species Vipera ursinii. Next base: position 111,469,511 of record NC_139517.1, on the reverse strand, counting down.
ATGGGTAAAATAAACCAATTTGCAAAACCAAATAGTGAAGATTACTGAAGGCAAAAAAACTGTTGAAAAGGACTAGAAACTTAAAAAGCATTAAAAACTAGCTAACAAAAAAATGAGAAAAGAGGTCTTTAAAAAATTATGCTTAAGGCAGTGGTTCTCAGTTTGTGACGCACAGACCCCTGGTAGGCCATGATGTCATCATAGGAGGCCCACAAAGACTTTAAGATTTAAATCTTGAGTTAAGTCTTGGGGGATCTGTGGCCATAGAACCTGACCACAAAAGGTATTTAAAGGAGAGTCTATGGTGAAGAAAAGGTTGAGAACCAGTCTTTTAAAGTATATATTCTATAGATGGCAGAAAAAAAAATCCAGGAAGTAAAAGTTCTGCTTGGGCAGAATTTTAATTTAAACACAATGTTGCCGTGGTCCACATTGTATAGCATTTTGGAATCAAAGTTTAGCTTTCCTTCTGAATAACTACAAATTAATCTGCACATATCTGAAGTTCCAAAATAGGACTTGTAATTTAAAAATTTATTTGAAAATTGTTATCTTACTGCATTAATATTTTCACAGCAGGATCCAGATTACAGTTTTTGAATTTTTGTATGATGAAACTACAGTTATATTTGCTACTGCTCTTGAAGATCCTTTTTTCTGAATAACGGTCAATATTTTCTGAACTGAATTGACAGAAGTCTTAATTCATGGAATATGCTTCAAAGACTTAAAACTTGTATTGGTAAAATGAACAACACGCTGAAAAGGTGCCATTTTGTATTTGCTGTGAGACGTAGCATAAGAAATTACAAGTAGGTTATCTTCAGTTGTAATTTCAAAATGACTATAGATATTTCAATTTAAAGCAGAACAAAAAAAGACCTACAGATGGCTCTAGCTATAATTCCTCAAGCATTACAAGCAGAGAGTCAAAATGGCACTTCTGCCATGAGCTTATCTCCTCATTTGGTCTAATATTTTGGGTGATTTAATCCAATGACACATAATGAAGAGTGATAAATTGTAGTTCTTGGTGTATTGAACTCATATTTATTTTATTTATTTAATCCCATTTATATCCCGCCCTTCTCTGAAGACTCAGGGCGGCTTACAATCTAAGCACAAATCAATGTGCTTAGCAATTATAGTTCCATTTTCATTATTAACTGAATCAAAAGCACCTATCACTGTAATTTTATATCTTCTCAGAAGATAGTTGCATTGCAATCACTAGAATTTACTTCCAGATAAGTATTTGTGAGGTGGCTTCAGGCTTTCCATGCTGTCCAAAAGGAAGCCTGTATAGCAGGTGTCCCCAACCTGTGGTCCCCAACCCATAACTGGGCCGAGGTCTGCTGGCCACCAGGCTACAGAACAAGCTAGTCAGTGTGCGCACGTGTACGCTTGCACTCACCCCCACTTGCGCTAGCACCACTGCCACTATGCAAACGGGGTGTGGCAAAAACGGGGTGCTGCGTGGCAAAAATGGGGCAGTGCTAGCGCCCGCATAGCAAAAATGGCAGTGCTAGTGTCACGTGGTGCTAGCAGCGCCTCATTTGCATCATGCCTGCTCACGGTCTGTTTGTGTGTACCTGCACATAAATGATTCCCCCTTCCTTTCCCTCTGGTCTGCCAACCAAAAAAGGTTGGAGACCTCTGCTCTATAGTGCTACCTCCTGCCCCTTTATGTACAGAGATGAGTAGAAAGGTTAAAAAGGTACTTATATGCATATTCCCAATGAATTCACCTTTTATTGTTCAATCCTGAAGAGCATTTTATTTCCTAACATTTTAATAATATGCGATTAGTCTGTGACTATAAAATTCTGTTCAGTTACATTGTGGGGTTCACAATGGCTGCAGATATAGTGAAGATACCTGAAAGAGCCTACGTTGCTTGTTTCCTTATCTAAATAAGTGAATTTGAGTGATAACTCTGGTACATCTAATCTAAGTAATCAATACTTTATGAGATGCTATACTAGTTGGATCATTCTTTGTTCCAAAAATATAAAATTCCATTTTCAGCAGTAGAATGTGTAAATGTGTATGTCTCAGAATCTCACTTTTAGTCTCCTGTTTTATATTGCTGTGGAGAAAAAAATGCTAAGCATGCTGCTTTTTTATTGTTCAAATATTGTAATGTCTATTTATTTATTTATTTATTTATTTATTTATTTATTTATTTATTATTTTGACTTCTATACTTGCCTATTCCCATAGGACTCAAGACGGTTTACAGGGCAATTAAAACCATACAATACAAAAGTTAAAATAAATTTAAAACAAATAATTAAATTTAAGCCCAAAAATTAAAACTTTAAAACCCAATTAAAAACCCCTCAGTCTATGCCAGTGGCTCTCAAACATTTTGGTGTCAAACCCTTTTACTCTTAAAAGTGATTGACTCCAAATATCTTTGGTTAATGTGGGTTATATCTTTCAATATTTACTGTATAATATTAGAAATTAAAACTGAGAAATTTTAAAATATTTAAGTTTACAAATTCCCTGAAAGGATCTTGGGGATCTCCAGGGGTTCCCAAAATACACTTTAAGATCTGCTGGTCTTTGATATGTACTTTTCCCAGGTCTGTACTTTTTTATTTTTATGTTGCATTGTATTCTCATTACTACTATTCTATGGTCACCATCTTCTAAATCAGGGGCAGGCAATTAATTTTCCAAGGGGCCAGGTGAGAAACTGGGACTGTTGCAGAGGTACAAATCAATAGGGATGTAAAGTTGCATATACATGCACATATATTAATTGGAAAAAAATAGCAGTGCAGTTGTGTTGCATGCATGGCATACACTTATTTACGTATAAGTTTTAATCTCTACTTGACCTCATGCAATCCAGAGATGGGCAAAGAGTGGATGTGCCCTGGGGCTGTAAAATGTCTGTTCTAAATAATCTTACTCTCTCAAAATGTATTTAGAAATTGAATATTGATAACAGTAAGGATTCTTAAAATGATTAGATAATTTCCTAGTACCCCAAAACAAGATTGGGATGAAGTGTTGAAAAAGGGACAGATCTTTAAAATGGTGACTAGATAGATCATTCTAGTTGGACAGTATCATTTTAGTATGTCTGCATGGATTATTGTACTTTTCAGCTCCGATCACCTAGGAAAGGAATCCTTATATATTTTAGACTGATTAAAAAGACCTTTATACATAAATTACTTCAAAAATTAAGACATCTAAGAGAAAGGAGAGAGTTACAGCAAAAATGAACTGGTTACAATATTTCTGGATGTATCTGCCATTTTAGAAATAAGGAATTTTTTCTCCAAAAACATCTTAATTGTGACTGTAATCAGCCTCTCAAAAGACTGAATCAGTCATTGCATCTATATTATCATATCAATTCAGTTAAGATTTAAAATGAAAAGGAGAAGGAAAATTATCAGCCTCTTCCACCAATCTATACCATTCATACTGCTGGTGCTTTGTACTAACTAGAACTGATTTAATTGTATAATGTATTTCTGATAAACACAGAAAAACTACTATGGAAGCTGAGGCTTAGTTCAGCGCTAGAAAAGATGGAACAAAAGGACAAAGCATATTTTCCTTCCTTTTTTCAATTACTGGCAGTGGTCTTATCTAGTCTTGACTGAAAATGTCAATTCCAAAACAGAGACCCATCTAATCAAGCATTATAGTTAATAACAGCCTACAGAGGTGTCAAATGAAACTTTGATAGAAATGAAATTAATACTTGTCCTGTATTCAGTTCATCTCAGCGTTTTGCATTCAAAGATACTGGCTGTGCTTACAAATAGTATTCCTGAGTAGGAACAAACCTTATTTCCTTTTGTAAGGGAGGGCAATTCTGGGGAATATGAAGAAACTGAATCACAAGGACCTAATCATATAATTGACATACTTGTATGATTTGCATGATGACATCACAGCACCTATCATTTTGACATCATTGTAGTTTACTACTGATAGTTAGGTTCTCAGCTCAGACACATTATTTTTATTCTTAGTTATTTGAGCTAATTGTGCATCTACGTCAGGGGTGTCAAGTTACAAATGACAGACGTTTAGATGTATATAAATAGAATAACAGTTGCTCAAACATCTGGTTTACTTGGTTTGACAATTCATGCTTGAGGTGGAAGCTGTGGTCAAAAGAAGTCCGCACAGCCTCATACTGTGCACCAGTTACAACCATTTTCAGAAATCCTCACTCAGAGGTCATAATCACTATTACATCCAAGACATCCCTTGGTTGAACTATTCCAATGCATTCTTTATGGGACAGCTTTTGAAAAGGATTTGGAAGTTACAACTGGTCCAGAATGCAACCATTCTGGACCAGTTGTAATGAATGAATACACCTTGAGGCACCCATGTAACACCTGTAATTCAAGAGCTGCACTGGTTTCTGGCTGGCTTCTGGGTGCAATTAAAGGTGCTGGCTGTTACCTTTAAAATCCTTTATGATTTAGGACCTGGATATCTGCAGGATTGCCTACTCTTGATGAGACCTGCTGTCCAATAAGATATACCCATACAGCTCTTTCTCTGTTCCCTTACAGATTGCCACCTTTAGAGGCAGAAGAAATATATCTTTTCAATCACCTCCATCCCCACCTCTGGAACAGTATCCCCCTTAGATATCATCACCTATTTTTCAGTCAGTGATAGGCTGGCTATTCTAACCAGGCCTAGAGACAGGCTATCCTCCCAAACAAATAATTTTCACAGTATTTCAAATATACATACATTTTAAATGATTATAATTTTATGGTTTTAGTATTAGATTTTTGTTTTAATTCCAAATTATGGTTTTGTAAAGTCTATTGATTGAAAGGGATTGTAAATTGTTGTTGTTGTTAGTTGCGAAGTCGTGTCCGACCCATCGCGACCCTATGGACAATGTTCCTCCAGGCCTTCCTGTCCTCTACCATCTTCTGGAGTCCATCTAAGCTCACGCCTACTGCTTCAGTGACTCCATCCAGCCACCACATTCTCTGTCGTCCCCTTCTTCTATTGCCCTCAATCTTTCCCAGCATTAGGCTCTTCTCCAGTGAGTCCTTCCTTCTCATTAGGTGGCCAAAGTATTTGAGTTTTAGCTTCAGGATCTGGCCTTCTAAAGAGCAGTCAGGGTTGATCTCCTCTAGGACTGACCGGTTTGATCGCCTTGCAGTCCAAGGAACTCGCAGGAGTCTTCTCCAGCACCAGAGTTCAAAGGCTTCAATTCTTTGGCGCTCAGCCTTTCTTATGGTCCAGCTTTCACTGCCATACATTGCAACTGGGAAGACCATAGCCTTGACTATACGGATTTTTGTTGACAGGGTGATGTCTCTGCTTTTTAGTGTGCTGTCTAGATTTGCCATGGCTTTCCTCCCAAGGAGCAAGCGTCTTTTAATTTCTTGGCTACAGTCCCCATCTGCAGTGATCTTGGAGCCAAGGAAAATAAAATCTGTCACTACCTCCATTTCTTCCCCATCTATTTGCCAGGAATTGAGAGGGCCAGATGCCATGATCTTGGTTTTCTTAATGTTTAGTTTCAACCCAAGTTTTGCACTCTCCTTCTTCACCCGCAACACCAGGCTCTTTAGTTCTTCTTCACTTTCTGCCATTAGAGTGGTATCATCTGCATATCTTAGGTTGTTGATGTTTCTTCCGGCAATCTTAATTCCAACTTTTGATTCATCTAGCCCTGCCTTTCTCATGATGTGCTCTGCATATAAGTTAAATAGGCAAGGCGACAGTATACAGCCTTGCCGGACTCCTTTCCCAATTTTGAACCAATCAGTGGTTCCGTGTCCAGTTCTCACTGTTGCTTCTTGGCCCGCATATAGATTTCTCAAGAGACAAATAAGATGGTCTGGTATGCCCATCTCTTTAAGGACTTGCCACAGTTTGTTATGATCCACACAATCAAAGGCTTTAGCATAGTCAATGAAGCAGAAGTAGATGTTTTTCTGGAACTCTCTAGCTTTCTCCATGATCCAGCGTATGTTAGCAATTTGATCTCTAGTTCCTCTGCCTCTTCGAAATCCTGCCTGTACTTCTGGTAGTTCTCGATCCACATACTGCTGGAGTCTAGCTTGTAGAATTTTAAGCATAACTTTACTAGCATGAGAAATGAGTGCAATGGTGCGATAGTTTGAACATTCTTTGGCACTGCCTTTCTTTGGAATTGGAATGTAAACTGATCTTTTCCAATCCTGTGGCCACTGTTGAGTTTTCCAAATTTGCTGGCAAATTGAGTGTAGCACTTTTACTGCATCGTCTTTTAAGATTTTGAATAGCTCAGCTGGAATACTGTCACCTCCACTAGCTTTGTTGTTGCTCAGCTTTTCTAAGGCCCACTTCACTTCACATTCTAGGATGTCTGGCTCGAGGTCAGTGACCACCTCATTGTGATTATCAGGGACGTTAAGCTCATTCTTGTATAATTCTTCTGTGTAATTTTGCCACCTCTTCTTAATCTCTTCTGCCTCTGTTAGGTCCCTGCCATTTTGGTCCTTTATCATGCCCATTTTTGCATGAAACGTTCCTTTCATCTCTCCAATTTTCTTGAAAAGATCTCTGGTCCTCCCTATTCTATTGTTTTCTTCTATTTCTTTGCATTGTTCATTTAAGAAGGCATTCTTATCTCTTCTAGCTATTCTTTGGAATTCTGCATTCAATTGGGCATATCTTTCTTTTTCTCCCTTGCCTTTCGCTTCCCTCCTTTCCTCAGCTATTTGCAAAGCTTCCTCAGACATCCATTTTGCTTTCTTGCATTTCTTTTTCTTTGGGATGGTTTTGGTTGCTACCTCTTGTACAATGTTGCGAACCTCTGTCCATAGTTCTTCAGGCACTCTGTCTATCAGATCTAATTCCTTAAATCTATTTGTCACCTCTACTGTATATTCAACAGGAATATGATTTAATTCATACCTGACTGGCCTAGCGCTTTTCCCTACTTTCTTTAATTTAAGCCTAAACTTTGCAACAAGAAGCTCATGGTCTGAGCCACAGTCAGCTCCTGGTCTTGTTTTTACTGACTGTATAGAGCTTCTCCATCTTTGGCTGCAGAGCATATAGTCAATCTGATTTCTGTGTTGACTGTCTGGTGATGTCCATGTGTAAAGCCGTCTCTTGGGTTGTTGGAAAAGAGTGTTTGCTATGACCATCGTATTCTGTTGACAAAATTCTATCAACCTGTGCCCTGCTTCATTTTGTACTCCAAGGCCAAACTTGCCTGTTATTCCAGTTATCTTTTGGCTTCCTACTTTAGCATTCCAATCCCCCATGATGATAAGGACATCATTTCTGGGTGTTAGTTCTATAAGGTGCTGTAGGGCTTCATAGAACCGGTCAATTTCATCCTCTTCAGCACTGGTGGTTGGGGCATAGACTTGGACTACTGTGATATTGAATGGTTTGCCTTGGATTCGAACTGAGATCATTCTGTCATTTTGAGGATTGTATCCCAGTATTGCTTTTCCTATTTTTTTATTGACTATGAAGGCTACTCCATTTCTTCTGAGGGATTCTTGCCCACAGTAGTATACCTGATGGTCATCTGAATTAAATTCACCCATTCCTGTCCATTTTAGTTCGCTGATACCTAAGATGTCAATGTTTAGTCTTGTCATCTCTTGTTTGACCACGTCCAGCTTTCCTTGATTCATGGATCTTACATTCCAGGTTCCTATGGAGAAAAAATCTTTACAGCATCGGACTTTCCTTTCACCACCAGACACATCCACAGCTGAGCGTCCTTTCGGCTTTGGCCCAGTCGCTTCATTCTTTCTGGCGCTACTAGTACTAGCCCTCTGCTCTTCCCCAGTAGCATGTTGGACGCCTTCCGACCTGAGGGGCTCATCTTCCAGCGTCATATCGTTTTGCCTTTTGGTACTGTCCATAGGGTTTTCATGGCAAAGATACTGGAGTGGGTTGCCATTTCCTTCTCCAGTGGATCACGTTTTGTCAGAACTCTCTGCTATGACCTGTCCGTCTTGGGTGGCCCTGCACGGCATAGCCCATAGCTTCATTGAATTACGCAAGCCCCTTCGCCACGACAAGGCAGTAATCCATGAAGGGGGGATTGTAAATAAAGAACTAGAATTACAAATGCTATGGTGTGATATATAGTCTTTAATGCTGAAATAGGCTGTGCCACAAGTTGCATCTGACAAGCTTGTTTGAGGTTTATATGTATTTGTTCCAAAAGAAGTTCTACCTCTTGTGGTAAGTGCTGATAGGATAAACCTAAAAGAAGATAAGGAGTCAAGAAATTCTTTAGCCCCAGCACCTCAGTACTGATATAATACTGATGATTGTAATCATTTCTTTCACAATGTGTCTTATTTGAATAAGCTGACGATCACCTTTTTCTGCTGGAAACAAATTGAAATATCTGAAATGCGGTTTTAAATACCTGTGTGTATAACAGATTTGCTTGCACTCCTCTCAATTCTATAGAATTTTTGATGTCACAGAGCCCTGTCTTACAGAGGAGAGAACAAAGTGGCCAGGAAAGAAATGAAAATAGGATTTAGAGAGAATATTGAGAGGCCACCCTCTCCCTGCTGCAATACGTTTAAACAGAGCCGGGCAGCGCACGTCAACTGCCTCTAGCAAGAGGCTCAGGCCTGAAGAGATGCTCCCGGTTTCCCTAGGGCAGAGGCGTGTATTTTCTCCCGTATCTTCCTCCAGGCGGCAGTGATGGACTGGTCTCTCCTTCACTCGTTTCCCAGCGTGTGAAGGCGGGGGGTGTCGTTGCCTCCACGGCGTCCGAGCAATTGCAGTGCTTCGGGAAAGACTAAAGCGCCTTCGGCCCGGCGAGAGTGTCAAAACCGCTGCTCTTTCGTGCCCGTTACTCGTGCCCGCGCCGCGAGCTCTTTTCATCACCGCCGTGCCCGCGCCTTTGCGCGATGCAGTGTGGGAATGGCTGTGGCGCTGGGGTTGGCTGAAAGAGGCGGCCAGTCGAGGTTTAATGTCCGCCATGTTGGCCGTGGCGTACTGAGCGGACCAGGAGCGGCGAGGAGAGAAACCGGCGCCCTAGCCTGGCCTCGCCACCCGGCGCCGCTGGGACCCGCCTCGGAGCGAGCCCCGCCCCGCCGCGGGAGCCCCGGTCCCTCCATGAGAGCTCTCGGCGGGGTCCGGCTCTCAGCTCGGAGCGCTCTCGCTGCCTCCCCCCCCTTTGCCGGAGCAGCAGCAGCCGCCATAGCAGTTGCAGCCGCCGACGACTAACATGAGCAAACTGTCGTTCCGGGCCCGGGCGCTGGACGCGTCTAAGCCGCTTCCCGTCTTCCGCTGCGAGGACTTGCCCGACCTGGCCGAGTATGCCTCGATCAACCGGGCCGTGCCGCAGATGCCCACGGGCATGGAGAAGGAAGAGGAGTCGGTACGTGAGAGACCCCCTCCCGTCCCTACTCCGGCCGGGCCCCGCCATCGCCCTGTACCCAGGCCCCCACCATCGCCTCTGCGCAAGCACAAAATGGCCGCCATTTTCTCCCCGCTTCCTCCCCCCTTCCCTGCCCCTATGGGAAGAGGGTGATGTTGAACCCTAATAGCCCCGTCTGCCTTTCCTGTGTATGCCCTCCTAAGATATCTGTATTTGTCGATTCGAGTGCCAAGGCCGTCTGTCGGGCTCCCCCTCAGCCTCCCGAAAGGCACAAAGGGGATCACGTGATTCGGCGGGCAGCCGCCATTTTGTTATGCCTCTAGTTCGTTGGGCTGGGCCTTAATACCGCAGCAGCTGCGAGAATGCGAGCTGAAACGGCGCAGAGGTTCGTTCATTGGACACTAGATGGCGTCTTTGTATTTAATTAGCGGTCAGGCTACATGGATGGTTTTGAGGTTTACCAGTCTGGAATTTGCTGCTGTCTGTTCTGTAACTACCAGCTAAGTTATGGGAAGAAAGGTAGGCTCTTGAACTGTTTGGATAAGTGATAAACAAGGTACAGGGTTCAATTTACAGGAAAAAATTACAAGAAATACGATGAAAAACCTGGTTACTGTTTGATGCTATTTAACTGAAGAGCCCCCTGGAAATATATTGCTGTTTTCCCCAGTAAAATTGGCTTGTTGAATTCACTCAACTGGTATAGAGAAACGAAATTAATCTGGTCATTTCACCAAGTTTTTTTTTTTTTTAAAAAAAGCCACGAGATTGGCACTAACTTAATTCAGATTTGAGCAAGCAGCAATAAAAACAAACAGAACTTAGAAGTCACATATAATGTTTACTTACTAAAATACTCATGTTTTAACCTTTTAATTTAGCAACATTAATCATGTTTACTGAAATACATAATATGAAATTTTCTTTAGCATATAGGAAGTGCATAATCTTAAAAAACAGGATAAATCACGTAACTAGCAAAATAATACTTCAGTTAGTAACATATTAATACATGCATCATACTTGATTGTAGCACAGAATCCTTGGCATCAGATATTTAAAGATTGAATTGTAACATGTTTGTCTCATTAACATTATGGTATTTAAATTTTTAAAAAGCATGCTCTACTTAATTCATATATGTAATAGCCTTTTTTAGTAAAATGTGTTTAATATCAATTTGAAAACACCTGTTTATTTGTTCCTTGAGACCCCTGGGTTAATAAGTTTGGGAACTAAAAATTAGGCTGCATATGTTTTTCCCAAGTTTGTTCAGCTGCCCACATTTGGATAGAGATGCACTGGCTTCAGGTCCAGCTGATAGAAATTAACAGATTGATCATATGTGTTTGCTGAGATATTAAGACTCTTAAATTCAATAAGACTTTCATACAAGTTAGATCATATGAAATTGCATTTTAAAATTCTGAACAATAAGTTCAGAAAGAAGTCAAAACTATAAGAAAAGTTGAAAAGGAACACAAGCATAAAAGGTTTTAAATGAGTCCTGCCTAGAATTATTTATAAATCATGTCTAAAATTATAGCTTGGATAGTCCTGAACCGTTAAACTTTTTCTAAGTCAGGTATCCCTAAATTTGTGATCATCTAGAGAAGGCATGTCAAATTTGCGACGTCGCATGATGTCACACGATGTATTGCAAATGTTTTCCCATTGCCGGCAATGGGGTGGGCGTGGTTTTGGCATTACACATCTGGCCCATGGGCCGGCAGTTTGACATGCCTGATATAGAGTCTAGAAGTTGTTGAAACCTTTATGCAAAAGCAATCCTTCAAAATAAATGGAAATTAGGCAATAATAACTGCATAACTATTTGGAATGTGAAGTAAAGGAACTCCTGTTGATTAAGTTTGGCATATTTAAGAAAATGCCAGTAAGAATTAGAACTTTTCTTAAACATACAAGCTATATTTGTCTGGCAGTTGCTTGAAACATATGGAACAATATTTGGATTAAAGAATTTTACTGAATAAAAGTGAGAGCAAAAGACTTTACTGTAAATAAATAAACATACAAGACTTAGAGGAAATTAAATAGAATATAACCGAATAGATAATACAAAACATTTAGAGTCCATCAACATATTATTGCAGTATGTCCCTAAGAGGAACAAGTCTGGAACAAGAACACACTTGTCTTGGCCAAGCAACTTTGGGAGAGAAATTTGGGAGTGGGAAAAGAATAAAATTTCTGGATAGTTACTACTGGAAGTAGCAGCCCAAAAGGCACCTTACTTACTCTTGCTTTAATTTTAATTAAAACTGAGAAAACTGATATATTGCAAAACATAAACTTCTAATGCCATCTTTATTTCCAAGAACAGTAATTCATAGCCAACTTAGAAGAAACAAATGCTGGCTGCAATTTGAGTGCTTTTCTTGAAATAAGACCACAGGCTAGTGGATAGAAGAGGAGAAGGAAGAAAAAGAAAGAGAGGATATGATAAAGACTGGTTCCTATAATTTGCCATATAGTAAATGAATGCCACAGTAAATCCAAATACATCTACAAATAATAGTTGCCCATACCCAAGACCATCTCCTTTTGTGTAATGTAGAATCAACTCCTATATAACTCTAATAACAAAAAATACATTAGATTCTGAAGTTCATCCCCAAGTCTTACCCATTCTTTCAACTAGAATTAGAGGAACTGTTATTGTCCTGTCCTGCATGTATCTTTCAGGATTTCTGGTTGTTTACAGTAGATATTCTAACCACTGTTTGGTGTCTTTCTCATTCAAGAAAACACATGTTTCTTTGAGAAAAATAAATCAAAATCTTGGGTTTAAATTTCATAATATATTCACAGATTTGTTTAATTTGCTTGAGTGATCAGGCTTTCTCTAATAGCATGCTATTTATGCATAGCAACTTTGGATAAGATAAATATCCTATGCTTACGTGCCAACATGATCTGTATACATCAACTCCCTTAACCATAATCTGGCTTGGTTTCTTTAGATCATTGCTTGCTTGCTTTGTTTGTTTCTTTTTAAACTTACTGTTGCATGTCTCCTGTATAGATCCAATTATTAATATTCTATGTATTTACAATAGCATGTTTTAATGTACATACTGCTAGATACTCATGTCACCTATGTTTACTGCTGTAGGGAGGACATGAAATTCAAAATTGTTTTTCTGCTTTGTATAGAAATTGTATCCAGGGTTAATATAGCACATTTCTTTGTGCTTCAATATTAACAGGATTGCTGCAAAGAATGAAATCTACTGAAATTTCAATAGTGATGACATGTTTAATTCAAATAAATAATATGAGATCAGATAATTCTCAGTTGACAATAGAATAATAGCAGTATTCTTGATGCTGTTTATTTGGAGAATTTGCTATCAAGTTTCAACGAGTCTAATTTTCATATAATAGTATTGGAATATAGAATGGAGAGAGTTATGAATATAATATTAAGAATTTGAATATGCAAAATAGTCTTATGAATAAATGAAGCTTCTTTGAAATGGAACACAGAGGTCAATTATCCATTTTTGCAATGCAGGAAAAAAATTCCAATTACAATAGTATTAGAATTTTAATTCCTTCTATTTCCTCTTTGACTGCTTCTTTCTCATTTTTGGAAGGTAGACAGAGTAAGTAAAGAAGTAATGAACCAGTTTTCCCTGACTGTATTTTAAATTGAGGCTCTTCTCTATGTGACAGTAGTGATTGGTTTCACAAGTTATACCATGCTTTGCTTAATTGACAAGGTAAATATAACAAACCGAGTCCAATCCAGATAGACTATGTTTTTTATTTTGTTTTTTAAAAGATCAACAGAATTGTAACTGTAGAGCAGGGATTCAAACTGCCTGATGCATCATAGTGAAACCGTGCCTAGCCCATTGCTGAAAATGGCAAAAAAACTTAAATTTCACTCATTAGCAAATTGGCACTTACTACAGTAGCTTTAGTAGTAAAACAATAAACGCAAAGGTAGGCATGAAAAACTTAGCCACCACATTTTTACCAACTGTAACTGATCAAGTATCAGAGTACTCTAATAATCAGAATACAAGGGTAACTATGAAAAACTACATTATTTCCATCCAAGATAGGATATTCCCATCAAGATTGGTAATCGGTATTTTTGACCATAGAGGTCACTCAGGTTTTCAATGACGTTGATGATTCTAGCTCCAACTTACCTACCTGCTCATTTTGATTTAAGGCAACCCATGTAAAACAGACAAACAACAACGTATGTACCCAAAAAGCACCAACCACAAGAGTCTCTGTTTGCAAGATTCTGCAATTTAGGTCTGCTGTCTCAGGGTTCCCCAACCTTTCTGGCTTTGCAGACTAGTGGGTATGGTTCATCGTGAGCAGCGGGCAAGTATACAGCTCCATTTGCGTGAGTGGCAGGCACACATGCCCACTGCTCAGTCAAATGTAGTGCACACGCTTGCACACTGCTTGTGCTAGTGTGAATATGCACAGGTGCTCACCTACCACTTCCTTAACCAGGTTCTGAAAGGCTGAAGATCTGCTAGTAGGCCGCAGCCTAGGGGTTGGGGACCCCTGCACTTATCTAATCACTGCATCCAGTCATTACTTCTGGACATTTATAGCCTCTCTCAAGTTAGATGTTACAACTAAATGAATATATCAGCATATTATTGATGATACCAAGCCCTGAAAATTCTGATAACTGCCTCCATTAGTGTCATAAAGATACCGTATATACTTGAGTATAAGCCGAATTTTTCAGCCCACTTTTTGGGCTGAAAAATTCCACTTCGGCTTATACTCCAGTCAACAAAAAAACTTACCGAGGACTTGTGCGCGGCCGAGGCTTTGGTGCTTCCGGGATCGCGCACACCTCTCCCAAGCCACCGCCGTCCGAGACCTGCCGAAGTTTGGGGAGGTTTGGGGAGGTGCGCGCGCACCTCCCCAAAACTCCCCAAACGTCGGCAGGTCTCCGTTCCTCCGCGCCCTGCCTGCCTGCTTCAGGGCGCGGAGGAACGGAGACCTGCCGACGTTTGGGGAGGTTTGGGCGCCTCCCCAAACCTCCCCAAACGTCGGCAGGTCTCCGTTCCTCCTGCCGACGTTTGGAGAGGTTTGGGCGCCTCCCCAAACCTCCCCAAACGTCGGCAGGTCTCCGTTCCTCCTGCTGACGTTTGGGGAGGTTTGGGCGCCTCCCCAAACCTCCCCAGGTCTCCGTTCCTCCGCGCAGACCTGCCGACGTTTGGGGAGGTTTGGGCGCCTCCCGAAACCTCCCCAAACGTCGGCAGGTCTCTGTTCCTCCTGCCGACGTTTGGGGAGGTTTGGGCACCTCCCCAAACCTCCCCAGGTCTCCGTTCCTCCGCGCAGACCTGCCGACGTTTGGGGAGGTTTGGGCGCCTCCCCAAACCTCCCCAGGTCTCCGTTCCTCCTGCCGACGTTTGGGGAGGTTTGGGCGCCTCCCCAAACCTCCCCAGGTCTCCGTTCCTCCGCGCAGACCTGCCGACATTTGGGGAGGTTTGGGCGCCTCCCCAAACCTCCCCAGGTCTCCGTTCCTCCGCGCAGACCTGCCGACGTTTGGGGAGGTTTGGGCACCTCCCCAAACCTCCCCAAACGTCGGCAGGTCTCCGTTCCTCCTGCCGACGTTTGGGGAGGTTTGGGCGCCTCCCCAAACCTCCCCAGGTCTCCGTTCCTCCTGCCGACGTTTGGGGAGGTTTGGGCGCCTCCCCAGGTCTCCGTTCCTCCGCGCAGACCTGCCGACGTTTGGGGAGGTTTGGGCGCCTCCCCAAACCTCCCCAGGTCTCCGTTCCTCCTGCCGACGTTTGGGGAGGTTTGGGCGCCTCCCCAAACCTCCCCAGGTCTCCGTTCCTCCGTGCAGACCTGCCGACGTTTGGGGAGGTTTGGGCGCCTCCCCAAACCTCCCCAAACGTCGGCAGGTCTCCGTTCCTCCTGCCGACGTTTGGGGAGGTTTGGGCGCCTCCCCAAACCTCCCCAGGTCTCCGTTCCTCCTGCCGACGTTTGGGGAGGTTTGGGCGCCTCCCCAGGTCTCCGTTCCTCCGCGCAGACCTGCCGACGTTTGGGGAGGTTTGGGCGCCTCCCCAAACCTCCCCAGGTCTCCGTTCCTCCTGCCGACGTTTGGGGAGGTTTGGGCGCCTCCCCAAACCTCCCCAGGTCTCCGTTCCTCCGCGCAGACCTGCCGACATTTGGGGAGGTTTGGGCGCCTCCCCAAACCTCCCCAGGTCTCCGTTCCTCCGCGCAGACCTGCCGACGTTTGGGGAGGTTTGGGCGCCTCCCCAAACCTCCCCAAACGTCGGCAGGTCTCCGTTCCTCCTGCCGACGTTTGGGGAGGTTTGGGCACCTCCCCAAACCTCCCCAGGTCTCCGTTCCTCCGCGCAGACCTGCTGACGTTTGGGGAGGTTTGGGCGCCTCCCCAAACCTCCCCAGGTCTCCGTTCTTCCGCGCAGACCTGCCGACGTTTGGGGAGGTTTGGGCGCCTCCCCAAACCTCCCCAGGTCTCCGGTCCTCCTGCCGAAGTTTCAAACCTCCCCAAACTTCGGCAGGAGGAACGGAGACCTGGGGAGGTTTGGGGAGGCGCCCAAACCTCCCCAAACGTCGGCAGGTCTGCGCGGAGGAACGGAGACCTGGGGAGGTTTGGGGAGGCACCCAAACCTCCCCAAACTTCGGCAGGAGGAACGGAGACCTGGGGAGGTTTGGGGAGGCGCCCAAACCTCCCCAAACTTCGGCAGGAGGAACGGAGACCTGGGGAGGTTTGGGGAGGCGCCCAAACCTCCCCAAACGTCGGCAGGTCTGTGCGGAGGAACGGAGACCTGGGGAGGCGCCCAAACCTCCCCAAACTTCGGTAGGAGGAACCGAGACCTCGGGAGGTTTGGGGAGGCGCCCAAACCTCCCCAAACGTCGGCAGGTCTGCGCGGAGGAACGGAGACCTGGGGAGGTTTGGGGAGGCACCCAAACCTCCCCAAACTTCGGCTGGAGGAACGGAGACCTGGGGAGGTTTGGGGAGGCGCCCAAACCTCCCCAAACGTCGGCAGGTCTGCGCGGAGGGAGACCTGGGGAGGTTTGGGGAGGCGCCCAAACCTCCCCAAACTTCGGCTGGAGGAACGGAGACCTGGGGAGGTTTGGGGAGGCGCCCAAACCTCCCCAAACGTCGGCAGGTCTGCGCGGAGGAACGGAGACCTGGGGAGGTTTGGGGAGGCGCCCAAACCTCCCCAAACTTCGGCAGGAGTAACGGAGACCTGCCGACGTTTGGGGAGGCCCCCAAACCTCCCCAAACGTCGGCAGGTCTGTGCGGAGGAACGGAGACCTGGGGAGGTTTGGGGAGGCGCCCAAACGTCCCCAAACTTCGGCAGGAGGAACGGAGACCTGGGGAGGTTTGGGGAGGCGCCCAAACCTCCCCAAACGTCGGCAGGTCTGTGCGGAGGAACGGAGACCTGCCGACGTTTGGGGAGGTTTGGGGAGGTGCGCACGCACCTCCCCAAACCTCCCCAAACTTGGGCAGGTCTCCGGACGGCGGCGGCTTGGGAGAGGTGCGCGCGATCCTGGAAGCACCGAAGCCTCGGCCGCGCGCAAGTCCTCGGTAAGCTCCGGGCGGTCACTTGCTTCGCGTCTCCTGAGGGAAGGGGGGGCGACTGGAACAGGCGTGTTTCCTCGCCTGCTGGGCGCCGCGATTTGCCCGGGGAACGCGCGGGCCCCGAATGGCAGCGTGGAGTGAGGAAGCGGACAGCCAGGGCTTCCCCGAGAGCCGCGGCCACACGGTATTCCTGTGTATTCAGGCTTGCAAAATGGCAGATTGAGCCTCTGCTGGCGGCAGAGGCTTGCAGAGCGCGGATCCAGCCTCCGCCGGCGGCGGAGGCTTGCAGAACGGCGGATCGGCTTATACTCGAGTCAACAACTTTTCCCAGTTTTGGGGGGTGAAATTGGGGGTCTCGGCTTATACTCGAGTCGGCTTATACTCAAGTATATACGGTAGTTTTTTGCGGCATCTGACTGCCGTTGTCCAGTATTAAAGGCCAGTAATACTGTCTGAGGCCTGTCACTACAAGCAGAACTGCTATAACATAGTACATCAACCTCTAACTTATAGAAATGATCAGATAACCATTTGATCAAGTGCCATTGACAGATCACATTAAGTGAATCTGTTTCCTACAAGATGTTAATCAACCAGGTGCCTATGGCTGATTTTTTTTCTTTTTCTCTAAGATAGGCTGAATCTATATTGAAAGTAGTTCAGAATTAGTTGCCTGTAAGAGTAGCTATCTAAATGAAGCAATTGGTGATAATTAGAAAATTCACTGATCCATGGAGGTTTCTTCAGCATTTGGTAGACTGCTGCTCTTTTTGAGACTGGTGTTACTACTCCATGATGATACGATAGATTCACAACAAAGGCTAACATCAACAAAATAAACTATCATTACATATATCCTCAAAAACCTACTGTTCATCCCTCATTCACTGACAGAGTATCTCCTGGACTAAATGAATTCTATCACTTTGAAAACTACCTGGAAGCTGCAGTTGGTAGAAACCATGACAGCCCATCTACTAGCAGTTGATAACTACCAAGGAGACATACCTGTGCTTAAGGCCCTATATTGGCTGTCAATAGGTTTCAGAGTGCTCTTTATGTCCTAAAAAGCCTTTTTGATTGTGTTCTGCATCACTGGTTTGGTGGCAGCAGAGCCTCAGAAAGTCCATACAGAGATTGATAAGGACAAACAAGAAGATCATAGAAAGCTCACTCCCTGGTATTCAGGATGGTGCTTATAAGCGCTATGTGCTTAGAGCTCAAAGCACTTTAAGAGAACCCACACACCCACTTTACGGTCTGTTTCTGTGACTCCCCTCTTGGAAGGATGTTTTGAAGTATTTGTAGCAGGACTACCCGATTCTGTAATAGCTTTGTTCCCTATGCCATCCGTCTGGTAAACTCGCAAGGTTTGTTTTTCTCCCCGTGCACATGTATACATAACCCGAACTAGACTGTTTTCTCTGTGTCATATAATATATGTGGGTATATGTATAATTCTGTATTTTTGTCATATTTATATAGTGTATATCAGAGGTGGTGACCCTTTGAGAGCTGAATGCAACAAAATTTCATTTTAATGTATGCCTATTAGTGTACATTCAAAGTGACAATAAAGTTATTATTCTATCTCCAGAACTCTATTCTTCAGTAAAAACCAACACACTTGTAAATATGTCAAAAGGAAAAAAATCTTGAAGATCCTGCTTTTTGTGAGATTGTGGGTCCAGTAACAATTGTTTTATTTTTTATGTAATGGCTTCAAATTGTGGATCAGCCTCCATTTGAATATGGGGTTAACTTTCCCACCCTTATAGTTTTCTGAGAAACATTAATAAATGTCATCTTGCTGGTTGATTTATAGTTATGCAGTTCTCTCCTATATCATATGTGATTGATATAATGATAATTAAAATTTGGAAGGTTGGAGCTGTTTTTCTTACTGTGAACATTTTAATGTCTAGCTTTATATTGTTTTATACTTAACCATGCATGTTTATTACTTACATACTATATTATACCATGGATGTTTTAATTTTGTTGTACAGAGTTGACGACATATAAACCCAATAAATAAATAAATGGAGGCCAATGAACATCAGACAATAAATTTCTTCCTTCTGTGTGCAGATTTGACATTTAGCCCCTTGTTTGTGGATTGATCTTACCATTTCATGTAACAATTTGAGGTATGTGTTAATAGTTACAGACAAAAGCTTCTGTTACTGTTTCAGTTAAATGTGGATACTTTAAAAGTTAATTTTGTAATAAAGGTGGATTTTTGTAAAATGTTTTATAACAAAATGAGTCATAACAATAAATAGGCAGAATTAGTTTATTACAGTGACTGAGTTTGCTCCTCATGCAAAGCTGTAGTGTGGTTTGGCATGTTGACTTAATTCAGCTATTGTGGGTTGTATGCCATGGTTTGTGACTTTGTTACAGAAAACTTCCTTTTGCAATGCTCAGTGCAAAAGAAGACTTAAGAAATAGTGAGCAAAAGAAATTAAAGGATATAGATGTATAAATAAATAGATCCTGTTTATGCCAATACTATTCTTTTTCTGTCGTTGCAAACCATTCTTGCTTCCCTCATATGTTTAAACTATTTCATACATTGTCTTTTGTTGTTAAATTTTTCAGTCTTACTTTTTATGATTATATCCCCATTCATCTGTGGAGATATATGGATTCATCTCATTCATTTTGCTATACAGTGATCCTTCATATTGTTTTGAAATTCAGGTTTTATTCTTAACATCTTTCATATTAATCAGTTCTATATTCAGGTCTCTTTTATTCATCAACCCTTCTTTCTTGGCCCTATTCTTACTTTATCTTCATATATTATTTAAATACTTCATACCCATTGTGTTCAACTTTTAAATTTGCTTTAACATACTGAACTCTCATTTTTATATTTAGCTATTCGCTAGTTTCATAGTTGCCTTGTGCAGAAATTCTCAGTGGTTAACCATGTTATTATTTAAACAACAATATAAAACAACATGTTATAAACATTAAAACATTAAAAGTTGACAAAAACTTAAGAAAGGAATGAATACATAAATGGGGTAGAGGTGAGATCTTCTTAATCTACTAACCATTTCCAGAGTGAGACCCCCATCGAGGGGGCCAAGTCAACTGGCAGAGCTAGATTTTCAGGTCTCTTGGAAAGTGAAGAGAGAGAGGGTGGATCTCACATCAAGGGGCACAGTGTTTCAAAGGGTGGGAGCCAGAGCAGAAAAGGCTCTTCTCCTGAATCCGTATGACTTTCACAATACAATATAATAACAATAAAGTACAATAAAACATCCATAATATAAAATTAAACGTAAAATAAAACAAGAAACATTATTTCATTTCACTCATCACAGGTTTTCTGGAACAATTCAATCTATAAAAATATTGAGAAGGCCAATAATGTGGGACAATTTCATTTCTGGTGGAAGGCTATCACTCATTACAAAAGCATGAGTGAATCAGATACATTGAATTGGGCTACAGAAGACAATCTTATGGGACTTAAAGTGCCAAGCAACCAAAGGTGTATAGGTCAAGGCTAGTGCTTTGAATTGTATGTAAAGATGATAATCAATGCAGAGTCTAAAGGACCAAGTAAAATGTTTTTATTGATATATGCCAGCTAATGAGCTGCTGTTTTGGGGACAAATTGTGGCTTCCAAATAATCTTCAAAGCAGCCCCATGTAAAATGCCTGCACCAATCCAAGTGAATAGTGAAAAGGAAAGAGTTGTTATTATCTTAAGAAGATGGCCACATCTTCTTTTGAGACATCCAACTCTCATTTCCAAGTAATTTAGTGGGCAAATATACATACTTACACACAAGCCTTTTTAGGTCCTTTTCAGAAACATGTTCTTCCCAGGAGAGATAGTCTTTGTTTAGCAACCATAATTGGGACTGACAATTCGGTCACTATGTGTGCAGTCACTAAATGGGAAATCATATGATTGTGACTCAGCTTATAATTTTACTTCAGTTTTTCTCACTCCCCTGCCTTGGAATTCTCACCCCAGGGCTGGGATAATTAAGAAGAAGGGAATTAATGTTTGTGAGTAAAGAGGCACACAATGGGGAATATACATTGAAAGGAATGATCTAGTGTTATTTCCTTATAGTGCTTAAATCTGGAAGCCACATATGTGCTAGGAACAGTCAATATATTTCCCATTGCATACCTCACTCTGGCAGAGGAGAGAAAAGAAGAGTCATGCATAGAATAATTCATATTAACTTATTGTAATAGTAAACATTTCACAGAGATTTGCAAGGTTGTAAAATAGCATGTTCATTGCAAAGATATTTTGCATCGCTGTTGTAACTTCAAATTGTCATTATAAAGCATTTAATATGCAAGAGCTATCCATAGACCACATACTATCCATTATACTTTTTACCAGCATCTGCACATCATAACATTTTTCTATCCATGTTTCCATCTTTACAAGTTTTTAATCAAGAGTGACATCATTCTACAGTGAGGGAAAAAATTATTTGATTCCCTGCTGATTTTGTAAGTTTCCCCATTGATAAAGAAATAATCAGTCCATAATTGTAATGGTAGGTTTATTTTAACAGTGAAAGACAGAATAACAACAACAAAAATCCAGAAAAATGCATTTCAATAAAGTTATAAATTGATTTGCATTAATTAATGAAATAAGTATTTGACCTCTTTGCAAAACATGACTTAGTAGTTGGTGGCAAAATTCTTGTTGGCAATCACAGAGGTCAGATATTGTAATTTTCTACCAGGTTTGCACACATCTCAGGAGGGATTTTGTCCCACTCCTATTTGCAAATCCTCTCTTGAGTCGTTAAGGTTTTGAGGCTGACATTTGGTAGCTCGAACCTTTGGCTTCCTCCACTGATTTTCTATGGGATTAAGGTCTGGAGATTGGCTAGGCCCCTCCAGGACCTTAATGTGTTTCTTGAGCCATTTCTTTGTTCCTTTGGCCATGTGTTTTGGGTCATTGTGATGCTGGAGTACCTACCCACAACCCATTTTCAATGCTCTGCTGAAGGAAGGAGGTTCTCACCCAAGATTTGATGGTACATGGCCCCATCCATTGTCCCTTTGATGCGCTAAAGTTCTGTCCCCATAGCAGAAAAACACCCCCAAAGCATAATGTTTCCACCTCCATGTTTGATGGTAGAGATCGTGTTCTTGGGATCACAGGCAGCATTCCTCCTCTTCCAAACACAGCGAGTTGAGTTAATGCCAAAGAGCTCACTTTTGGTCTCATCTGACCACAACATTTCACCCAGTTGTCCTCTGAATCATTCAGATGTTCATTGGTAAACTTCAGACAGGCCTGTAGATGTGCTTTCTTGAGCAGGAGGACCTTGTGGGTGCTGCCGGATTTCAGTCCTTCACGGCATACTGTGTTACCAATTATTTTCTTGGTGACTATGATTGCAGCTGCCTTGGGATCATTGACAAGATCCTCCCATGTAGTTTTGGACTGATTCCTCACCATTCTCATGATCATTGAAACGCCACGAGGTAAGATCTTGCATGGAGCCCCAGACTGAGGGAGATTGATAGTTATTTTGTGTTTCTTCCATTTGCGAATAATCGCACCAACTGTTGTCACCTTCTCGCCAAGTTGCTTGGTAATAGTCTTGTAGCCCATTCCAGCCTTGTGTAGGTCTACAATCTTGTCCCTGACGTTCTTGAACAGCTCTTTGGTTTTGTTCATGGTGGAGAGTTTGGAATTTGATTGATTGCTTCTGTGGACAAGTGTCTTTTGTAAGGTAACAAGCTGTGATTAGGAGCATTCACTTTAAGAGAACGCTCCTTAATCTCAACTTGTTACCTGTATAAAAGACACTTGAGAGCCAGAAATCTTGCTCATTAAAATGCAAATCAATTTGTATTTTTTAAAAAAGCTTTTTTTTCTTATTATTCTGTGTCACTGTTAAAATAAACCTACCATTACAAATATAGACTGATCATTTCTTTGTCAGTGGGCAAACATACAAAATCAATAGGGGATCAAATAATTTTTTCCCTCACTGTACTTGCAGTTTTTCTTACCATTTATAACAAACATTCACTCCATTTTCCCAATTAAATATAATTAATTTGGGTTTTGATCCAGTAATTTTAACATCCATATGAAATATACAGATAGCCCTTGACTTTTGACCACAATTGAGCCCAAAACTTCTATTGTTAAGCGAGACAATTGTTAAGCGGGTTTTGCCCCATTTTATGATCTTTCTTGCCACAGTTACTATGTGAATCACTGCATTTGTTAAGTTAGTAAAGTAGTACCTCAATGCTACTGGGAAGTGCGACAAGTACTAAAAACAAGTACCAAACAAACCCTGTAACATACCACATGACCTTGTGTTTTGGCTGGGAAGGACTTTCTATCTGTCCCTTTTCCTACATCAGTGACATTCTGAGCATGGTCAACGTCCTGTCTACCCTCTGTGGCTTATCCTCACTTCCTTTTGCAGCAACCTTCCTGGCACAGCCGACTTCCTGTCTGTTTTCCACAGCTGACTTCCTGTCCATTTTCCACAGCCAAACCTTTCTTCCTATTGCAATACTAAACAAATGATGCATACCAGGATAATACTTTGTGACAAAATACATGAGTATCTTTTTGAAGTGGTCAAATACCAAGGTATTTGTAACACAGTTGTTAAGTGATTCTGGCTTCACACTTGACTTTGCCTCTCAGAAAGTCTCAAGGTGATCACATGACCCCAAGACACTGCCATAATGGTCATAAAAGGTAATAAATAAGAACCATTTACCAAGCATCCACATTTTGATCACATAATCATGGAGACGCTGCAACCATTAAAAGTGTGAAAAATGGTCAGAAGTCGCTTTTTTCAGTGCCTTTGTGCCTTCAAACAGTCACTAAACAAATGGTTGTAAGTGTAGGACTATTTATATTCCATAAACCTGACGGATGTAATAAACACATCAAAGCGAATACCAGATTAGGATCTAATTCTCTGAAATGATCATAGCACTGATGATGATATTTAATTTGATAATAAAACATCTGCAAGAAAGCAGCCAAGCTTAGAGTGCACCGAGGACCCACAGTTCAATCCTGAGCTACACATATTATCTTCTACCTAAATATTCATATTTGGTCAAAGAGATTGTGCAGAATGAATTATCTAGACCATGGGTGTCAAACTTGCCGCATCACATGACATGTTGTGACGTATCGCGGCTTTTTTTGTATTGCTGTAGCTGGAGTGGGTGCAGCCTCCACATGATGCAATTGGCCCATGAGCCAGCAATTTGACATCCTTGATCTAGACTAATTGAATACTTCTGCCCTGCCACCAGATGTTTTTAAATCTTTCCTGGAATGTTGGGTATGATGAGTTGTAAGGATGGTTACCTTACAAGTACTGGTAGTTCTTGAGTTAAAATAATTGGGACTAGGATTGCCGTTACTAAGCCATGCTATCGTAAAGATCAATGTCAACATGACAGCATTGCTTAGCAATGGTAATCCAAGAATTCTAATTGTTGTAATCCAATCCCAGGGGGAGAGCGTTCTCTGTGGGCGCGCCAGACCTATGGAACCGCTTGCCGGTTGAGCTCCGGACGGCCCCCGACCTTCGCTCCTTCCGGCGCGACTTAAAAACATATCTATTCGAGCAGTCTGACCTGGTCTGATGGGTTAGGGTAGGGGTTTTAATATGTTTTAATACTGTTTTAAACTGGGCTAAATATTTAATCGTTTTTTTAACTTTTGTATTCCACTTTTTTATATTTATTGCCCTGTACACCGCCCTGAATCCTTCAGGAGAAGGGCGGTATAAAAATATTGATAAATAAATAAATATTGATAAATAAACAGGAGTTCCAGATAAGAAATGCAAGGATGGCGCTAGTGATGGTACAGGTTGTGCACAAGTTGGGAAAGTGCAGCACAAGTGCAGGGAAGGCGGACTCAAGGTTCATGCAAACTTAGGTTAGGGAAAGAAGTTGTAGCAGATATGTAACCACAAGAAGGCTGACTAAGAGCACTGGTAGGTGGATATGGACAAGCTCAGTTACTGGTCCTCACATACAACCATTGCAGCATGATCAGTATTGAGGCACTTGACAACTGGCATGTATTTACAATTATTGCAGCATCCTGGGATTATTTGATTACCATTTGCAAATTCAGTGAGGGAAATCAGATTTGTTTAACAACTGTGTGATTAGCTTAAAGACTAGCAAAAAAAAAAGACAAAATTGGGCATGACTCGTTGCTTAGTGATGGAAGTTCCATTTCCAGTTGTAATTGAAAGTCAGGCACTAACAACTTCATTGCTTAGTGATGGGGAGTTCCAGTTCCAATTGTGAAGGACTAATCTGGAAATGATTTAAAATAAATTTGTAAAAACTGTCTGCTCTTCCCCAATATTCCTACTGTTCATTATAAGAGAAGTGTGGGTGACTTTAATTACTAACGGAGGGATAAAACTATTTTTTGTACTATAAAATATTGCTTTATATGCTGGATGCTAGATTGCAGGGGGTGGATGAGCTCAATACTTTTGTTAGTATTTGAAATGACGTTTGATGCCTGAAAAACATGTGCATCAATCCAAGTGTAAGGAAAAAATGCTTAGACATTGATTAACTTCTGTGGATTCTTTACAAGATTGATGATCATTATGTAGTACAGATAGTCCTCATTTAACATCCACTCATTCAGTGATCAAAATTATGACTGCTAAACGAGGGGTACTTAGGACAGGTCCTCATAGTTATCATCCCAGTGTCCCTGCAATCCCATGAATGCAGTTTTAGATGCTTGGTGACAGCTTGCATTTATGAGAGTTGTTGCATCCCACAATCATGTGATTGTCATTTGCAACCATCATTGCCAGCTTCCAACTAACAAAGTCAATGGGGAAGCATCTAGGAGGTTGCAATTGGAGAGTATGAGGGATTCACAGCAATTGGAACTGCTATAGTAAGTTAACGCAGTCATGTGGTATTATGCCTTAGAACCATGTAATTTAATGATGGATTTCAATTCCCAATTGTTATTGGTAAGCAGAAACTGCCTATACAACTTTTCAACTTGTTTTGCTGGTAAAATTCTATAATGGATTGTTCCTACTCAATCTTTAATAATCTACTCTTTGATACAAATTTTCATAGACTTGCAATTTTTTACTGTTCTGCCAGCATATATGAAGAGGAGATACAAGAAGGTTTCTGTATTGTAGTGCTTTTGTATTTTTAAAGTACCTGTTCTGGAAGACTTGGTTTGCTATGTGCTGTTCTGTAAATTGTATCTACTTCCCTGGAGTCATATGTATCTACACAATTTTATAGAGATGTAGTTGGATTTTACATAGTAAAAGAATTTGTGATGGTAGATTTTGATTCCTTTGCAATTTGCATTATGTACAAGAACAAAGAGATCTTTTCAAGAAAATTGGAGAAATGAAGGGAACGTTTAATGCAAAAATGGGCATGATAAAGGACCAAAATGGCAGGGACCTAACAGAGGCAGAAGAGATTAAGAAGAGGTGGCAAAATTACACAGAAGAACTATACAAGAATGAGCTTAACGTCCCTGATAATCACAATGAGGTGGTCACTGACCTCGAGCCAGACATCCTAGAATGTGAAGTGAAGTGGGCCTTAGAAAAGCTGAGCAACAACAAAGCTAGTGGAGGTGACAGTATTCCAGCTGAGCTATTCAAAATCTTAAAAGACAATGCAGTAAAAGTGCTACACTCAATTTGCCAGCAAATTTGGAAAACTCAACAGTGGCCACAGGATTGGAAAAGATCAGTTTACATTCCAATTCCTAAGAAAGGCAGTGCCAAAGAATGTTCAAACTATCGCACCATTGCACTCATTTCTCATGCTAGTAAAGTCATGCTTAAAATCCTACAAGCTAGACTTCAGCAGTATGTGGATCGAGAACTACCAGAAGTGCAGGCAGGATTTCGAAGAGGCAGAGGAACTAGAGATCAAATTGCCAACATACGCTGGATCATGGAGAAAGCTAGGGAGTTCCAGAAAAACATCTACTTCTGCTTCATTGACTATGCTAAAGCCTTTGATTGTGTGGATCATAACAAACTGTGGCAAGTTCTTAAAGAGATGGGAGTACCAGACCATCTTATTTGTCTCTTGAGAAACCTATATGCGGGTCAAGAAGCAACAGTGAGAACTGGACACGGAACCACTGATTGGTTCAAAATTGGGAAAGGAGTCCGGCAAGGCTGTATACTGTCGCCCTGCCTATTTAACTTATATGCAGAGCACATCATGAGAAAGGCAGGGCTAGATGAATCAAAAGTTGGAATTAAGATTGCCGGAAGAAATATCAACAACCTAAGATACGCAGATGATACCACTCTAATGGCAGAAAGTGAAGAAGAACTAAAGAGCCTCTTGTTGCAGGTGAAGAAGGAGAGTGCAAAACTTGGGTTGAAACTTAACATTAAGAAAACCAAGATCATGGCATCTGGCCCTCTCAATTCCTGGCAAATAGATGGGGAAGAAATGGAGGTAGTGACAGATTTTATTTTCCTGGGCTCCAAGATCACTGCAGATGGGGACTGTAGCCAAGAAATTAAAAGACGCTTGCTCCTGGGGAGGAAAGCCATGGCAAATCTAGACAGCACACTAAAAAGCAGAGACATCACCCTGTCAACAAAAGTGCGTATAGTCAAGGCTATGGTCTTTCCAGTTGCAATGTATGGTAGTGAAAGTTGGACCATAAGAAAGGCTGAGCGCCAAAGAATTGAGGCCTTTGAACTGTGGTGCTGGAGAAGACTCCTGCGAGTCCCTTGGACTGCAAGGCGATCAAACCGGTCAGTCCTAGAGGAGATCAATCCTGACTGCTCTTTAGAAGGCCAGATCCTGAAGCTAAAACTCAAGTACTTTGGCCACCTAATGAGAAGGAAGGACTCCCTGGAGAAGAGCCTAATGCTGGGAAAGATCGAGGGCAATAGAAGAAGGGGACGACAGAGAATGAGGTGGCTGGATGGAGTCACTGAAGCAGTAGGCGTGAGCTTAAATGGACTCCAGAAGATGGTAGAGGACAGGAAGGCCTGGAGGAATGTTGTCCATAGGGTCGCGATGGGTCGGACACGACTTCGCAGCTAACAACAACACAAGAACAAAAAACAGGCAGTCATGGCAGTAAAGTTTTTAGGGAGGTGAAAAACATTAATACATATAATTGGATGACTGATAGCATAATAAGATGTCTGTGCTCTATGGGCCAAACTTTTGTATTTGCTTGCTTTTTATTATTATTATTTTAAAATTGCTGAAACCAAGCATTCTAATAAAAATGATTCTTCTTGCATCATGATAGACTGCAAATCATTCAGATTATCAGCCAACCACAATACATTTATTTTCTTGAATTGACTTAAACATTGGGCCCTATCCAACAAAATGAAACTTAGTGGTGAGAAAAGTAATATTCTACATTTAGGCAAGAAAAACCAAATGCACAGGTAGATTAGATAGTATCTGGCTCAATAGTGGTAACTGCAAGAGGTATCTTGGAGTCCTAATTGACAATCACTTAAATATGAGCCAGCAGTGTGTCAAAAAAGCCAACACAATCCTAACAGAAGAATAGAATCAAGATCATGTGAAATGTTAATAGCACTTTATAATGTCTTGGTAAGCTCACAATTGGAATATTGCATCCAGTTTTGGCCACATGACATAAACTTGATGTTGAGACTCTAGAACAGGGATGTGAAACTGCCGGCCCATGGGCTGGATGGGTCATGGCAAAACTGTCCACCCCATTGCCAGCAATAGAAAAAAAAAGTCATGATGCATCTCATCACATGACATTGCAAGTTTGACACTGCTGCTCTAGAAAGACTGCAGAGAAGAGCAACAAAGCAGATTAGGGGACTGGAGGCTAAAACATTCAAAGAAAGATTGCAGATGTTGGGTATGTCTTGTTTAATCAAAAGACTAGGATGGTGTGTTAGCTGTGTCAATATCTTAAAGAGACTGCCACAAAGAAAAGGGAGTCAATCTATTCTCCAAAGAACCTGAAGGCAGGACAAGAAGCAACGGATGGAAACTAATCAAGGAGAGGAGCAACATAGAACTAAGGAGAAATTTCCTGACAGTTAGAACAATTAACCAGTGGAACAACCTGCCTCCAGAAGTTGTGGGTGCTCCAGTACTGGAGGTTTTGAAGAAGAGATTGGCGAACCATATGTCTTAAATGGTTTAGGGTTGGACTAGAACAGGGGACCCTAACCCCCCAGGCTGTAGAAGTATCAGGTGAGTGCCTATTGCTTGTGCAAACAGAGATGTGCGCTCATCTGCAGCTCACATAGAACCATCCCCTTTCCTTCCCCAGGTCCACAAAGCCAGAAAGGTTGGGGAATGCTGAATTATAGAAGACCTCCAAGGTCTTTTCCAACTCTGTTATTCTATTATTCTGTATACAGAAATAGAGCAATCGACCTTCAAGTCCATGTATTTAGTGAAGAATATAAAAATATCTATAAAGTGTGGGGCAACCCCCCCCCTTTTTTTTTTACTTCACCATTCTGTAAGCAATCCTATATCTATATAGGTAGTCTTTGACTTAGTCATTTTTCTAGTGACCATTCAGAGTTACAGCAACACAGAAAAAGTGACTTATGGCCATTTTTCACACTTAATTGCTGCAGCATCCCTGCAGTCACATGATCAAAATTCAAATGTTTGGCAACTGGCATAAATTTATACCAGTTGCAGTGTCCTGAGGCATGTGATAACCTTTTGTGATTTTTCTAAAAAGCAAAATCAATGGGAAGCCAGATTCACTTAACAATTATGTTACTAATTTAACCACAATGATTGACTTTAACAACTGTAGCAAAAAGGTAATCAAATGAGGCAAAATTCAGTTAACTGTATTGCTTACTTAGAAGTGGGAATTTGGGGTCAATTATAGTCTTAAGTCAAGGACTACCTGTATTTGTGTATTGTTCTCTCTAGTGTAAAAGTTTTGATTACTAAGCAGTCAAAAACAAAATACCCAATTTGTTATGGAGGTCAAGACATCAGGATAGAAACCAGGAAACCATGAAACCACGAGTCTGCTAGGTGATTTTGGCTCTGAAATCTTACCAAGAAAACTCCAGGAATTTGTCCAGGCAGTCTTCAAGAGTCAACATTGACTTAAAGACACACAGAGAAAAAAGAGATCGGTGTATTTTATTTACATGAAATAGACATGTTTGTTTTTTATTCAAGATCAAGACCAATTTGAGGGTAGTTGTTCATTAAATGTGGTTTTCTGTTTCTGAAATAGGCCAAAAAAATTTTTTTTTGCTGATCAGAAGAACAATTTAAGATTATTTGAAATCCTAATTTCTATGTTTCTGCTTTTATTTCATTTATGTCTGATTGTTTTTTAGTTTGTTATATAGTTTTTAATTTGTCATGCTGTATGCTGCTCAGAATCACTATAAATAAGCTAAATAAATACAATTATTCTAATGTATAAACAGTACAAATATTTCAGCACTTTAATAATCTTAAGCGCTTGAAAACTTAATGTTTTGAAAAATTATGATAGTGCATGGCGATTGTTTTTTGGATACTCCATAAACTGTAATGCCTAGAAAAGGTTGAAGTACATTTGTCACATAGGGGTAACCAAGGTGATGATAGGCAAGAGTTTTTGGCAGTCTATTAAATAAAATAAAATAAAAAGAGAACCTAAGAAATGGGATCAAAATATAGAAGTTAATGTCAGCCTTATGCTTTTAACACATTTGAGATTATTCAGGATAATTCTTTTAGATTGATTGGTGCTTAGTATTTATGTACTTCTGGTCCAAAATAACTAAATTAATATAAACAATTAAAATGTGTATGTGTCCATAAGACAATTGCCTGCCTGCCTACCCGGCGGCACTCTTCCTCCTTTTTGAGGTTTTCATTGTTGTGAGCATTTCTGTTGAGGATTGGCAGTGGGGGTGGGGTAGGGGGTTGTTTGGTTTTTATTACCACCACCACCCCGTGGGTGGTTGCAGCAAGTTTTAGTCACTTCACATGATGCTGGGACACTGTGATGATTATAAATATGAATTAGTTGCCAAGCATCTGAATGTAAATTACAAGACCCTAGAGATGCTGCAACATTCCAGCTGATAGGCGCTTCTTCTGGGCTCAGCAGAAGCACCAGAATCAGCCCCGAGCTCCACCTGGCACTTCTGCTGAGCCCTGACAGCCCCAAAGAAGTGCTCAGCCCTGACAGCCCTGCAGTTCAGGCTTGTGCGATGCTGCCACCAGTTCAGCTCATTCCCCTCCCCCGTTACCACTTTTCTGGGATGGTTGCGTACCACCTGCCAGGTGCCAATGTACCACAGGTGGTACCCGTACCTCTGGTTGAAAAGCCCTGCATAAGAGGATCTTGCTAATCTTTTTGATGTGTTGCAAATAGTTCAAAAAACAGTAGTAAGTTGGTCCAGACCGTGTAGTTTGGTGAATAATATCTCTTCTATCCTCTTGCCTAATTAATCACATTTAGACAATAAAACTACTGTTAGTTTAGCAGTAACATTAGATTCAATTCCTAAATAGTATTGGAAGCATACAGTATTTTAATCTGTAGGAATTAATATTTGGTGATTATTGAAAATGTGACAAGGATGGATTTTCTGCCTCTAATCAGATTTCTGCTTTGCATAGTTTAAAGCATATGAACAAAATAAGGGCATGAACTACCTATTTAAATTATTTTATAAAAAGCCTTAGGAACAAACAATCAGTGTTTAATTTGTTTTAACTTATTTTTATTATCTCAAAACATGTTTCAAAAGTATTATTATTATTATTATTATTATTATTATTATTATTATTATTATTGGCAAAAAATGACAAATGCATTCTGAAATCTTTTGGCAAAGTTTTCAGTTTTGTGTTTATGATTTTGGCTTACTAAGTGTGAAAATCGATTAAAATACAATAACTTCAGCAGATGCTAAATTCAATAGATACAGACAAAAATATCTTGCTGAAACAATTTAGTATTAATTCAATTGTTCTGTTTCCACATTAACATCATTTAGACACATACACATACAGAATGTGTATATCATCTGCCTTTTTTTGTTAATGAACTGTAGGAACATCATCTCCAGCGGGCCATTTCAGCACAGCAAGTATATGGAGAGAAACGGGATAATATGGTTATACCAGTCCCAGAAGCAGAAAGTAATATTGCCTATTATGAATCAATATATCCTGGAGAATTTAAAATGCCAAAGCAGCTTATTCACATACAGCGTGAGTATATATTTATACCGAATATTTAAAATTAATTGGATTGCTTTTTTAAAATAAAAATAGTTTTGTACATTCATAATCTGTTTTGGATATAAAAAAAGGTTAGGGTCATGTAAGTGAGTAATTGGATTTACTAACTAATTTACACAAAAATTATTGAGCTCAAAAACAATTCAAATTTTATTATCTATGTGCTTTCTTATATAATAAAATACAACAGAGTTTAAAAAAATGAAACACAGGTTGTCCTCAACTTACAAGCAGTCATTTAAAAACCCTTCAGACTTAGAATGGTTCAGAAGGGGTCTTTTACAGCAGGGGTGCCCAACACCAGACTGCAGCATGCCAGAAACCAGTCCATGCGAACCATTGAAGCCCCATCCATGGGATGCAGACAGCATGCAAAACACGCCCCCTCCAGTCCACAGAAAAACAACTCCATGGAACCGGTCCCTGGTCCCAAAAGGTTGGGGGGCCCTGCTTTGCTGTCTAGAAAGCATTTCCAGCTATCAAAAAATGTCACATTGTGTTCCCCACATGGTTACATGATCATAATCGGGATTTTTTACAACCTGTTTGCACTTAAGATTGGATGACAAGTGCCCCGTGATCATGTAATCACTATTTGCAAAATCATCTACCTTTTCCAGAAAAACAGTGGGGAAGCTAGCAGGGAAGGTTGGAAGATGTTGTCACTTGTCAAAAGTTTTCCCCTCCCCCCCATTTAATAGGTAGGGGAATCCTTTGTTGGGTAGGAGAAACAAAGCAGGAATAATTGCAATCTCTTCTTGTTTCTCCAATCCCGTACACGAGTTCCCTTCAGTTCAGGGAGGGGAGAAAAACTCTTCTAAAGGGCTGCAGAAATGGAGATCAGATCATGAAGATCTGAGCTCCATTTTTATAGTCCCCCCAAGAAATTGCCCTCCTTGTCTGGGAACATTTGCAGCAGGCTACAGAAATAAGTTTGGATCTTGAAGATCAGAGGTTTGTTTCTGCCTGCTGCAGGTGTTCTCTTCTGCGTAAGGAAGGGGAGCTGCCTGTTTTCCTTTTGCAGGGTTAACAACTCATGTAGTCACTTAACAACCAATTGGGAGAGCCGTGAGGGTGTCATGCTTAATGACTGCTTCATACAGTGACTAAGATTCCAGTCCCAATTGTGTTTACAAATCAAGGACTACCTGTACACAGTATATTTGACGTAATGTACTTGTTTGCAATGTCATAGTACTATATGGTTTTACAGGTAGGCTAAACTAATTTGTAATGTGTTCAGAGTTTTCATGAACAAACTGAAATTTTATGTACTCACTTCAGTAATAGTCTATATCAAACTTTTAACATTGTCAGGTAGAGTTTTTTAAATTTGGTCAAAGAAAATGGAATTGTAGAGGTACTATACAATGAAAACAATTCTGAATTTTATTTAGTTGTCAATATTCTACAGCAGACATGTCAAACACAAGGCCCGGGGGCCGGATCCGGCCCGCGAAGTGGTTTCATGCGGCCCGTGAAGCCATCCTGGAAACGGTGAGGGAACGGCCCCCACTGCCTTGGCCCTGGCCCAGAGACCCTCAGATCTGTCCCACTCCTGCCCAGGCCCCCATAGGCACCCTCGATGCGAACGATGTAGAGCTGGCCACGCCCACCCAGTAGGCCATACGCACTCTAGCCACGCCCACCCAGTAGGCCACGCCCACCCTAGCCATACCCACCCGGCCCCTTGAGGGCAACCGCAATGCTGATGCAGCCCTCAATGAAATTGAGTTTGACACCCCTGTTCTACAGATTACAAATTGACATATTTCTTTTTTTCTTTCACATGGAGTATAGTACAACAAATGGTGTTGTAAATAAATCAATATGGCAACATTATAAGGGCTTGTCTAAAGGATCAGGGCCATGATACCATCTTACAATATGGTGAATCCCTTGGGCTGTTTGCATTGTGTGTAGGTGGCTGCTGGCACTAGCACATTTCTCTGTGAATTCCCCATTGTGTGCCTGTGTACTTTGTTGTAATCACTTTCTCTCCAATCTCTTGATTCTGCAGGAGGGAGGGGAACTTTCTGTAGGCAATCTCTCCTGGCCTGTACCATTCCCACCCCCAAAGTGCAGAGTTTGGAGAGAAAGGGAATACAAAAGAATAAACAGTCAAACAATGATGAATACTGGACTGTTTGCATGGCCCACACACAGCTGTTGGCACCAGCACATTTCCCAGGAGAAAATAAGCAAAAGAATAGGTCGGATATTGGAGAAAACATATTACTATAATGGCAATCACGTGACTGATGGACAATGTAAAAAGTTGTAAATGTGGACATTGGTTATAAAATAATTTTTTAGCACCTGTTCTGTACCAGCCTGCTACCGGCCTTGCAGAAAGGCAACCCCTGTACAAATGGTAGAGACTGGAAAACAACTGAGGCTGGAAAGCGTCTGCCAAGTTTAATTCACAAGCAAAACAACAGAACATGAAACAAGATACCGGAACTTTGATCCTCAAACGGAGCGGTTGCTTTCAGCAACCAGCCCTTCCCCAAACACTCCCTTTATTAGAGTTCAGGGTGTGGCCTCCCTGTGCCTCCTTCCGAGGAGTCCCACAGCCTTTCTCTGCTTGCTTCTACTGGTCTGCCTCCTGCGTCGGGCGTCCTTGAACAGGGCCAGCTGTGGGTCCTCTTCATCTGCACTGTCGGGCTCGCGCAGCTGAGAAGAGGGGCCTGGCTGAGGGCTCTGCGAAGCCTCCAAGCCATCATCAGCAAGTTCGTCTTCAACACCCTCCTCCTCCCCCTCGTCTGAGTCATCCGAGTCATCCGAGCCGGCTGCCGGACCCACAGGCTGACCCTGAGTCACAACAGCACCATTGTAACCTGGAACAACTGCTGAACAAAGTAGTCAATGAGCAAGTACCATTGGTAATGGGATAGATCTGTCAAGGCTGTCTTATTCATCCCTTAATATATTTAAATAGTACTTAGTGAAGAATTGAGTTATCCAATGAAGGCTATTTTATAAATATTGACATATTCATTTGATAATATTTCAACCATGTATCTACATTTTGTCTAGATAGAATTTAGCTACCCTAAATGCATTTTCTCAAGGTTTAAGAAATATAAGTTTACAATCAGTAGATTTTAAGATGGCAGGAATATATGTGCATGTTTTAAAATTCTTCTAGTTTGAAATTTATATTAAATTCTATGTACTTCAGCTCCTATAAAATAAATTGTCCAACTGCACTTTTGAGAATTACATCTAAATTACTTTATACCATTTTGCATAGATTATGTAAAACACATTAAAATATCTTTCTCTGTCCAGCTTTTAGTTTGGATGCTGAGCAACCGGATTATGATTTGGATTCAGAAGATGAGGCCTTTGTGAATAAGCTGAAGAAAAAAATAGATATTTTTCCTTTGCAATTTGAAGAAATGATAGATAGACTTGAAAAAGGAAGTGGTCAGCAGGTATAGTATTGTTTCTAATTTGAAATTGTTTAAAGAATTGTTTAAAGAACATAAAAATGACATATTTGGATTTTACCTTTAGCCAGTCAGCCTGCAGGAAGCCAAACTACTCTTGAAGGAAGATGATGAATTGATTAGAGAAGTGTACGAATATTGGATTAAAAAGAGAAAAAACTGCCGAGGCCCCTCTCTTATCTCAGCAGTGAAACAGGAGAAACGTGATGGGTCCAGCACAAATGATCCTTATGTTGCATTTAGAAGGCGAACAGAAAAGATGCAGACTCGAAAAGTGAGTATGGAGTTAATATCTTACTGCAGCTACAGATTGCTGTCTAGAGCTCTTTTATAAAGTGACCCAGATTCTTTTACAGAAAAAAGAGTAGGGGGAGGGAAACCCCTGTGACAATGTTAACAAAATGCTTTGTGGATAAAAATCACTCTTATTCACTTGGAATCGGAAGCTAATGGGACATAGTCAAGAGAAGTGAGGTTTCCTGGGAAAGTTTGAACATATGAATCCTGTAGAATTGGGCAGTTTGGGATGAGATGAGTTGATCCTACTCCATTTGACTTGTGCACGCTCGCAAGGAGGGGTTGGGGAAACGGGTCCAGCCATGGTACACACCTTGTGAGATATCTTTGAAAGAGGCATTGTATATCCTTTCTTAAGAGGCAAACATTTAACCCTGCTGGAGTGGACAGCTATCACCCATTGTTCTCAGGGAGGTTGTTGAGAAGGTGATTGTTTGACATCTGCAGAGGACTCAGAAAGAACTGGGCTCTCTTCTGGGAAATAGCATTGGTCATGGTAATTTATGCTTTATACCATGTTGCCCTGAAAATAGGACCTACCCCGAACATAAGCCCTAGCCTGATTTTCATGCCTATTGCAAATATAATCCCTACCCCAAAAGTAAGCCCTATTTGAAAGCCTGTGCAGCCACCAACCCGCCCATTCTGTCTGCTTGCTAACATGTGGTGGTGGGAGGGGGGTGCTGCAGCCACGAGGCGCGGGTGGGTGGAGTATGAAGCTTCTTACTGCTGCAATGAAGCCGGAGGCTGAGCGATGGACTGGTGCTGCAGCCACTAAGCGAGGCGATGTGAGCGGTGGAGGACAAAGCCTTAACAACATCCTTGGCCGCCCGGCCTTCAGAGCCCTGATGCTGGCAGAGTGGTATGGTGGCTGAAGCAGCCCCTTCCCCGTCTTCCCGGCTTCCCCAAAGAATCCCTTCACTAACCTGCTTTCCAGCTCATTCTCCACCACTGTGTGCAGGGCATCAAAAGCCTGTGGGACTACCAGCAAAAAAAAAAAAAGTGCAATTAGCCCTTCCAACTTTGCGAGATCTTTTTTTCACTAGAAGTTGGAAGGTTAGATTGTTGTTGTGTTTTTTTTACCGTAGTCCCACAAACTTCCTTTTGTTGCCCTGCATGTGAAAGCTGGACCATAAAAAAGGCTGAGCACCAAAGAATTGAGGCCTTTGAACTGTGGTGCTGTAGAAGACTCCTGCGAGTCCCTTGGACTGCAAGGCGATCAAACCGGTCAGTCCTAGAGGAGATCAACCCTGACTGCTCTTTAGAAGGCCAGATCCTGAAGTTGAAACTCAAATACTTTGGCTACCTAATGAGAAGAAAGGACTCACTGGAGAAGAGCCTAATGCTGGGAAAGATTGAGGGCAATAGAAGAAGGGGACGACAGAGAATGAGGTGGCTGGATGGAGTCACTGAAGCAGTAGGCGTGAGCTTAAATGGACTCCAGAAGATGGTAGAGGACAGAAAGACCTGGAGGAACATTGTCCACAGGGTCGCGATGAGTCGGACACAACTTCACAGCTAACAACAACAACATGTGGAGAACGGAGCTGGAAAGGAGTTAGAGAAGGAATGTGGTTGCCCTGGGGTGGGAGTAAGGATTTGGCATCCTTACTCCCACCCCAGGGCAACCATATTCTTCACTAACCTTTCCAGCTCTGTTCTCCGCATGCAGGGCAACAAGTTTGTGGGCCTATGGTAAAAAAAAAAAGATTA
Source organism: Vipera ursinii (assembly GCF_947247035.1). Lineage (NCBI taxonomy): Eukaryota > Metazoa > Chordata > Lepidosauria > Squamata > Viperidae > Vipera > Vipera ursinii. The sequence continues at coordinate 111,431,824 of NC_139517.1, read as the reverse complement.
TGGGAACTATCACATGGATGTTAAAGGATGCATCAGGGTTCAAACCTCTCCCCCTTCTATATGAGGCCGGAGGGATGAAGTCATTTGACAATTTGAGATATGATATTGTCAGTATACAAGTTATAAACCATCTCAAATCAAGTGAGAGATGGATGGGAATCTTGCCTCAGTGGTGACTATTAACTGTCTGGATGGGGGGGAAAAGTTTGAAACTGAACCCAGGCAAAGCAGAGCAGCTGCTATTTCATAAATTAATTGATTCTAGCATAACACCAATGTAAAGTCTTGCTGGGGTTGTGCTTCCTCAGAAACAACTGATGTGCGATCTCAGGGTCCTCCTGGACCTCTAGCTCCTGTTGGAATAGGAGGTAGCAGTTGTGGCCAGAAGAACCTTTGCTCACTTTTTCACTTGTAAATCAGTTGTTCTTGATTCTAGAACTTAAATCTATCACTCATGCCTATGTTACTTATGTATAGATTACTACCAGGCCATGGCCACTGGGCCATGTGAAGAGATGCCATGGGCATGCACGCACACATGTGCACTCACTCCCCCACGCTTGCACTAGCACTATCCAGAGCATCCGGCTAATGCTGAGACCACCCTGCCCTGAGCTTCCCACTGGCACTAGTGCCACCCTAAGCATCCCGCTGGCATTAGGCCATCTGGCCCACCGGCCCTCACGCTGCCCTGAGCATCCCACCAGCGCTTCCTGCTCCCGAGCTTCCCACTGGTGCTAGCGCCGCCCCGAGTATCCTGCCGGCACTCGTGCCACCCCCAAGCATCTCACTGGCATTACTGCCATGCCGAGCATCCCGCCAGCACTAGTGCTGCCCATAGCATCCCACCAGCACTAACGCTGCCCCATTTGCATCACTTGTGCATGCACAGCCCCATTTACATGTGTGCATGCACTTGTGCGTGGCCGTTTGCGTGCATGCATGCACTCACACATGGCACAATTGTGCGCACATGCATTGGGCTCCGTTTGCATGTGCGCATGTAGCAGTGCCTGCCTCTCTTTCTGGACCAGCAAATCAAAAAGGTTGGAGACCTCTGTTCTAAAAGGTACTATCTTTGAAAATATCCATAGCCTCTAATTATAGCAAAATGTAAGAGCTCATGTATTAACATAAACAACTTAATTTTTCCATCTAACAGCAAATACAGCAAGAGCTGCAGTGGGTTGCCAATCTGCTTCTGTGTATAGTTCAAGATGCTAGTACTATCTTTAAAGTTGTCAGAGACTGCTTACTCCAAATAAAATCTGCCTGCCTAATTCTGCATACAAAAAATGCCTAATGAGAATCCTATAAAGTTGATGAATGGGGATTCAGAAGTCAGACTTTTCTACTGTACAGGAGTTTTTCTCTTAGGAATGGCCTCCACTAGAAATAAAAGTTGTAACTATAGATGATTACGTAGCTCTTAAAAGCATGGCAATTCCAAAGAACATTTATGGACTAAAAAGTTGTAACTTCGTTGTATCTGGAATTATTGTGAGCATCATTAATAATTATAAATTATTAATCTACAATTATTAGTTTGGCTATTGCATTTTTGTACTGTAATATTGCAGTTTTTTTGTTTTGAACATAGTCTTTATAAATATTTCAGATTTGTGGTTGAAAAATATTCACAACAATCAGAACTGAAAATATTTAATATTTTGGTGTCTCAAATATGTTTCGTTTGTACATTTACCACATTTTGCAGAATCGAAAGAATGATGAAGTTTCTTATGAAAAAATGCTTAAACTGAGGCGGGATCTGAGTCGTGCAGTAACAATTTTAGAGATGATAAAGAGAAGGGAAAAAAGCAAGAGAGAATTGCTGCATTTAACATTGGAAATTACGGAAAAGAGGTAAAACAGTTCAATTTTGCTTTTAAATTATTAAATAAACAACTTATTAAATTGGCAAATAGATAATATTTTATGAAATTGTAATAGATTTTTTTAAACAGGTTTTGTTAGTTTTTCAGTTAAAATCTACATATTTAGAAAGCATCATGATGACTTGGTAATCAGAAACAGAGTTTTCAGTACATAATTCAGGTTACATTATCAAGACATCACTGAGATGTCTATCTCCAGGTTTAATAATTTACATGCCAACCTTAAGTCACAAATTGAAACCCAGACTGCAACTAAAGAATTTACACTTCAGAACATAACAAAATTGGAAGATATTACTTTTGAGACAGAGGAATATAAGCAACAACTATCCCAAAACCCGACAACTTTAAAAATACAAGGAACTATCACTATGGCAAATAACTTTAAGGACCAACAACTTACTATGGGAAAATTTAATGTGCAAGATAGTGATGCTAACATAGAAGACGTGGAAGATCAACACAGACAGTTTCCTGAAAGCCTGGATAGCCAAGCATTAATTACAAAATTGGATGACTCTCTATTTAAAGCAGATGAACCCAGATGGAAGAGGAATCCAGACCGAACTGAAGATAAAAGTTTTTAGAGCAAATACAGAGACTAGAACTAACAGGCAACAACATAATGATTACAAGTGGTTTGGTTTTTGTGGACCACTGATGGCTAGATGGCCTCCTTCGATTCAAATAATATGTATTGAAGGGAGACCTATCTGGCAATTCAAAGACCTTGGTCTGGAAACCTGATTGGCCAAAAAAAAAAAAGCCAGAGTTAGATTTAAAAAGTGAGTTCTTAGAGAACCATTAAAGGTTATCCTTTTAGTAATCAGTGACTTATCAGGATCTAAAATAGAAAACGTTTATGAGATAAAACTAGAATGTGTTTATGTATCTATTAGGCTTATTTTGGACATTATAATTTATGCACTGACATAATGGAAATTTGGTTTATAGATCCCACGTTTGATGTTAAAAGACGTTTGATTATTCTATTTAAGAATTAAGAATTAGCTAAAATTTAAAACAGAATCTGGTTGTGTATAAATAGTTGTAGATTGATAAACGTAGGCTGTGGTCCTGTCAGTAACGTGTGATGTATTAGGGTGAAACAGGCAATGTTTATTAGGTAGAACATAGCTACTCAGCCACTGTGTACATGTTAGATGCTATAGTTTTTGCTGTAATGAAATCAGGGAAATTTGGGTTGTGAATATTATTTGCTATGTTAAAGGCTAAATTTGAATAATATAATTAAAATTAAAATTAGGTAAACTTTAATAACAGGACATAGATATATCTCAATGAAATTGAATTGACAAATTTTTCAACTGACCATGCTATTTCTAGGAATTAAATGTTAAGGGAAATTGAAATTGTAATAGATTTTCATTCCACGTATGTACGTAGTGCTTATCACCAAATATGTGGGTATGGAGATAAAAGGAATATTTTAGGTTATCAAACAGCTTTTTGGTTATTGTTGGCAAATCTTGCTATTTTGGAGAAAAGGATTATTAGAGTTTGACAAGTAAGTCTGATTTGCTTTAAATGATATCATTGTATTACACTTAAATTGAAAATAATGACTAAAAATATTCTCACTATTAGCTGAAGTGTATAAAATATTTAATACTCTAAAATCTTTGATTGTTTGAAGCTTAGAGTGCTTTTGTCAAGGTGAAGGCAGCATTAAAACAACTGTGAAGTTAGACCAGCCCTTTTTGAAAGTTATATTTTTTTCCAAAACTGAAAAGAGATATTTATTTATTTATTAAAGAATAGAGTTAGAGTTGTAAACATAATTAAAATCCCTGTCAGTCTAGGTCAGCCAGGTGGAAAAGGAGTGTTTTGAGGCCGCGGCGAAAGGACTGGAGATCTTGGGCCATCCGAAGCTCAGGGGGGAGCTGGTTCCACAGGGCTGGCGCTCCTACAGAGAAGGCTCTTCCCCTGGGGGTCGCAAGCTGACATTGTCTAGCCGACGGTACCCTGAGGAGGCCTTCTCTGTGTGAGCGTACTGGGCAATGGGAATTTGTTCCCGGTAGCAGATGGTCCTGCAAATATCCCGGGCCTAAGCCATGTTGACCTTGGAACACTTAAGATTTGAAAGGTTTTGCATGCTTACTGCAATCATCCTTTCAGAATGTATATTCTGAATATATCTGTAATGAAAAGTTTTCTTCTTAAGACTTGATGTAACACTCGCTTCTAGATCAGTAGTTCTCAGCATGAGCAGTTTCTAGTAAAAAATTTGAACTTTTGGATTGTCAACAATGTCCATGCTGATGGGAAATTCTGGAAATAAATTTCATGTATCTGGAGATTGCCCAAGTAGAGAAATGCTGAAGTAGGTTCTTGAGAGAATAAAGAAGCAAACATTAAGTATATAAACTAACTGTAGGAGATGACCAGGCTGGGCCCAAGGGTGGAGTCAAACACATCATCAGTTTGGAATTGTGCTATCACCAGAGACTTTCAAGTCCAGCCCCCATGTGAATTCCATTTGACTCTTATCTTGGCCTTTAGTAGACCTGATTCTTGTGTATAGGTAGCATGGAATAAATTCGTAGTACTTTTGAACTCTATCCTGGCTCTTGATTTCTTGAAACTGATTTTAACATTAGTTCTAGTAAATTCAAACTTTTTCTTTACTTTCCAGATATAAGTTGGGTGATTATAATGGAGAGATCATGTCTGAAGTAATGGTACATCGACAGCCTATGAAGCCTACCTATACAATTCCTGTTGGAATAGTTCCTAATAGCATTCAATTTAAACATCAGGAAAATATGGAATTGAAGGAATTTAAAATAAACAAGGTGACTCTGTCTATCTATCCATCCATCCATCCATTCATGATTATAGATTCTATTAATGCTACTTTGTAATTTTATGCTATAAGTATGCTTAAACCATGTAAGTTCTTAATTTCATTCCAAAAGACTTCAAGATAACTCTAGGTAGCTACTACTTACTACTATAGAGAGTAATTTTGATAGACCATTATGTTAAAGCTTCCTATGAATTAATCCTGGTTGATCTGGAAAATCTAAGCAAAATGAGACCTTTGCTTAAATCCCAGGTAGTTTTATGGTTTTGATTGTGAAGTTGAAAAAATAAAATAATTCTTCTTAGAAATATTCATAAAATCAACCATGATTTACCGTCAATTTGAAAAAGGACTTACTTGATTCTATATCAGTTAAGGAAAAATTTGCTTTCCCTCTCACTTTATCACAATGGTGCATTTAAAAAAAGAAATCTTTTAAAACCTACATCTTCTCCTAATGGTTAAGATGTATCAAGTTAGATAAAACTATTAACGCATTTTCTCTTCATGCAGCAAGAGAAAGCCGACGCTATACGGCCAAAGAGAAAATATGAGAAGAAGCCCAAAATTGTACCTTCATCGGCTGCTAATGCTTCTCAGCAGACAATTCCTGCTTCACTGCCAATCTTTAATGCTAAAGATATGAATCAGTATGACTTTCCCAGCTCTGATGAAGATCCTCTTTCTCAAGTATGGCATCTACAGTCCTTTGGTTCAGTGAGAAGAAATATTCTTTCCTCCTTTTTCTTATCTACTGTTTTTTTTTAAAAGGTCTTTTCTGGCTCTTCTGAAGCTGAGGAAGAAAATGATCCTGATGGGCCATTTGCTTTCCGTAGGAAGGCAGGCTGTCAGTATTACGCTGTAAGTCTTGAGTTTCTATAGTATTGTATTTTTACACTTATATTAATTAAATTCTTGTTTTAACCTTTTTCAAATATTTCTTTTCAAAGCCTCATTTAGACCAAACTGGTGACTGGCCTTGGAGTACTCCTAAAGGGGGAACGTTAGGAGATGAACGTTACAGATATTGCTTAACCACGCTTAATAGGCCGCAAAGGTGCATTGGGTTTTCACGTAGACGGGTTGGACGTGGTGGAAGGTAGGCTTATTTATTTTAAAGCTCACTACAACAATACCATACTGATGTACACTTTGAAATGTAGTTGTAACATGTTAGTTACATTAGTACATAAATTTTAATTAGACATGTGTATTCTTAATCCATATCTTTGATTTGATTATGATCTCCCTTCTGTTATAAAAAGCTTTATTGTGACTTTTCTTCTTCTCTTTTCCCCTTTGAATCCATGATTTAAAGGCTAGCACTAACCATATTTTGTATGTCATTGCACTGCGTAAGTACCAGAAAATAATGGGAAGAAGACCCTGAAACCTGTGATAGTTCTTGGGTATGGAAATTTTAGGTATGGTAGTTCATCCTCCTTGACAATAGGTTCTTCCCTGTGGATCTGTGCATCTTCTGCTTAAAGGTGTACATGTATTGAGGGTCTTCTGAGATCATCTTTGTTTATGTATATAACTAGAAAACTATAGATAGGCTTTGAAACAGCTTGATTTCTCATCAAATGATTTCCATGGGCATAACTTTTTTTTCTACAGACTATAAAAATCGACATTAAATTACATTAGTAATTTTTACTACAAAGATTCTGTGGCAAAATAGTAATTCAATCATATCTCATCTGGATTCTTTTGTAATGTGTTTTATAACACATTAATTTTAGTATGTAATTATTTTTCTTAAAGAATATTATCCGGCTAATCTGGAACCTTCAGTGCCTTACTTTATAAAAATTAGGTATAAAAGTATGTTACATTGCTACTACTGCAGATGCATCACAGCCTGGAATGAAGTATATATATTTCAGCATTTCTAGTATAGCCTTGTTTATATTTTACAATGAAATTTCTTTGACAAGTCTCCGGAATTTACTTTCCTGTCATCGCATTCAAAATTGTCTCAATTTAGAAGCTTGTAAGAATACACCAACTTTTGTGCATAGTGATGTAATTTTTAAAATATTTTAAGAGCAGGTAGTCCTCGACTTATAAACACAAATGAGCTCAAAATTCCTGTTACTAAATGAGACAGTTATGTGAATTTTGCCCTATTTTATCATCATCATCATCATCATCATCATCATCATTATTATTATTATTATTATTATTATTATTATTATTATTATTATTATTATTATTATTTGTATACCGCCCTTCTCCCGAAGGTCTCAGGGCCGCAGTTGTTAAGTGAATTGCTGCACTTGTTGAGTTAGTTATTAAGTGAATCTGGCTTCCCTATTGACTCCGCTTGAAGTGTGAAAACTGTCATAAGTTACTTTTTCAGTCACTTTTTCAGAGCACTTTTTCAGTGCTCTTGTAGCTTCGAACGGTCATTAAAGAAAGGTTGGAAGTCAAGGACTATCTGTATTTATGTTTACTTTTTAAAGCCTGGATTATTTTTCTAGATCTAAAAGGATGAGGGCTCTTTTTTATCTTAATTCAAACTGGATTTTTCAGAATAATCATTCTCTAACTATCTTAGCCCTTCATCCCTATTAGGTTGACACTATTAGGTCTAATTACCACACATTTTAAATTTGTTTGTGATCCTCAAATTATAAAGTATTACCTTCACAATTAAGGATTTTTAAAGAAAGAAAAATCTTGTGACTTCTTAGTAAACTTTACATACATTTGAGCACTGAAAGTACTTCTAGTATTCTGGTATCCTTTTTTAATAGTGACATCTATCCAGACTGCTCTTTGGTTTTGCTGTCCTAATCTATCGTAAGGTACAATCAACCACTTATATGACAATATCTGTTTGTAGTGGTTCGACATTTGGTTCAAATAGACAAAGATTGTCCTGTTTCATTTCAAGTAGGAAAGTAACATTCATGTAGCAGATTAGAATTTGTCAACCTGAGGCTCTTGGTTAAAGTGGCTTATGATAATTTTTCACACCTATGACTTGCAGTATCCTCCTGGTCATGGGATCCAAATTTGGACACATTGCAACTGGTATGTATTTATGATAGTTGCAGGGTCCCAGGGTCATGTGGTCACTTTTTGCAACCTTGTGACAAGCAAAGTTAATGGGGAAGCCAGATTTACTTAACAGTCATGTTACTAATTTAACAACTGCAGTGATTCACTTAAACAACTTTGGCAAAAAAATGCAAAATGGGGCAAAACTCACTTAACTGTCTTAACTAGCAAAAGAAATTTTGGGCTCAATTGTGCTTGAAAATCAAGGACTACCTATATGTAACTCTTAAATAGGGCTGAACTTATTTAAAAATGATTTGAAAGAACTGTTTTTTACCTCAGCTAAGCATAAAATCTCTTTACAATACCTTAAAAAACCCAGGTTTCTTTCAGGTTTCCCCATAAGCCTATTATTAATTCCCATTAAGAAATTCGTTTTAGTCTATCCCTTAAGTATTAGCGTCTTATTTCATGCTAATGTGGAAGCATGAAAAGAGACATAAGTAGAATGGCAATAGAGGGCTTTCATAGGGACTCTTACCATTTCTTCCAAATAATTTTCAACTTGTATATAACACTCCTGTAAATGTTTTTCCAATGGTTGAAACAGCCAATTCGAAAAATATTTTCACACAGAATTTCCTTGCTATTTTTTCTTAAGAGTTTAAAAATAATGTTTGGATGAAGATAGGAACAATACTTTGGCTAGTATGTGATTAAAAATAATCTTTCTATTTTTAGGGTGCTCCTGGACCGAGCATATTCAGAGAACAACAGTGCATTCTGTCAGCTGGATTCAGAAACACTTTCCTCACACTCTTCAGTCAATCAAATTGCCAATACCTCAGAAACAAATACCTCGGACAGATATTTATCTAAAGACCTCAGTCAGATACTAGTCAATATCAAATCACGTAGATGGCGTCATTTTAGGCCTCGGACACCAACCCTACATGACAGTGATAATGATGAACTTTCATATAGGAAATTGCACAGGAGCGTTAATCGAGCAGGCACAGCACAACCTGGGACCCAGACATGCAGTACCTCTTTTCAAAGTAAAGATAGCAGTGGTGCAGCACACTTTGGTATGTTGATTTTGACAAATATAATTCTAAAAGTATTGTTGCCGAAAGCCTAATTTTTATTTATTTATTCCCTATTTTCCGATAGTGGTTGATGTTTATGCTGCATGTTTAAATGCCATGCTAAAGTTAAAGATTGATATAGTAAATTTGGTCCAGATTTAGTTTGTACTTTAATTATAGCTATACTGTAATAATAGCTGTATTGAATCCAATCCATTTTGTTTTCAAATTTTTGGTAGAATTATATAGAGTTCATTCTTACATTTCTTATTTATTTTTGTTGTTTTATTTATATTTATCAGTTTTGACCATTTATAATTTGATATTAAGAATGCAAAATAAGGAATTGATTTGAAATGTTCAAAACATCAACACTTAAAATCCAAAAATTTAGTGATATACACAATCATGAAAAGTCGTGCTGGTTTAAAAGACCAACTTATCAGTTATATTTTATCAGCACAAAAAGTTTGGTGATCACCACTGAAAACTCCAGCCTGTAGCCCTTTGGCAGTGTAAATACCCATTTAATCAGATCTTAAAGAGATGGTATAAATAATTTTTTTTTTGAGAAGCCATTAATATGTTGAAAGGATGCAATTCTATCCTGAATTCTTGTAAAAGGATCTTGGTTTTTTGTTTTGTTTTTTTAAAAGTCTTATAAATGATGTCTAAAAGTGAACAGGAATATTATTTTAAGACTACAGTGAGGGAGATTTTTTTTTTTTTTGGAAGTTCAGAATTATATTTATAAACTGTAAACTTCGATGAGTCAAGCAGCCTGGGATACAGCTAAGAAGGATACGGCCTTTTGATTGAAGCGCATTGGTATAGAATTCTGGAAGCAGTTGCTAAGACTTGTGTTGGTTAAATATGTAATTTGCAAATGTAAATCTTGAGAGTGTAATGTTTCAATTGTGGTCATCATCTTTTGTTATCTTCTGTAACTGATATAACACCTTTTAAATTCTGTTGGAACGGTTCTGTAGCACTGGATATCTGTTTTTTAAATAAAAGACAAGGAAATCATCTCTAACATGGATGAATAAAAAGATATATATAATAATGGCCGTGGCAATTTTATTAAGACTTTTGGTCATTTCAGTTGTTGAATCATTTTCTTTATTATAATTGCTTTTTTATAAGTTTTTTATTTTTCCATTATTACATTCACATATTTGAAAAACGTGGTGGCTGAGTACAATAATTCCATTACATTTAAATATCATCAATACAAATCTCAAAGAATTGCAGTAACTAATTCCCTATCTTTCCTATTTAATATGTACTGTCTCATATTCATATCAATACAGTTCTTATTCTATCTATCAAGCAGAAAATAGCTTTCTAACATTCATCAATAGTCTTCAGTTAATTAATTTAACATTCAGTTTTTTAGACAGTCAATGACCTAATAGATTTTTCTTAATTCTAATTTTCCATTAATATTTTAAATTTAATGTTTAATCTTTATCATTTTCAAATTTAAGTGACCCCAATTTCTTTTGCGCTTCCCCCACAGTCTAGTGTTCAGGATACACATCTATATAGATTTTCACCGCCTAGAGCAACAAATTAATAATACAATACCAATTAATAATACAAAGTAATATTCTTATTTTCTTGTAATCCTCAAATTTAATAACCCAGATTTCTTTTGTTTCCACGTTTAGTATTTCTTCTTTTTTCTTCTTTATGTCTACTATCTCATATTTAAGACTATTTTTTACTATTAGCATTTATACCACTGACCATTATTTAGATTTAATTATTAATGTTTATACTTCAAAATTTTACTTAACCAAAATTTTTCTTTCTCTCAACTCATAACAATATGTTATATTCAAATCTTAGTTGTTTTAACATTCAATCTTTTAGCTGATCAGTTATCCAATAAGCTTTTCCCAGTTTTAATTTCCCCTTAATATTCCAAATTTTTAATTAAGTACAATTCCTTTATCACAATTCCTCACAAAGTCTAGTATTTAGGATACACATCTTATATATAGATTCTTACCATCTACAACAAATTAATAACAATATAATGTTCTTATTTTAGTATTTATACTTCTAAATTTTGCGTGACCAAAATGTTCTTCAAATCATTATAATGTCTTATCTTCAGAATACATGTCTTATCTATTTGAGTATATTCTATTTTAAATACCTTGTGTGAATCACAACCCTGTTCCTTTTCAGTCTTATTCTAGTTTGCTTTCTTTGCCAAATCATTTTCCGTAACTGCTTTTAAATCATCAAACAGATTTCCTTGTATTGTTGTGGCTATTGTTTGGCTTTGAAAAGGCCATCCAATTGCCATTTTTTGAGCAGATCTAGCAGGTCTCCTTGATTTTCAATCTCAACGTGATTGTCCCGAAGTGTTTATCTTCTTTCATCTGTTTTTCTTTTTGATCCTCAGGTTGCTTCAGATGTATCAATTTCTTTTCTGTATCTTCCATCATCTGTACTTGTTGAATAGTTAAATCTTCTGTTATAGTATTTGATTTTTCAATTTTTTCTGTAGAATTCTGTTTAGATAATTCTTCAGTTGTAGTCATAATTGAATTTGCAGGCTGCTTTCTTGTTTTTTCCTGCCATTTCTTATTTCATCACCAGCTGTGAGAAGAGTTTGAACAATCGCTTTTAACATGCAAAGAGTTTGCTCCTAATTTTTCTCTGTAGAAAAAAATCATTCCTGTTCTTCCATTGTAGTTTATTAAACTAAAAGCTTACAGTTAGAACATCCACTAAGTGAGGAGCAAAGCTAAATTTCTTGCCGCTGGTGCTTCAAGGTTGCACGTATCCTATCTATTTTCTAAGCTGTCAACAAGTCTCTCTTAAACAATAACAGGTTGCAATCTCAGGTTTAGCCACAAGATGTCACCCCATAGTTGTTTTGATCTTTTCAGTTTTTTCTTCTACTTTAAAAGAAAAAACAACCCAGGTCTTCAGTAAGAATAAAGATCAGGGGGAAAAATAAAGAAAAGAAAATTGAAAATCTTACAATCCACCAGTTTTAGAAAATATTCGGATCCTAGTATTTTTTCAATGTTTTAAACTCCCTTGGGTAGTTGGTCACTGCTGTTTGTGGAGGGAGGGCTAAAATCTCCCTTCCCTCACCACAGGGGGGGAAAGTACTTTAGCAGCTTATGCAAGTAAGTAATTAATTAGGATGTAAGAGAGGTAGATCTCACCCAGTCTCTTCCACGCTGCTTTAGAATTCCCAGATGGTAGGTGTGACTTTGGCTGTCTGCAGCCTTGTGATGGTCCATATCTCTATGGTCGGTCTTTCGTCCACCGGTTTGGAGGAATTTGCGGGTTCTAACAGGAGAGTTGCCGCTCTTCCGCGATGGCCCCTCCTTGCTGGTTGCCTCACTGGGGCAGCTTTCTACCCTTTTCAGGGTCCCCCAGCAGTACGAAACTGAACGTGGAAGACGAGACTTGTCTTCCGAGCGCCCATGGCGGCCGCACAAAGATTCAAAGCTTATTTTTATAACTAATTTCATCACTGTTTGAATTACATAATTGATTCCAGACAGAAATATGAGGATATTGGAATAGTATTTCATATGAATATAAAATAAGTTAGAACTCTTGAACCACCAAAGAAAACCATCTTAACATATTCGTCTTATCTTGGCAGATCTTCATTATAGCTGCCTGTCCTGCTCTACAAGTAGTGGCCAAAATTGTGGAAACCTTTTGGGAAAAGTGTTTTTTGAAGTTTGATGGTTAATAACACCACTTTTGTTTTTTTGGAGTAGTACCATAAAATTATATACCAATGGAAAGATAATTTAATCAAGAATGTAATGCAAAATAGTTTGTTCAATTATCTGTGCTGTATTCTATGAAAAGTTATAGCCAAATAACCAGAAAAAGGAAGCACAACTTGCTTAGGTTGATATCAAGTAGCTTTCTTTAATCTGATTGTAGCCAATGAGCATGTTTAGAGAATCAGGTGTCATCTTGTTTTGACAATGAGCCAATCAGATCACGAGTAGGATTCAGTTGTTGATATCATGTATTGAATCTGAGAGGAGGACATTTGCCAGTATGTTATGTGATCACTATCAAGTTGATTGCGTTTTTTTTTCTTTCATTTAGTGAACTTGTAAAATGTAATAAAATTAAAGTAACAGTGCAAAGAGTTGACTGGTTGCCCAGAAAGCAATGTAAAATAGTATTATTAAGTGAACAAGGCTACAGTTATAAACAAATTAGAAGAAAAATTGGTAGAAACTTAACCAAAGGTGGCATTTCTACTGTACACTTTTCCCAAAAGATTTCCACAATTTTGGCCTCTACTGTAATGAGTGCCTGCTGCTGTATTGTTGTTGGGGTTTTTTGTTCCACCTGGAATAAATAGCTTACATAACTAGGAAACATTAGAAACTATAACTAAAGAAAAACTAGAATTTGACTATAAACTCAGAAATAATTTTAAATATATTCTACAGTTTTCATAAACCTGGTTCATAAGCTGACTGTCTCAAATTGTGCAGTAAGGACTTTTGATGTTACAATTCAGTCATACAACTTGAAACAAAGCTTCCAAATTATGTAGTTTTCCCCTTCTTCCCATTTTTACAAGCCAATTTCATATTTGTCATTATTCAGAAAAGTCAGTTTGCAGCTGTTACTGAATATGGGAAATTGTTTGTGTTTCTTTTCCAACCTAAATTGAAAACAAGTTATAAAATACTAGATTGTAATGAACTGTATTCATTTGTGGCAGTAAACTGCTATTTATTCAGTGAAAAATGTCATAGAAAGAATGTGTTTTTGTAATCATGCCATTGTGGATCAGGAGGTCTTTCTTAATGAAACTCATGCTTAGTCATTTTGTCAGTTAATGCTGTGTTCTTTATCTGGGATTTTCCTTGAGGACTACTGGGAAACTAGCTAGTCCATAATGCTCTGCTGTGTGTAGTTACAGGCACAGCCCAATACACCATTTATTAATTCATTTATGAAAATGTATATGGCCGTCCAACTCACTCAGAGTCTAGGCTGTTTATAAAACTCTTGTAACACTGCTGCTCCTTAATCTGCATTGTGGACTTCTGGGTACAATTCGAGGCCCTATTGATCATCTAAAAATCCCTTCAGGATATAGGGCCTGAATATCTGTGGGACAGCAGCTCTCCACTATTCTCTGTCCTTCCTATAAGATCGAAAAAGATCTTATCCTATGAGGCTCATCAACAAAGTAGCAGCATCTTATGAGACTCCATAAGTAAGCTGCCTTTTTTGTCATAACCTTTGGAACAGTATCCTCCTCTCTACCAAAACCACGCGGAAACAGAGGTTACAAGTAGAAAAAAATTAATTATGCCTGAATATTGGAAAGTGAGAAGAGTATGATGGCTCAGCCGCTAAAGACACTGAGCTTTTGTGAGCTGGAAAGCTGATGGTCCAGGTTTGAGACCCTTTACTTTCCCAACTCCTGGCCATCCTTGGTGGAGCAGTGGGTTAATGTCTCCTTAAGTAACACCAGCTGCCTGCAATTAGTGCAGGTTCGAGTCCCACCAGGCTCAAGGTTGACTCAGCCTTCCATCCTTCCGAGGTAGGTAAAATGAGGACCCAGATTGTTGGGGGCAATAAGCTGACTTTGTAAAAATGCCATGGGGGGGGGCGAAAGCCCTAATAAGCAGGCATATACATAGAATGAAGGCTATTGCTAAGCACATTGATTTGTGCTTCTTAGATTGTAAAGCGCCCTGAGTCTTCGGAGAAGGGCGGGATATAAATGGGATTAAAAAAAAAAGTTCAAAAACATGCAAATGCAAATAAATAGACACCACTTCAGTTGGAAGGTTACAGTTCAGACAACTCTGGCTCCCTTGGCTAAGAAACAAATGAGCATCTCTCCCTAGAGTGACACAACTGTACAGGGAAACCTTTACCTATGGGAAAGTGAAAACAAATGGGAATTAAAACCATCCATAGTATTTGAGGAAAAGTCTTGAAATAAGGAATATTTTTAAACATTGAACAACATTGAAATCCAAATCTTAATTTTAAAAACAGTATGTATTTATAATGTACACTGAAGTTAAACTTTAGTTATAATAATCATTCACATCAAATGATTAAATTTCTATGTAATAGCAATAGCAGTTAGATTTATATACCGTTTCACAGTGCGTTACAACCCCTCTCTAAGCGGTTTTTAGAGTCAGCATGTTGCCCCCAACAATCTGGGTTCTCTTACCGACCTCTTAGCAAATAGGGTGATCACACCCTATTTAAGGCAGTCTTTTAAAATGTTTGTATACTGTAGTTGTATAAATTATTTGATCTCACTGCAAAAATAATTCCTTAACTGAAAGCTTAAGTAACATTCTGATCAGAAAGGGTGTACAAACTTAAGAGATGTTTAATTGTCCAAGGCAAAAGCTTATTTGCTGTCATGATAATATCCTGTCTTCTTTTGATGGTAGTCTTATAAAGGCAATGATCCAATAACACGTTACTGCCTTTATATTGTGTTTTCATACTGCAGTTCATTTCCTGCCTTAACTTTTAATAAACCATTTTCTTCTCTATGATCTAGGTTAGTTTTAGATTAGCAAAGATTGTTTTCTGATTTGTTATTGACATAATCTCACATGAGCTGAAAAAGTACCATTGGCCCAAATGAGCTTCATTGGATAGATGGAAAATATTTTCCACATATAGGAATTATTATTCTCTTAATCATTTTGTTAAACTGAACAATACTTATGGAAAAACATTGGATTATTAGTATTTTCTCAGGTTTGGTAATATTTAAATTATAAATAATTCATACAGGAGAAAAAGCAAATAGAATAATCAGATTTTTTAAATTCTTTAAAATCAAGGTGTTTTGCAAGCATATTCTTCAGGGCGGTTTTCATGTGTTTATTTGCACTGCTGTTTTCCTCAATAAATTCTGCACAGATAATGTGTGCTTCTACCAAGACTTAGTACCAAGACAATGTTTCAAATTAAAACAAATTCATTGGGCAGCCCTGAAATGTTTCTTTAAAAAGGTTCAAGTTCAAAACAGAATACTTCATATTAGAAACAAAGCTGTTTTAACTTCGGAGCACTTCCAAAATGTTGGAAATAGCTTGGTACACAGGTAGTCCTGAACTTACGACAGTTCACTTAGTAACTGTTCAAAATTACAATGGCATTGAAAAAAGTGACTTATGACTGTTTTTCACACTTACAAACATTGCAATATCTCCGTGGTTATGTACTGAAAATTTGGATATCTGTCAACTTGTCTCATAGTTATGATGGTTGGAGCATCCTGGGATCATGTGATCACCTTTTGCAACCTTTTGACCAGCAATGTCAATGGAGAAGCCAAATTCACTTCACAACCATGTTACTAACGTAACAACTGCAATGATTCACTTAACAACTGACAAGCAAGTTGTGACTATACAAATTGAATTAATACACCTTAAAACTATCATAATTAATTGTGCACATTTCAATAGGGTCTCTGTACACTGACCATTTCAGTTTGCATAATTCTAATCCTTAAACATATATGCAAATATGGGCGTGCCTGAATGAACCTAAGTATCCTAATTTTATTTAGAATCAAGCATTTAAAAAACTATATTTTAAAATTCAAATACACTTAGGGGAAGAATTTTTTTAAAAAATTATATATGTGAACTTATATGAGCTGGAACAAAAAAACCCCTACATATACAATTGTTTTTGTTGGGGAAAAATATACCTGATTTGTGTATTCCATACAATTTTGGCTTACACATCTGAAACCATTGTTTCATTTGTCACATGAAAAATCATTTTTGAAACCAAACGTTTCAATAGCAATTTAATACAGATCAGAATCAGAATTTAAAATGGAAAAAAAAAATTCTAAGCATTCCTAAGGAACTCTGTGTTATAACCAGTACATTTATCCTATTACTTTCTCTCTTTTATGAGTGTATATAAGCTGTGAAATCAGATGAAGAAAGTCTACCAACGTGAACAGTGATGTGAAATACTGCATAAGTATTTTTTGGTTTGGAAGTTAATTTATATTAGGTTTTGTCCAATAAACACCTGATATATGCTGTAGCTACCAAATACACACATTTTCTTAAGTATACATTTTCAGTGGAATGGAATTAAGAATTTGGGAATTAATATGAATATCTAATTATTATCCTGATGAATTTCTTCCACCACTGTATCCTTAACAACATTTTTGTATAGGCTTTCCATTACATATTTCAAAAGTAAATACCACAAACAGTTACATTAGCATAATCGTATGTTATACAATATTTAAACAGATGAATATTAAGGCTGCATCCAGCCAAATCTGTTTCAAACTTAAATGTTTTTGCTGCAATTTAAAGCCTAAAAACCATCATTTTTTGATAACGGGGTGAGAGAAAAGAAATAAAACTCAAAAACTCACTTTTTTCTACATTGGAATACACTTAGACCTATAGATAGGCAAAAGTTCTATGAAGGTTAACTTGGGATGGTATTTATGAAGGTTGTTAATCAAAAGTGTATGGTGCACCAATGTGTTGCATTATTACATATTCTTTTTTAGTTCATTTTATGTGTATTGATTAGTGCAATACAAAATGATACATAAGTAATCTGTTTTTTAAACTTGGCATGAAATCTGTATTGTGCTGTCGTGTATGAAATTAAAAAGTAGGTTATAAGTTTTAATTTTCTGACAGGAAGTTTCATCTAAAGTAATACCTATTAAAGTAAACTTGTATTTAAAACAAATGGAATTTGGAAAACTTGCCATATTGTTCTAGAAACAAAGTTTATAACTTATTATTCTGTCTAAATTCACAAAGTTGGCATTAGGGAGATTTTCATTAAGATGCAGTGAAACAAAAATTGCAATGAAACTTCTCTATTTTCTATTTTTAGAACTCTCCATAGACAATAAGTAGTATAATACAGTCTTTCTTCATTCCTCTGTAAATCAGCATAATCAACTCTGTTCTTATTGACTGGATTTTTTCTCCCAGGTGGGTTAATTGAGGGAAATTGAATTATTACAATGTACCATTTATATTCTAATACACACATACATACATACATACATACATACATAAATTATCAGTTAAATATCAATATTATCAACATATTTTAGCTGATGTATCAAAAATTATACTATGATAATCATAATACAGCAATTTGCTGTTCTATAACAGCAGTTCAGATGTTTATCCTGCATGGTTTACAACCAAGCTTTTTTTTGGAAGTGCAGTTAGTATGAAATCCCACTAGAGCTGGAGTACTAAATAAATGTACTATGCTTAAGACCTGTGCATTTATAGAATTCTTTAAGGAATGCACATATTAGGTCTACATATTTTGATACAGTATTCTCTCATTTTATATTTTGTTCAGCATTTACAGCCGAACAATACCAGCATCATCAACAGCAACTGGCACTAATGCAGAAACAGCAGCTTGCACAAATTCATCAACAGCAAGCAAATAGTAATTCTTCTGCGAACGCTTCACAGGTGAGGGAATTGCCTGTACTATGATTTATTCCTCATTTTTTTCACCAGGAGTCATCTTTAATTCTCAACTGTTGCCATAACATCTTGCAACTAACCAACAGAAAAATGGCTTTCGTTTGAATCTTCATCTTAGTCTTACGCTAGTGTTTAGAAGTGATGCTACAGGTGAGTATAGATGGCACTACTGCTGCCCCTTGTATCAGAAAAAGAGGTGATTCAGCATTATAAATATGTAAGGGAGGAAAACAAGAATTGTCTTTTTGATGTGAACAACATTGCAATATTGAATGCATATTCCAGAGAAACAGAACTTGCATTACTGCTGGCAAGTCTTGATGGATACCACATGTATTCTAAAGAATGCTTTTAATTTACATTGTATACATTTGCATTCTCTTCTACCCTCAAATAAATTTACAGATCAATCCCTACATTATACATTTAAAGTTTTCAGTGTTTTCAGAAAATAAAGCTTTTTATCTCATTAGTAATTAACTTAGGGTTAGAGCAAATAATCATGATATATATTATTTGACTGAGTTTCTTGATTTATTTGTTTTAAAAATATAGGATACTATGGTTTAAAAGGCTGAGAATATTTTTAATTTTAACTGGGTTTTAATTTTCTCAGGGTTTTATTTAATCTCTTTTAATTTATTTTAACGTTTGTATTGACTGTTTTTTAAATGCCCTGTAAACCGCCCTGAGTCCTTCGGGAAAGGGCGGTATATAAATCTAAATAAAATAAAATAAAAATAAATAAAATAAAATGCCAGTGAAAAACCCTTTTTTATTTATTCAGAAAATACCAATAATTAATTTTATGGCTGTATATATACTTACTCATGCTACTAATCAAGTATTTGCTTGAAAAAAATGAAATGGGATTTTTAAGTAGATCTTTGGTGCATGCTTTTGTGGTTGTTATTCCTCTTAGGATTGTGTACTATTTCCTCCCCTACATTCTATACTATATACTATAGAGTAGTTTTGAAATTAAAAAAAACATTCCATACTTTCTCTTAACAGAAACTGGTGGCTTTTCCATTTCTATTGTTGGGCTCAGTGGTACATTATTGTAGTGTGTGATTTATAGCTTGATGTTATTTTTTTCTTGTTAAAAGGGTTTTAGTTCCAAGACATTGGATTCTGTCAGTGCTCAGTTTGCTGCTTCAGCCTTGGTTACATCAGAACAGCTCATGGGATTCAAAATGAAGGATGATGTGGTGCTTGGAATTGGGGTGAATGGCATCCTTCAAGCCTCAGGTAAGCAGTAATGATTGTAGTGTCAAAAAGTATAATTGCGTGTGGGTGGGGGAAGTGAGAGAAAGAGAGAGAGAGAGAGTTAAACTAATAATTGCCTATTGTCATTTGGGATGACTTACTTTTTCTTATTTCACAGGAGTATATAAGGGCTTACACTTCAGTAATACTACGCCTACAGCACTTGTACATACAAGCTCATCAACAGCAGGTTCAGCCTTGTTACAGCCTTCAAATATAACACAGACTTCAAGTTCCCCCAGTGCACTGAGTCACCAAGTAACTGCTGCCAATTCTCCAACAACTCAGGTTCTGTTTGGGAACAACATTAGATTAACTGTACCCTCATCTGTTGCCACTGCAAACTCTATTAATACGCTCAATGCACGGCACATACCTAGGACTCTAAATGCTGTTCCATCATCTGCCTTAAAGCTGGCTGCAGCAAACTGTCAGGTCCCCAAGGTGCCAGCCTCATCCTCTGTGGACACAATACCAAGGTAAGTTCTTTTCTTATACTTTGTCAGGTTGAAAAAGAAAATTTTTAAGCAAAATAGTATTAGTAGAAAATTCTTTCAAATTGTCTCTAATTTCTGCGTTAAGAAAGTAAAAATGGAAGTTCTATAATTAGAAATTTTGAATACATTTATGATAAGTTTATCAAAAGTGGGATAGACTACTTTTTGTAAAACTTGATTTTCCAAAGAAAAGAGGTCTTTTTGGTGCTGCTGAACAGAAAGCACCTAGAAAAGTCTTAATTAATTCACAGCTTCTAATTTTCATTGCTTTCATTTAATAAAATTTGAACCTCCTATTCATTTATTATAAAAGTTTATAAAAAAATCTCACTTTTTATGTTTTTAATCTTATTCTGTTTTGTTTTTCATTTTTCTATTTTTGTTGTAATTTGGGTATATTATATTATATTCCAAGTATATTAATACTAATACTTCCAACTTGGAGATGTGTATATAGTAATACTTGCAACATTAAGGTTGATGTGCTCAAGCCCTGAAAATAATAATGCATGTGATAAAATTACTGCTTATTGTCTCCTTCCCCCTAATCTTTTTTTTTTCAACATTAAAATCAGTGTGCTGTAATCATTAACTTATTGGAATAGCTCTGAAGAGACTTGGGCCATCCTTTGCCATGGGAGCTTTCTCAGATCAAACTACATTACATTGTGGTTGTTCTGCAGAAAAATGAGAACAGGGAGTGCTGTGGATACCACCTTCAGCTCCTGAAGAAAAGGAGGATATAAATCTGACATCTCGCAGCGATGAGGGTGGCGAGGTGTAATTACTTCTCTACCCTCATCGCATCCGCAGATAATCGCCCGGCTGCCCTGTTTAGGGTGACTCGCTCCCTTCTTAATCAGGAGGTGAGGGAGGATCCCTTGCAGGGTCGTGCCGAGGAATTTAGTCAACATCTGTCGGATAAAATCGCTCGGATTCGGACCGGTTTGGACTCCAGCTGGGCAGAGTCTGGCGATCAGGACACGGGCGGTCTTGTCAATGTTATTTGGGAGGAGTTTGATTCTGTGACCCCTGATGAAGTGGACAGGATTATGGGGAGGCTGAGCTCCACCACATGTTTATTGGATCCATGCCCTTCCTGGCTGGTCTATGCAGCTAGGGAGAGGACACGAGGCTGGCTCCAGGCGGTTATATCTGCTTCTTTGAGTGAGGGTTATTTCCCCACCGTCTTGAAGGAGGCGGTGGTGAGACCTCTCCTCAAGAAGCCTGCCTTGGACCCAGCTGTATTGAACAACTTTCGTCCAATCTCCAACCTTCGCTTTCTTGCGAAGGTTGTTGAGATTGTGGTGGCGCATCAGCTCCCCCTGGTCCTGGATGAAGCGGATTATCTGGACCCTTACCAATCGGGTTTCAGGCCCAGGTACAGCACGGAGACGGCATTGGTCGCTCTGGTGAATGATCTCTGGAGGGCTCGGGATAGGGGATATTCCTCTGTCCTAGTCCTATTAGACCTCTCGGCGGCTTTCGATACCATCGACCATGGTATCTTGCTGCGGCGTCTCGTGGGAGTGGGAGGCACAGTTCTTCAGTGGTTCTCCTCCTATCTCCTGGGACGCTCGCAGTCGGTGTTGGCAGGGGGGCAGAGATCGGCCCCTAGGTCTCTCATTTGTGGAGTTCCTCAGGGGTCGGTTCTCTCGCCTCTCCTGTTCAACATCTACATGAAACCGCTGGGTGAGATCATTCGTGGTTTTGGAGTTGGGTATCATCAATATGCCGATGATACCCAACTTTTCATTTCGACCCCAAACCACCCCAGTGATGCCCTCGCTGTGATGTCCCGTTGCCTGGAGGCGGTTCGGGTCTGGATGGGGAGGAACAGACTTCAACTCAACCCTGACAAGACTGAGTGGGTGTACATTCCGGCATCCCGGGACATTCAAAATGTTCCATCGCTTTCTATGGGGGGTGAGCTCTTACCCCCCGTGGATAGGGCCGGGATGCCCTGTATACGGTCACTCATGCGCTCGTGACCTCTCGCCTAGACTATTGTAATGCTCCCTACATGGGGCTTCCCTTGAAGACCACTCAGAGGCTCCAACTGGTACAGAATGCGGCCGCGAGAGTTGTCTTGGGAGTTTCCCGGTACTCCCATGTTACACCTTTGCTCCGCGAGCTGCATTGGTTACCAGTTGTCTTCCGGGTGAGGTTCAAGGTCTTGGTTATGATCTTTAAGTCCTTACATGGCATGGGTCCGGGATACCTCGAGGACCACCTGCTGCCGGCGTCAACTCCCCTCCGCCCTGTGCGTGCCCACAGAGAGGGCCTCCTCAGGGTCAGGGAATGTCGACTGGTGGCCCCCAGGGGGAGGGCCTTCTCTGTGGGTGCTCCGGCATTATGGAACCAACTGCCGGTTGAGCTCCGGATGGCATCGGACCTCCGATCCTTCCGTCGCGGGTTGAAGACCCACTTGTTTGAGTTAGCTGGTCTGGCCTGATGGGGAATATGGGTTTTTAATTGTTTTTTATTATTTATTATTGCTGTATTTTAATTGGGCATCGTTTAATTCTCTTTTAATTTTTGTATAGCTATTTATATATGCCCTGTGAACCGCCCTGAGTCCCTAGGGAGAAGGGCGGTATAGAAATCGAATAAATGAAATGAAATGAAATGATTAAATAATAGGATAGGATATTACCTGGAAATTCCAGGTTTATAGATAGGAACTCAAATGAAAAAAATCCAGATTTTTCCACTGATTTCTTCAAGTTATTCAGGATTCACTTAAAGAATCCTACGTTTGCCTTTTTATCATTTTTATTGATATTGTCATCATTGCCCCATTTGGAGGTTGGAGGGGATGATGTTAGATTTCTTATATCCAATCCCGGCTACATTAAATCTGCAGGTAGTATTCTTTTCTTGGAGATGTTTAGGAATACATTGAATTGACCATCCAAAAATAAATTGATTATTAAATACTTATTTTAGATTGGTAGAATCTGTTTGAAATATAAATGGTTTATTTTTACACAATATTTCCATAAGTATGAGACAATACAGATTTGAAAATGAGAAGAAATATATTACTACGCTACACCAAGTTCCAAAGATAAAAAATAAGCACTTTTACCATGTTCTTAAGAGTGGTTTTTTCCTATTTAGATACTCAACCAATGTATTTATGTTCTCTCTACTTTTATATTTCAGGGAAAACCATGAAACAGAAAAGTCAGCACTGAACAATATAGCAGACAATACAGTAGCAATGGAGGTGACGTAGTTTCTGTAGTAACGAAACTTCAATCTTTGGGAAACTTGTTTAGGTGCTATGCATCAGTAGCAATTTGAATGCAAGGGATGATGGAATGCAGCATATTGTATTTCCATGGCAGCTGTGGGGACTTGACAGCAATGCACATCTCTCATGCTTTGGTTTTTCTATTCTTACTGTTAATAGGAAAAAATCAATACCTGTAAATTAAGATGACAGCAATTATCTGTACAATACTGTGTATTTGTAATACCCTTGTATATATGTTACTTGAATACAGAACCGTTCATTTGTGATGCTTTGCACTTGGGGCAGGGGGGAGGGAGAATTGCAACAAAGTAAGAGTGTAAGAAGAGAGATTGTATAAAGATGAAGTGTCATGACATCATGTGCATGGTGCGGAACCTGCTGTTTTATCTATTTATTGTGCTGTGTTTACAGTTTTTGTACACTGTACCTTCATTGGTTCCTGTGCTGTAGTAAATGTGTTAGGTAGCTGTGGACTCCTTGGTATTTTGTAAATGGTATTAACATAACTTGGTTCCCCCTCTGGATCCTTGAGTTTTTTTGTGTATCATGTGAAAAATGGTGACATACATAATTTTTTTAAAAGGCATCAGTTTAAAAATGGGGAATGTACTACTCAATATGATCTTCCTGCTTTAAAATCACAAGGCAAGTAACAAGCTAAAAATGAAGTCTCATGGATTGTATTCAACTGACTAGCTCACTTGTGTGCAGTTTCTGGTACCTAAAAGCACTAAAGTTATGTTGCTGCTCTTCATATAGCCCCCTCTGTTGTCCCATTTTTTTATGCACCAAAATAGTGGTGTCAAATTAAGTATGCAAATGGAGTCCTTGCAACTGGAGTTTCATGTTGTCTCGCCATTCTTTTGATCACAAATTATATTTTTATTGTGTAATTGTTATTAAAGACTTCATTCTTCACTTGTTCTTTTTGAAAAAATGGCTAAAAGGGAAAAGAATGCAGTAATTGCTGTACGTGTCTCATCATTCCAATTTCTAAAAACAGCCAGCTTTCCTTCCCCCACCCCCTTTTCTTTTAATAATCTCCAAAAGGCTGCAAGACCAGAACCACAACTGTTGGGTGCCTTTCTTTGGAAATATTTGCCCTCTCTTCTGTGAAGAGAATGGTAGTTAGGACTCTACTACTAGTGCTTTGTCAGTACCGGTCTGAATGCCCATTCTGATGGCGTACATTATCTTTAAGGTTTTTAATCCCACCTGGAATTGTGATAGAATTCTCACAAAATAAACCCAGGGCATTACATGTTGACAGAAAAGTGTGTGGTGTGTTATACTAATTTCATTTTATGAATTTATTTATTCTCAGAGAATGTGATCCAAAACAGCTGAGCATGCTTGTTTTAAATTAAAATATTTTAAAAGTAATGCAGTAAATGAATTAATAGGGATCACTGATCAGTGGCTTCCAATAAAATGGGACAAAGAACTGATCTGGTTTGGATCTTAAGACTTGACTTCGAACTGGAGTGAAGCATTGGTGAATCATGCCTGGTACAAGAAGCCAAAGCAAAAAAAGATGTGTGTATGTGCTTTTGCAAAAATTTCTAGAATCTTTCAAAGGTCATGTTTACAAAAACATTAAAATGAAGTTACAGATCATTGTAGACAGAAATATCCAGATGGATTGTGCTTACATAAAAATATAAGATTTCATTGAACAATTGTTGAGTGCAATGTAATGGTAATCTCTGATAAAATTCCTTTGTCAAGCTTTTCAATTAATTACATTATTAATTTTGGCAAGTTACTTTTATTTGCCTAGTAATTATATCTGAGAATAGGGAGGTAAATTATGTATTGGGAAGGCCTGGAGGAAAGCAGTGTTTCTGAGAAGAGAGTTTGGAGAGATTCTAACAATTATTGGCTCTCGGAACTCCAGCATTTTTTAAACAGAAAATATCCCTATCATCTGGCTTAGAAAGCAGGAATGAGGTCTAGCCCCACTTTAGCCATGAAAGCCAGCTGGGTGACCTTTGGCCAATCACTCGCACCTTAGGGGCTGTTGTGGAGAAAAAATAGGAGGAAGATATGTTAGATATGTTTCCAACCATGAGTTATTTGTAAAAATAATGCAGGATACAAATAAAAGTAAAATCAATTAATTTGTATTGGCATTTGAAAAAACGTGCTTCACTATATAGTGGCTGTCCCTTTTTTCCCCACTAAAAGTGCTATAATGTGGAGTGTGTAAACATGACATTTTGCTATCTTTTCCCTTACCAGCTGTAGTAAAGAAACCTAGAGATGAACAAATAATGGAATAGTTAGTTTTTAGCATCTGGAAGGAGACACAATAGTTTGAATCTTCAAGTATCTATGAATTTCATTAAAAAGATCTTCACCTAAGTGGTGAATATTGTCAGATGCCAAATCTGAGAAACTACAGAATTACCTTTACCATGGGTACAATTTTTGTGTTGTAGTTATTTTCATTTCATAATTGATGTGCATTTTGCACTGTGTATTTTTCCCTTGATACAATGCAAATCTACAAAATGTCAATAGAGCTGGAAAACAAAGTTGTAATTTCTTTAAAATAATTACGATCTTTCTTACCTAATTAATGTGTAAAACAAACTAATCAAGCAACTGAAAAAATCTTTATTTTTAGCATATCAAGCATCATTCAACTACTTAGGTTTTCAAGTAGTTCATAATGCTTGAAAAAAGAGCAATGTGTGCAAAGTGGCTGCTTGAAGCAATCTTTGGACTTGAAGAACTGTTAAAAGTTTGGTTTGGGTATCCTACTTTTTGGCACACGGCTCATTAAAAGTTGGCTAGAGTTTTCCTAATGGGTATGATTGCTGAATCTCTGGTTCTTTGTGCAACTAAAATTGCCAGTTTCCAAAAACTGGAAATACCATAGTAGCTTTTAGCACACTAGTCTAAAGAACACAAGTGTGCTGTAGTGAAAAACTGAAAAATAAGTAATAAAAATCCTTGCTTTGATTTCCCCCTCCCAAGGAAAAGAGGGTACCTTCTGCATGGGTTCATAATTTATATAATTATTTTGTATTTAGTGCTTCTTTTGAATATAGATAACATACTGAACTATTAAAGTCAAGACTAAGTGTGCTTCGCTTGGTAGGTAAAAATAGTTAGGTTCAAACATGTATAAATCAATTTCTTAATAGGCACAGACTGGCAGAATGTATGCAGAAGCCTGATAATACCCTTATATTAAGACTTTTACATTTTTAATCATTATATAAAGTGATACATTATATTTGTCTCCTCTTTCCTGACTAGCCCTTTATTCTCTGCAGGAAGAACACCGTCAAAGGTGACACACCAGTGTTTACCAACACCTGACAACAATTGTTCTCAAAACTTGCTCTTTCTCCCATAATTTTCAGAGGCTGTGTAAAAATGGGATGTACTCTTCCATAGCTTCTGGAGCTTTTCAAAGTCACACAGAATGAAGCATGCTTTGCACTGAGGAGAACAAAAAGTTCAGCTCAAAAGAAAGTGGATAGAGCACAGCAAATGACTGTGGCAGAAGCTGGGTCCTAAAGGGAGTCAGAAAAGAAGCAAAAGGATTTCCAAGGACCTTGCTTCTGCCACAGCCATCTGTTGGCTGCATGTGTTGTGCTCTAGTCGCTTCTTCTGAGCTGTACTTTTTCTTCAACTTATACAAGCTGCAGAAATATTTTCTTTACTTCTTTCCGTTCTTCTGTTCTTCAGCCTGGCAGTCACTCATAAAGATAAGTAACTTACAGATTTTGTCTGTCACTGTGCATTCAGTAAATTTAGCAAATTTTAAGTGGTTGAACGGGATCAGGATTGGAGGGCAGAGTCGCAATTTAATTTCAGTACCTAATGGGGAGGGGATCATCAAATCTATTCCTCCCAGCTTTAATGTTTTGTTTTACTGAAGAAATGTGGATTTCTGGAGGGTAAGGAAGGAAAAGATTTGGAGAACATCCTTCTGAAGCTGCCATCTTTGCATCCAGGTGGCTGGTTTCCCCAAATCTAGCAAGAGCCAGGAGTAATTTGCAGTCTTCCAAGCAGAGCAAAAAGTTCATCTTGAAGCTACTGCATTTCCATGCAGGCGACTGGCTTCCCCAACAGAAGCCAAGAATGGCTTGTGGTCTCCTGATCAGGGCAAAAACCTCTAAAAAGAGCTGCCATTTCTGCAAGGAATTGTCGGAGCGCTGAAAATAGCTGCTTCCAGGAGGCATGAGGAGTGGGTCAAAGCACTGCAAATTCCCAGCAAGGTGGGATGAGAATAGAGAGATGTGCAATAGCATCCCTGTGGTCATTCATAAGGGCAAATGACAAGGGCACTGCAGGCACATTGAAATGGGGTGGTATGTATTTTTTGAGGGGGGGGAATGTTCTGTTGTAACAGGCCATTATGTGACAGGTTATATCTCAAGGACTACCTGTAATCAATCTTTCCATAATCTGTAATTTCTCTAAAGAATTAAGAGAAATCAGAGAAACAGATGACAACAGATATGACTTAAAATCAACAAGGAGGAAATTGAATTTGTTCAAGAATTTATCTTCTTTGGATCCAAAATTGTTCACGATGGCAGTTCTTCTCCTGAAATCAAACACAGGATAATCTTAGGTAGAACTGCAATGGTTAACAAAATAAGATCTGGAAAAGCAGAGATATTGATATCAATATAAAAAGGCTAGTTAGAGTGATAGTCTTCTCTATAATGATCTATGGGTGCGAGAATTGGACACTAAAAATGGCTGATGGAAGAACAATTGATGCCTTTGAAGTCTGCTGGTATAAGATACTGTATATATTATAGACAGCCAGAGCAACTAACAGAGGCTTGAATCATATAAAACCACATATCACTGAAAGCTAAAATCATAAGACTACGTATGATTTACTTTGTCCATTCTATGTGTAGAAATTCATTAGAGAAGGCAATGATGCTAAGAATGGTTAATGGGCGAGGAAGGGGCAAGCAAAGAACAGGCTGGCTTGATAACATCAAATCTGATACAGAATTGAACATCCAACAATTGAAAGAAGATGCTTGACAGGGTAGCATGGACATCACTTGCCTATAAAGTCATCCAGAGTTGGACATGACATCTTGTTTGTTGTTCCTACTTTTTTTTTATGCTGATAGCTTGCATTTGGTCATCAAACATCTTTCTTATTGCCTGATTTTTCAGTCTTTTTGTTTTTTGTTTTAAAAGTTGGTTGGATTTTTTTCTCGGTATTTCTTACTTCTTCCTATTGTTCCTCAGGTTCACATAAATTAATGGAATCTTTATACTGATTTCATACTCTGACAGCATATTTCTGGCATATTGTAGCTACCACTACTACCATCCATTAATACTTGATACTATTAAATATCCTGGCAGACTAGATTGATTTTCTCTACTATGCCTAATACATAATCTCTGATTTCAGTGCTATCTGTCTACTAATACTATGTCTATATGTAAAGTCTGCCTTTATGTTTTTTGAAACAGGTATTGGTAATAAATGAAGAATTTATTCTGCAAAACTATGTAAATTTCCTATCTGCATTATTGTAATGACCCAATCAAGTTGGTGCTGTAATTCGTATGCTACTATATTTCTCTAATTTTTTTTCATTGTTATCTTCCATTTGTCACAATAGTGCATTCAGCAGCCTTTGCAACTTGCTAAAAAAAAATTCCTCAGTATTTTCCACCATAAATCCACAGGAGAGACATAACCCCATACAGCAGTTCACTTAGATCTGCTGGTTCTAATAGATATGAATATACTGTTTATTTGGTTATAGCAGAGCATATACTTAACAATATCATTTCTGAATTATCACCACCAATCTGTTCCTTCTTATTGTGCCTTGTGTTAAATCAACATGTGACCATCTAATTTAAAGGTGTCCATTCCTATCCATCTGTCTCATTTTTTCTCACAAGTATCCAACTGAATCCTCCTTTATCTTCTTGGACGGTTTTAAGTTTTTCCTTTGTCTAATTCCCACAATATTACAATTGTATCAGTATAAAAAGAAAATTAAAGCTTATTTTTTGAAGCTTCTAATCATAGAATCATAGAATTGGAAAGGACCTAAAGATCATCAACTGCAATCCCTTGCACTGTTCCAGCCCTATCAACTGATTACTCAACCTCTGAAAATCTCCAGGAGAAAAAACAACTACCATACTCCATGTAGATATTTAGTCCACTGACTGACAGCTCTTACTGCCAAGAAATGATACCTAAAATCTAATCTATATCTACATCCCTGTGGTTTCATCCCATTCATCCTAATCTTACCCCCTGGAGCAAGCAAAAATAAATCTTGCGTCTCTACAATGTGACAAACAAATATGGAGAAAGCTGCCATATTTCCCTCTCAATCTTCTCTTCTGCAAGCTAAACATCTAAGTCTACTAAACATAGGGTTTGGTTCCCAATCCTTTCACTATGTTGGTAGACCTCTGGACTTGCAGTAAATTATTCTTTTTTAAATTGAAACATACATAACAACACTATTTCAAGTGAAGCCTGATCAAGGAAGATTAGAGCAAGATAATTACACTATACCCCTCTTAATGCTCTTTAAGATGTTTTTTGACTTCTTTAAAACTGTATTACACTCTTAGATCATATTCCTCTACAAAAGTAGTTGTGATTCGTGACTTGTGACCAAAGCACACAAGCCACTCTTTGTTGCATCCCCTAAAATTCTAACTCACAAGGGACACAAGCCATTCTTTATTGCACCCTGAAATTTCATCTCACACCATTTGGGGGTGTGGATACCTCAGGTTGGGTACCTCTGCAGCACAAGTTTTTTTCATATGATTATCATGATTTTGAAATTTATGCTTAGTAGTGCTGTGCAAAGCATTTAAACAAAAAACCTCTCTTTGAAGTGTTAAAATAACTACATCCTTCCCAACATGTATTTGAAAGCTGTCATTGATTGTGCAAATGGCTCTCGTGTCAACAAGCAAAACTTTGCAACCTAGACATTGGGAAAAATAGTGCACAGAAAAAGGAAGATGCAAGATAATGCACAAACTACTGATGATATTAAGTTAATTTGTCAAAATAAATTTAAATTTATTGTGGCCTCTGTCCAGTCCCCTATAAGAATTCTAGCTCTGACCAATGCAAAGATGAACAGAGAAACTAGCTTCCACTTTCTGTACATCTTTTTAAAGTCATCACATTGTTAATGTAAGTGTATAGAACTAAAACCTTCCTGCCAAAATAAAATGATTTGGGAGGGGGGAGGAGTAGAGATGATAACACCTATCTTCAAAGCCCCCAAATTAATACATTTTAATAATTTAATAATTATTGCAGAAATGTAATCATCAGTTATGCCCTCTCATTCACCTTTTCCCCTATTTTACTAAGCCTGCTACTCAGTAAAAAAAAAAAATCCTGAACCACAAATCTGGAAAATGTGTACAACTCTGCCATCATGTGGTGGTACCAAACAATAGAACAGTTGGTAGATAAAGCTTACAATCTTATTTTACTGAGCACATTTTTTTTGTTTATATTTCTAGCAGTGCACTGTCCCAATGCTGTTTTTAATAAGGTCGGTGGCGCCTCTTAGCATCCCATCTTCATTCAGCAAAAATAAATAAATATTAAGGTAGCAATTTTAATAAAGCCAGATTTATTTCTATAACAACATTAAAATTATAATTGAAAATATTTTAAAATATGGTAGAATAAATAAACTTTCAACTCAGCTAGCACTAACTAGTTAACAATATATAGACAGGATCAAAATGTGAACCAAGAATTGCCTAATTCTTTGGTGGAAAAAGCAAGACCAAATATTCATTAAATGATAAGAAAGTTGGGAGAAATTAATGTTAATAGTCATGGTTATAAAAGGAATATCCATGTTGATAGAAGGCAATGTAGATGATAGATAGATAGATAGATAGATAGATAGATAGATAGATAGATAGATAGATAGATGATAGATAGATAGATAGATAGATAGATAGATAGATAGATAGATAGATAGATAGATAGATAGATTAGACAGACAGACAGACAGACAGACAACCTTTATTGTCATTTTACTGTGGGCACATTGGCACACATTAAAAATGAAATTTTGTTGTTTGGTCTCAAAAGTGTCCACATACAGAACACATTTAAACATGCTATATACATCTTATGTATAAACCTTCACAATTACATATAAATAACAAATATTAATCACTCTCCATCTTGAATACATAGTGGAAAGAGGAAGCTTTAGAGTTCACAAGGTTAATACTGTAAGGAACAAAACTGTGACTGAATCTGGATGTTGTGCTTTGGATACCTTGAAGCCTCCACCCAGAAGGTAGCAAGGAAAACAGGTCGTGAAGAGGATGTGTAGTGTCCCAGAAAATCATGCAGACCCTGCTCAAGCAGTGCTTATGTACTATGTCCTTGATGGAAGGGAGGGAACTGCCAGTCATCTTTTCTGCCATCCTCACCCCTTCTGCACCACTTTCCTGTTTTAAGCAGTGATGCTTCCAAACCAGACTGTAATGCTGTATGACAGGATGCTCTCGATCGTTCCTCTGTAGAAAGTGGTCAGGACAGGGAAAGAAGTGGCTTCATTCCAGAATGCAATAAAGATTGTTATTGCCAACTGCTTGGATAGCTTCCACAAGATTTGAACATAGAAGCCCACAGTATAATTGTGCAGTATAGGAGGAAGGTTTCCTTCCCATTAACAATACATCTCCCCTATGTGCTTGTCAGCTGTAAGTGGAATTCCTTTTAAATTAATCATAAAGAAAAGCCTTTATCAAGTTTTCTCGAGAGAATGTGGAAAACAGAATTGAGAAAGTGATGCTGGGGAACTACCTTAAGTCTTCTGGAAAATCCCCTTTTGAGTATAAAAGATACCCACCCATTTGTGAGCAACTGTTCAAGCCAGTTCACTGAAAGAATTGTCGTATATGTAGATTAGATTCTATAAGTTGAAGGATCTTAATGGAAGCAAAAGGAGGAAAAAGATGAAACATGCCTTGCGATATTATGACTCAAACTCAAACTCCAGTTCTGACATACAGTATTTACATGTAACATTTCAGTCCAAATGTAAGAGGGTGGAGTTTGTGTTAGGATATCATATTTCAGTATTTGAACATCCTAGTGGTTAGGAATGTATGACAATGGATGCTGGAACCTCTATCATTTGCCCATTGTATCTGCATTTCTGATTAGCATTTGGGATTTGTCTCTTAGTTTGAATTTCCATAGCATACTAATCTATGGAAAGTTGAATTAATTCCATTAATTACATATGCACAACATATGGAACCATAAATTAATCCCACTATCTGAGTTTCCTTGCCTGTACATTGAGACACAAACTAGCCAAGGTAGGTTTTATCCTAAATAAATTCTATAAATCCACCTTTTGATTTTGTCTCAAACTCTAATCAGAGTTTAAAATTTTAAAATTGTTGTGAAAAACAAATGAAGAGAAAGTGCATTGTAATCAAAGTTCATTTGTTACCTTCAATCCATTTTGCATTAGATGGCCAGTTCATAGTTTCTATTTTTTTTTTCTTCCCTGGAATAAAAAAAAAGATTTTTGGTTGATGTTAGAACCACTGCAAATGAATTGAGGAAATCCTGATTTATGTCATCTAACCCTTGATGAAAAAGAATCAGAAGCAGCAGGGAGGCAGCAGCCAAGGTGGCCCCAATTTGTCAATACAAGAGTCTCTTAGTGGTCAATTCCCCCTATAAAGTTTTGAATGACTTGTGGAGCCATAAATTAGGCAAGTAATCCTATCATTAAAGATGGGCAAAGGTTCAAAGATACTTATGCCAAATAAATAAGCAAATCATACAGCTTAGTATGTAACTTTTTGAAAGCTAATTTCTAAGCTTGCAGCAGGCCAGGGAACCAACTTCCAAACAGGACTTGAATCACTGCTGTCATATAATTTAAGAAAATTATAGATGTTGCTTTTTAATGGAATAGCACTGCAGTTTTATGAGTTGTCAAATGAAGGGTAAATTAAAATCATTATACTCAATAGCAAAAACTAATGAACAACTTTAAAATATAAACAACCAATTAAAAGTCTTCTAAACATTCAGCTCTCCAAGCCAGTTAAAAAACTAACTAAACTGGGTACTTCAGTTCTTACTTGGTATTTGTATGTGTTAATGGGTGATATTGCAACAAACAAAAAGTCTTTTTAAATGTATTTTAAATAAATGAAGTTCAGTTGGAAATTACCTTGTAAGAGGAGGTATCAGGGCAAAGTTTCGATGAAATCTCATCCGTCATCCTCAGGCTGGTGGCTTCAGCTTCGTTCTTCTGGGAGAAGTGTGTGGTAGTGGCTGTTTTTTCTTCTTTTTTAAACTGGCAGAGGGGGTGTGGTCTGTGGTTGGAGGTGTGCTCTGATTGGGTGGGGGGTTAGCTGTGTTCTGATTGGGTGGGAGTGTGTTTTGAATGGGGGCTGTGTTCTGATTGGGTGGGGATGTGTTTTGAGTGGATGGGCTGGTCTCAGCTGCCAGCCTTAGACCTGAACTGGTGAGTTGTGCTGGTTTTGTTCGGCTCCGTGTTTGTGGTGGTGCCATGTTTTTATAGGGTGTGTCAGTTTGCTTATTGTGTGGTTTGGAGGGGTTTAAAGTGGCTGATGTTGCAGCTGTAGTTAGGTTTCTGTTTTGTGGTTGTGTGTCATTATCGTGGGTTCGGATTTGCTTTTTGAATGGTTGTGTGGTGGTGATGTCATGTGATGTTATCATGAGTTTGGGTCTGGTATCATTCTTGGTGGTTGGGACTCGTCTGTCAATCAAGGCGGGTTTCCAAATGGCTGGTAGGCGAGAGGTATCATCTCGTTTGTTCATGCTGTGGGGGCATTTTTCTATCTCGATGGCTTCTCTGATAATTCTGTTGTTAAAATATTTTATCAAGCCAGCCTGTTCTTCATTCCCAGAAGAACGAAGCTGAAGCCACCAGCCTGAGGATGACGGATGAGATTTCGTCGAAACGTTGATATATATATATATGTTAAATGCTTGTTAACTATTTAGATTACCTTGCTAGGCCCCAAACATGGGACAAATCTTTATTTCCTGTTTCAGCCTAACCGAAGGCCATCGACAGGCAGTAGTCACAACAGTGACAGCTCATATTTGTGTAAAAAAATTTTTTTTAGATTGCTAACAAAGAATTAAAGGGAGACTGATATGCATTTCAAACTTATTTGTTTTCATCAGTCAGCCATACCCTTCTGAGATTCGAACCTGGGCTGATTGCACATTAGGCAGTTATTTTAACTTCTAGGCCACAAGCTCTATCTCACTTTGTTAGCTGAGAAGCAAGGGAGATATGTGTTAAATGCTTGTTAACTATTTAGATTACTAGAGGTTAAAATAACTGCCTAATGTGCAATCAGCCCATGTTCGAATCTCAGAAGGGTATGGCTGACTGATGAAAACAAATAAGTTTGAAATGCATATCAGTCTCCCTTTAATTCTTTGTTAGCAATCTAAAAAATTTACACACACACACATATGTGTGTGTGTGTGTGTGTGTGTGTACTGATTGTGAAATATACATTTATTGTAATCTTAGATTTTTTAAAAATATAAATGTATAGTTTTGGTGCAAATTAGGATAAAGGTTGGAAAATTTAAAAGAAATCACGATTGAATGTAGTATTACAAGAAGGACTAGGAGTAACATGATAACAATGTTCCAATATCTAAGAGGCTGTCACAAAGAAGAGGGAGCCAACCTATTCTCCAAAATACCTGAAGGCAGGATAAGAAGCAATAGATGGAACCCAAGCAAGGAGAGAACCAATCTAAAATAAGGAGAAATTTCCAGAAGAACAATTAAGCAGTGGAACAGCGTGCCTTAAAAATTTGTGGGTGCTCCATCACTGGAAGTTTTCAAGAAGAGATTGGATAAACAGAAGTCTGAAAAGGTATAGGCTCTCCTTGTTGAGCAGGGGTTGGACTAGAAGATCTTTAAAGTCCCTTTGAGTTGTGTTACACTGTTATTCTGATTCTTTTTTGTCTCTTCAGCTAAATATTTTTGTCCTGACTAAAAACTTTTCTTGTTATAAAATTACAAAGCAGAAATCAAATATGGAACATATTAAAACAAAACACACTAAAACATTATTAAAATAATTCAAACTGAGTATGAAAAGTGAAAGTAAACAAATGTTCAGAGTCTAACTTAATACTGAGTTTCTTTTATAAGTGGGAAAGGCTCTTCATAGCAGAATATAGAATCCAATGTAAAGCTTGAATTAACAGCTCCAGATGTTAGAATAGAAATAGAAGAAATAATGTATCAAAGAAAACAAAAACAAACATATTCCAATCCAATTTTATCTGAACAATTACCTCAAAATTCTGAAGGCAGGAATGAAGTTGTGATGATGCACAGGAGACTATTTGAATGACTATTTAGCCTGCCTTGCACACAGTCAGTGGGATTCAAATATGTGAACAACCAGTTCTCTGTGTGGATGCTGCTTCCAGAAATCCATTCTGGGTCTGGGCAACAAAAAATTAGCTACTGGTTCTGCTGAACTGGTGCGAATCGGCTAAATCCTACCACTGCACACAGTGCTATAGAGAAAATTGTTCCATATCTAGTCACTATCTAAATCCAATTCATTTGGCTCCTGCATATAGAATGGGAGTTGAATATTTTGTTCTCAGCTGCAAAATATAATGGATAGAGAAGAACTGCTGAAAATTGCCTTAACAGTCCTAGCATTTTTTCAGTACTCCTGTCAATGGCTTTTCCACAATGAGGAGATATCTTTAAAAACGGAAAGCATCTAATCTAGGTGTACAAGCATTAAGATCGATTATTGTGGGATTCGTTGTCTAGTTTAAAATAAAGAATCATCAGCCAAAACTTCCAAGAGAAAACAATGCTATTTTATTTTTACTACTTTCAAAGAGGGTGTATCACATACTGGCAAGTACAGTGGACATACCTTAAATCATCAGTATACTTTCTTTATATTCCCTATCAATGTTGCAGATTGTGGGATACAGAGGCATGGTAAGAGTTTTAAAAAGTCAAGATGGCAACCAAGACAGTGCAATGGAAGCCACCTTTTCCTCATTGGCTGAGTGCTGAGGCAATCACAACCTATCTGAGGTGCCATTATTCCCCATCCGATTAAATCTCCCATTCCTCAAATTCTATCGCCGCCTCTTATTTACAAATTACCTTTTATAGCTATTAGTTCCTGTGGGCTGTCTCTGACTCAACCATCATGCCAACTAATTCTGGTTAAAATTAGCTTTGAGTATAGCAGTGGCTTCTGATCCTTGCTCCTAAGTTCAGTTTCCATGCTTATACAGAATTCTTGAGGTTAGAAAAATATACTATGTATTCTTCCAAAGATTAGCATGCCCTTCTACAGTTTCTGTAAAAACAATACATTCTTTTCCCCACATTATAGATTTGAAATAAGACTATAGAGCATGGGTGTCAAACTCATCACATCATGTAACATGTCACGATGTATTGCAAGTTTTTTTGCATTGCCAGAGGTGGGGTGGGCGCAGCCTCCGTATGATACAACCGGCTTGCAGGCTGGCAGTTTGAAACCCCTGCTATAGAGGATAGAATAACATTTGATTTTGTAAACTAATAAAATTATTATGAACTAGTTGTCTCTCTATACTAGCTTTCCTCTAGTCTGGTTAATGGAAAATGTATTTTAATATATCTAATGAATAACAGATTGAGACAGGCAACTTGTTTTTTGCAGGACTGTGAACACCACAATATTTTGTTGCTAATATTTAATTGATGCAGCCCTTGGATTAAAAATGAACATTTTAAAAAATGGGTGCCTTCTTCCTGAAGCCATAAAAAAAATCTGTTTCCCTAAGCAAATGTAAAAACTGTAATATACCTCCAAGTACTTCATTAGAAAAATAAATGATGCTGCTATCACTAGCCTCAATTAGGCAACAGAGTTGGTTGCTACACAAAATGCTTTGCCTAAGCCTCTCTAGAGGAAAAGGCTGAAGAGAAAAAACAAAACAAAGCTCTACATATTTCTGCTAGAGAATATGCACTATTGTCTTCAGTCTTGTTTAAGATAGGGATGGCCCAAGACATTTTGCTGTCTTAAAGAATAAAATGGTCCCCTCTGTTAATTCCACATAAACTTAATTGACAGATGAGAGTTCTGGTAATCAGGAAGGTCCTCTATCATGCTGAAGAGAATGGGCTAATTTAGGAACTATAAGGCAGGTTGTGGGATACAGAGACATGGGAAGAGTTTTAAAAAGTCAAGATGGCAACCAAGATAGTGCAATGGAAGCCATTTTGATTTTGTTGGCCTTTTCTAGATGCCCCTGGTATTATAATACATACCAGGGGCTCTTTCCCTCCCTCACCCATGTCCCCATTCTTCATAACAAGATGAGATAAATTCAGAAAGAATTATAAATGCATTTATTTCTTAATATAGTTATTTCATAACTCAGAACAGGTCTGAAAATCTATAAATACTACTATGCCAGGATAACTCCCTAATCATTAGCAAATCTAAATCGAAAATAATGGTGTTTGGAAGAAACCATCAGAGACATAAGTGGCAATTAGATGGTGAACCAATTGAGCAGGTTAATACCTTTGTATATTTGGGAGTAACTTTTTCCAAGACTGGATCTTGGGCCTTCCATCATCAACGAAGTACATTTAGAGCAAAAGCCCATTTGAATTTATTGCTCAAACTAAAGAACCATAGTTACCCAGGGTCCCTAGCTCCATTACTCAAGGTTTATAAGGCTAAGGTTACGACAATGCTCTTGTATGGAGCAGAAATTTGGGGTCTTTACTCAACCACAGTTTTAGAACAAACACAGTCCCAGCATCTGAGATGTATTTTGGGTGTAGATCCAAGAACATCTGCTGCAGCAGTTAGAGCTGAATAGGGAATTCATACAATTCAGGCATTATCTAAAATTAGAGCTTATAACTACTGGTGCAAAGTTAATGAAATGGAGACTGATAGACTCCCCAAATTATGCCTACTAGAGCAAACAAAACTACAATCACAAATCTCCTGGATCACCAAACTAACAAATTTTGTAAGAAGCTGTGGCCTTCCTGTTTCTTGCGTAACAGGAGAACAATCTAAAAAAAGAGTTGCCCAAAGAATTAAGGATAAAGAAGCACAAACTGATATAGCTATCCTTAGTAAGGTGGGTAACTTGAAATGGCTGAGTAAATACAAATGTACTTTTCAAGTGGACAGTCATTTGAAGTTACAACTCCCAAAACATCTTAGGGAGATATTTACAAGAGCGAGATTCGAACAGCTTGACACAATGGTCAGATATGGGAGATTTCATGCTATACCGTACAACGAGCGTCTTTGAATTTGCGGAGTGGCAGAGGTAGAGGACCTGGCTCACATCCTATTTGACTGTTGTCTGTATAAGAGGGTGAGAGATAGGTATCTTGGTCTATATATCAAACGAATGACCCATTGGGATCCCCATATCAAAATAACTTATCTTATGTCCGGTCAGAACTTGAAAATAGCATTTAACGTAGCATAGTATTTAAACAAAATGATCCGGTTAAGATCTGCATACGAGACTTCCGGTGGCAACGCGGCGCCGGAGACAGCCTTTTCGGGCTGCCCGCTGCTCAGCTGTGTTGTTTTCACCCGAAACAGCGCCGATCAGCTGTTCGGGTGGATTGGAAGCCCCCTCCTCGGGAGAAGAGGAGGGGGTGAGGCCCCAGGTAGGGGTTGAGTTCTCCGGTGCCGCCTGAGCTTAAAGCTTGGGCGGCTGAAGGATTGAACTCCCCCGTAGCCTGGGTTGCTCCCAGCTGTTCAGCGTCTCTGCTCCGGGATTTTTGGAGCGGAGCCAGGCGTTTGCGACCACCCCTGCCA
The DNA here is from genome assembly GCF_947247035.1 of Vipera ursinii. Classification (NCBI taxonomy): domain Eukaryota; kingdom Metazoa; phylum Chordata; class Lepidosauria; order Squamata; family Viperidae; genus Vipera; species Vipera ursinii. The sequence continues at coordinate 111,392,568 of NC_139517.1, read as the reverse complement.
GAAGGAAAGACTATGGAATAAAAGGAGCAGGCAGAGCGGTACAGGAGGATAAGGTGAAGAGGACTTTTATTTTTACTCTCTAGCTTAATGGACTTTTTAAACCTAAAGTGAAAGTGCGCAACAAGTGAAAGTAAAAAGATGGCGGCTAAACCTCCCTCAAAAACTCTTCGGAGTGCTGGAACTTCCCCAGTGCAACAGACATCGCTGCAAGCTTTCCTTCCTCCTGCTGCATTGACATCGAAGGATTTACAAGATGCTCTTGAAAAACAAGCCCAGGTAATTTTAGAATCACTGGGTGATAAATTGGCAAAGGTGGAGGAGAAATTGGAGAAACTGGAGGAGAGGATGGAAGAGAGGATGGAAGAGAAGTTCAGTGTGATGAGGGTAGACATTTTGTCTACAGTGCATAGTGTGGCTGAATGTGTGCAAGATCTGGACGAAAAAGTGGAAGACCTGACTCAAAAGAATGCCATATTAGAAGTAAAGGTATTGGAGAATGAAGATTTAAGAGACAAAATGGACAGAGCTGAGTCTTGTTCAATATCATCAGATGCAGTATGCTGTTAGAATCAGAGGCTTAAAAGAAAATATTAAAGAAGACCTAAAGCAGCTGATTTCTGAGGCTCTGGAAGCAGTATTGGGTCAGCCAGCATCTGAAATAAAGGGATGCATGGATAAAGTGTTTCATGTAAATTCATGGGTTGCTAGACAGAGAAAGCTACCTAGAGATGTGGTGGTTTATTTTGCAAAGAGGGAAACTAGAGATGAAGTTATTCAAGCTGCCTATGATACTAAAGTTGTGATTGCTGACCAAGAAGTTTTGGTTTTAAAAGAAATTCCTCCAAAGATTTTAAGGAGAAGGAAGGACTTTGCATTTCTTGTGCAGGAACTCAAACAACGTGATATAAGGTTCAGATGGGAGATTCCAGTTGGATTGGTGGCGATGCATGAAGGCAAAAGGTACTGTCTGGTTACTGTGACACAGGCGCGTGATTTCTACAATAATGTTTTAAAAGCAACCCCACTATCACTTCTGGAAGCTGCAAAGGGATCTGGAGAAGGAAAACCTCAAGAGGCTGAAGCTGGACAGACAGAGGAGAATGGTGCTGGAGGGGATCAAGCTATAACTTCCTTGGCTGATCCTGGAGAGCAGAGGGTGACGCGTGCCGCTTTAAAACGAGCAAAAAAAATAAAAGAACAAGATCAGCAGAAGTTTATGGAACTTTCAAAACGTACTTACAGCGAAGCAGTGGGAGGAGCGCGGCACAAAGGAGATAGTGGGCCTATTAAAGATGTGCTCCAACAGCTTTGGGATGACATGCATGGCGACTAAATTTTTAACTTGGAACGTTAATGGACTAAATTCACTTTTTTTTCTGACAGACATCAATCTTTTTCCAGGATCGATTTTATTTTGCTGACTAATGACTTTTTTTCTAGGATTAAGAAGGTAAAGATATGTGCAAGAACTATTTCTGATCACAGCCCAGTTTGGCTAGAGATTAATAAGGAGAATAGAGACAGGCGCTCGTGGCGCGTAAATGAGAATTTGTTTAGAAATCAGAGAAATGTGGAAGAATGTAAACAGCGGATGAAGGATTTTTTTGAAATTAATATGAATAAGGATACTTCTATGGACATGGTTTGGGATGCTAGCAAGGCCTATATGAGAGGGGTGTTGATATATATGAATAATAAACACAGACGTACTTTGGAAGCCAGGAGGAAAGAATTGGAGAATGAAATTAAGGAAAAAGAAAAGGCTTTGATTTTGAACCCAGCGGATGTGAAGACTAAGGAGGTTATTAAGCTATTAAGAGGACAATTTGATAAATTAATGGCTGACCAAGTGGCAACCAATCTGCGGTTTGCCAGGCATAACACCTTTTGCAATGCTAATAAGCCAGGTAGATGGCTAGCTTATAGACTGAGGAAAAAGCAAAGGGCTTCTAATATAGATAAAATTGAGCATAAGGGAAGAGTTGTGTTTCAACAGGATCTTATTAAGCAAGCTTTTGTGGATTTTTATTCTAAATTATATGCTAAGGAGAAGATTAATGAAAAAGACATTGATGTATATTTGGAGAATGCTAGCATCCCGGTTCTTACGCAAGCACAAAAAGACGGGATTAACCAATTGATAACAGAAGAAGAAATTCTTATAGCAATTAAGGAATTGAAGGTGGACAAAGCGCCAGGTACGGATGGTTTGACTGCGGCTTATTATAAAAATTTACAATTAGAGATGATAAAACCGTTAAAGGAACTGTTCCAGAAAATTCAGAAGGGGGGAAAGGTGCCTCCGTCTTGGAAAACTGCTTTTATTTCTTTGATTCCGAAGGAAGACCAAGATGCTACTCAAGTTAAAAATTACAGACCGATATCACTTTTAAATACAGACTATAAGATATTTGCTAAGGTGTTGGCTAATAGACTGATGAGGGTTCTGCAACAGGCGATTCATGGGGACCAAACGGGGTTTATTAGTGGTAGGCAAATGAAAAATAATGTGAGGCATATAGTTGATGTGTTAGAGTTTTTGGAGAGGAACAACCAGATCCCTGCGGCGCTAATCTTTTTAGATGCTGAAAAAGCTTTTGATCAATTGAATTGGCAATTTTTGATGAAAGTTCTAGATAAAATGAATTTTGGGGGAAAAATTTTGCAACCGATTAGGGCATTATATCAAAAACAAACTGCCCGAATTATAGTTAATAATAGCCTGACAGAAGTATGTAAGTATGTACAGAATGCAGCCGCGAGAGTTGTGTTGGGAGTCTCCCGATACTCCCACGTTACACCGCTGCTCCGTGAGCTGCATTGGTTGCCGGTTGTCTTCCGGGTGAGATTCAAGGTACTGGTAACGGTGTTCAAAGCCCTCCATGGCATGGGGCCGGAGTACCTTAGGGAACATCTGCTGCCGGCATCAAGCTCCCTGCGCCCTGTGCGTTCCCACAGAGAGGGCCTCCTCAGGGTGCCACCGATCAGAGAATGTCGATTGGTGGCCCCCAGGGGGAGATCCTTCTCTGTGGGCGCTCCGGAGCTGTGGAACCAGCTACCGGTAGAGCTCCGGATGGCGCCCGATCTTCGCTCCTTTCGTCGCGATCTCAAGACCTTTTTGTTTGTACAAGCCGGCCTAGCCTGATGGGGATTGGTGGGGTTTTTTATTTTTGGTGGTTTAGTTTTTAACTTGGTGTTTTAGAATTCTATTTTAACTGTTTTAATATGGGCAACTATTTAATCTCTTTTTAACGTTTGTATTTAGTATTTTATTCTGCCCTGTGAACCGCCCTGAGTCCTCAGGGAGAAGGGCGGTATACAAATATTATTAAATTAAATTAAATTAAATTAAATTAATATTGAGAAGGGCACAAGGCAAGGGTGTCCGTTATCGCCCTTGTTATTTGTGTTAACATTGGAGATATTATTGGTTAAAATACGGAATTCGGAAAAAATTAAGGGTATACAAATTAGAGATCAGGATTATAGATTGAGAGTGTTCGCAGATGATCTGGTTGTTACAGTGACCCAGCCGGAGAACTCTGTTGTGGACCTGATGGAGATAATAATACAATACGGGAAGGTTTCTGGATTTAAAGTTAATATACAAAAAACTAAAATTCTGGCCAAAAATATGACAGCTTCGCAAAAGGCTCTCTTAGAAGGATTAACTGGATTTGAGATTGTTAAAAGGGTCAAATATTTGGGGGTGCTTCTGTCGCCCTCTAATACAAAGTTATATAAAAACAACTATGAAAAATTATGGGGGAAAATCCAAAAAGAAATGGAGAGTTGGGAAAAATTGCAATTGTCTTTGTTGGGGCGAATCGCAGCAGTGAAAATGAATGTCCTGCCTAAATTTTTATTCTTATTTCAAATGATACCGGTTCTTAAGAAAGATTCTAATCTGGAGGAATGGCAGCGAGGTATCAATAAATTTGTTTGGGCAGGGAAAAGGCCACGAGTTAAACTTAAGATTATGCAGGATACTCGTGAAAGAGGTGGTCTTAAAATGCCCAATCTTAAATTATACTATGAAGCTGCTGCGTTAGCAGGAATAAGTGATTGGATTAATATGACACAAGAGAGATTATTAAATCTTGAGGGCCACGACTTGTTGTTTGGCTGGCATGCATATTTGTTGTATGATAAGAAGGTTGATAATGTGTTTAGAGTGCATATTTTAAGACAGGCATTGTTGAGAGTTTGGAAGAAGTATAGACATAAGTTAGACTGCAAGATACCATTGTGGGCAATCCCAAAACACGCAATAGAAAATATAAATGTTGGTTTTAAACATGATGTGATTACGTATAAGGAGATTTTAAGCTTGGAAAGAAATGTCTGGTGTCTGAAACCATACAGCCTCTTGCAAGATGAGAAGATTGTCCAAACTTGGTTTCAATATATTCAGCTACGGGCCAGGTGGAAAGAAGATCAGAAAACTGGTTTTACAATGACTGATGAAAATCTGATAAAGCAAATTAGAAATCAGGGTCCAGCACATATCAAACGGATATATCTTGCTTTGATAGAAATTGACTCAGAAACAGAACTTGTTAAAGATTGTATGATTAAATGGGCCCAAAACATCCAAGAAGTTATTACAATGGACACGTGGGAAAGGATTTGGGTGAGAAACGTAAAATTTACACAAGCTCAAAATTTAAGAGAGAACTTTTATAAAATGTTTTACAGATGGCATTTAGATCCTAAAAAGCTTGCAAGTATGTATCCGAATTATCAGCCTAAATGCTGGAGGTGCGGTGACGAAGATGCAACATATTTTCACATATGGTCGACTTGTAAAAAGGTTAAGGCTTTTTGGATAAAAATTTGGTGGAATATGCAGAAGATTTTTAAGCAAAGGATAAAGTTTTGTCCGCAACTTTTTTTGTTGGGAGTAATTACAGATGCTACAGTTGTGGACACTAAGTTGATGCTGAATTTAATTACAGCAGCAAGATTTTTAATAGGTCAGTATTGGAAGAAGGAGGAACTGCCGACTATAGAAGAATGGACCTTAAAGGTTTCTGACCTGGCAGAGATGGCAAAGATATCGGCTTATTTGAAAGATCACTCGCAAGAACGTTATATTATGGAGTGGAGAAAATGGATTGAGTATATCCAGAACAAATATGGGACTAAAAAGTTTCATCTAGCATTTGAATAAGTCTTCCTTTCTTTTCTCTTTTTTTTCTCTTTTTTTTAATATATTTTATATTACCGGTAATAGTGTTTGTAGTTATCCTATATGAGCTAGAGAGAGATAGATTTTAGAGTTTATGGTTGTTAGCATATGGATGTTTATGATTGTTCTTCTTGTTTTTTATACCTTGTACTTAGCTCTGGAAAGTCGGGGGGGAGGGGAGGGGGGGAGGGGTAGGGAGGAGGGATAGGGGAGGGGTAGGGGGGCTGTTAAAGATAAAATGTATGATAAAACTTTTCAATAAAAAAAAAGATCTGCATACGTGGGACTGATTGGGGTAGATTGCAAGGGCGACTCCGAAATATAATGTTATCATATTTTATCTATATCTTAAATTTGTATTTTATTACTATTTCATCTTAAATTGTATTTTATTTTAATTCCATTTTAAATTGTATTTTATCAAATTCCATTTTGGATTGCTTTTATCAAGTTTTGGTGATGGTTTGTTGCTGGAACTTTGCACTTTGATATGGCCCACGGGCTAATCAATAAAGTTGTTGTTGTTATAAATTCTACTAATAGGTTAGGTTTATCAGAGCTCCAGTTCTATCCTATAAGACCCAAGGTTTGTACCTATACGACCCAAGGTTTGTACCTATAAGACCCAAGGTAAAAACTATACATTTTATAAAAAAATCTATTGCCTTCTTCAATAACAAAAGATTTTTGGACAATTTATTATTTTAAAAGACTATAAAATATAAAACAATAAGAATATTTATCTAAAACAATAAATAAAAAATAGGAGTTTTTTTGTAAGAAAATATGCTTAGAATTGGGTATAAAGAAGTTTTGTGATATATATGTAATTGTTATTACAAACATGGATTACTTCAATGAACGATATAACCAATAAGTCCTTATATTTCTCAAAGAAGTAAGGGCTGAGATACCTTGAAAAGCAATTTTTAACATAGTCCACTATTTAAAAATAAATAAATAAGCCCATATCTTTACATTCATTATCAGCTTCTCAGTTGCCTCTGATTGTTATATGTCGAGGGGCAGAACTTGTAGATTTAATGCAGAGTCCTCCAACATTCCTACTTAATTTGAATATTTCACTAGTCATACCCAAACAAAGATAAAGTAAATGTAAATGTAAAATGAGAGTAAATGTAAAATAATTAAGTGGACTCTATCCCAAATTTGTACTCATTTCCATAATAGTAATAAATGTTATCATATGAAATGCCATAATAAATCAGCAGAGAGATAAAATGAAGTATCTAATACGGTAACAGTTCTATTGCTTTCCATATAAATATTTGCAGTTTTACAGATAATGGTTGAATTCCAAATTGTTATGTATATCACTTATCACATAATGAGATTACCATCTTCAAGAATGCTTTAATGCACCAATACACACTCTATGGAAATATTTATTTAATTATATCATCCTTTATAATGGACCGCAGTCAGCAGTAATGCTTCTGCAGTCTGACTGAAAAATGAATACTGCCTTATTGGCAGGCTTACAGTTCAGCAAAATGACTTCCAAAGTGATTGCTCATTGCTTTTCTCTCAAATTAAACTGTCATCATTTTCAAAAGAAATGTTTCCTCTTGATACAAACTCCATCAAAGTATGTAATATCAACCTTCCCTAATTTGATGTCTTGCAGATACATTGCCTGAGTTGGAATTTATACACTTGAAAGCATCAGGTTATATACCACATTATCTTGAATAGTGATCAACCTGAATTTAATATAGATAGTCCTTGAGTTACAACCACAATTGAGCCCAAAATTTATGTGGCAAAGTGAAACATTTGTTAAGTGAATTTGCCACATTTTATATGACTTTTCTTGGTATAGTTCTTAAGTAAATATTTCCATTTGTTAAGTTAGTAACATAGTTGTTAGTTGAATCTAGTTTCCCCACTGACTTTGCTTGTCAGAAGGTCACACAAGGGGATCATGAGACCCTAGGGACGCTGCAACCATCATTAATATAAGTCAGCGGCCAAGCGTCTGAATTTTGTTCATGTGACCATGGGGATGCTGCAACAGTTGTGTGAAAAATGGTCATAAGTCACTTTTTTCAGTGCCATTCTAACTTTGAATGGTCACTAAATGAACTATTGTAAGTTGATGACTACCTGTACAATACTCCCTATCCAAGGATAAACAGACACAGAGCAAATTATACTTATAGGGCTTACCCAATACATCTTGCTTACCACAGTATGAATAATGTCTGTAGAGGATATGTCATCATGGCATCCCTCTATCTCATTCTATTTCCTTAGTTTGTGCAAAGGCAGGTTTAGGTATTCTGGTAAGGGAATAGTGTTTTCCTTCTTATGCCAGAACAAGGTCTCTTATGAGGACAACTTAGGACTCATGAAGGAGAAGTTTTATTTTGGCTTGAGGTCAATTGAGTTCTGGCTTCTGCAGCTACCTTATTTAGGTCATTTATATCAAACTTTCAACACTTTAAAGTCCTACATAGTATGGATCCAGGGTACTTGAGGAACCATCTCACCCCAATACTACCCACACCAGCAGAGGGAGCATGCTGCGGATACCATCAGCCAAGGAATTTTGTCTGGTGGGCTTCAGAAGAAAAGCCTTCTCTACTATGGCTCCTGCCCTCTGGAACATCTTACCCCATGAGATGAGATTGGCTCCCAGTCTCCTTATGTTTCAAAAGAGTCTCAAGACCTGATTTTGCCAGATGGCTTGGGGACTCAATGGGGGAGCCTCATTTATTTATTTATTTTATTTATTTAGTTATATTTATATACCGCCCTATTCCCTGAGGACTCAGGGCGGTTTACAGGGAATTAAAAATCCAAAATACAAAAATTAAGAACCAAATTAAAAAATATTAAATTAACCCTCATACTGTAAGTGATTGACTAATCCCACCTCCTGACCCTTTGTGTGTCCGGTTCCCATCTTTCCCATGTGATTTTAATGTAAAATTGTAATTGCCAATTGTATTATTAGCTATGACTATTGATTTTAATGCCTTTTTTGCTTTAATGTTTTATACTGTAAGCTGCCCATAGTTAAATATAAGATAGGTGGTAAATAAATTTTCTATATAAATAAATAAACCCTGTAAATAATTATTGATTGTAGAATTTCTGTGATTGCGCAGCATAGATTCTTTGGCCATGATTAGATAGAACACTCCTTTAAAGTTATTGGCTTAGATAGGTAAGCTTGTTACAACATGACCTTCATGGAGAGCTAAAAACTTGTTTTACTGCACTAAATTGCTTTTAAGGAACCAATTTCCTAAATTAAACGTACAAAGGTTGGGTTTTCACTCTACGCTAAGCCATAGTTTTTTTAAACAGTGATACATCAAAACACAATTGCTAGGTAACCATAATACACCAAGTTATAACATAAAGGTGGTGGAATATAGGAAAGATATTGGGGAAAGAGATGCTGCCTGGGAAACAATCAGACATACAACAGAGGCAGGAACCCTGTGATTTAACAGTCAGAGAAACGTAGGAAGGACCCACCGTCACAGATCAGGCAATTAAAAGTAGCAGTAGGAAATTTATACCTTAAGTCCTGTAAAATTCATATCAGCCCTCCCAGATAAACCAGACTGGAAACATGACAAGATGAATTAATTCTGCTTTATTGTAAGGCAACATGAACAGAATGTTGCAAGGGCAGGTCCTTCTTAAATCATCACTAGAAAATTATTGAGCTGACATCACATTATCAGAGTGAATGGAAAATTTTAATTGTTGAATTGTTGAATCATTAACTTTATATTTTTAAAAATGTTCAAATAATATTTGCAGATTTGAGATTAAAGCTGATTCATCAGAAATTGAATTTTGAGTGAATTGTACATCCCAAATATACCTGAAAAGATGGACATCAGATTTTATTGGAGTTTATTGACTTTTATAAGTCCTGCAGATTTTTGACATTTTGTTGGGAACAGTATTTTAAAGTATATTAGTAAATTTAAGAAATCTTTATATGCTACAGACATTAATGTAATGTTGAATTATATACTAAAGTTCAGGAATGTGATTATTTACAAGGAATTATGCTTGTACTCTCTCCCCCTCCCCTCCCCCCATGTGTGTGGGGTGATGGTGGTGGTATGTGTAATAAAATACCATTGAAGAATTGGAAAAGTGATATAATTTCAGATATTAAGGACTGGTCTTTGTGTATCATCTATTCTGGAAAAGGAAATACTTTCTACTAATCAAAGAATGAGACAACACATTCTTCTTTGACATAGATTTTATGGTATTTTATAATAATACCTTTATCTAAATAGAATGCGGTATTATACATTTTTGTAAACTAAGGACTTTTTAAAATATATAACATATTTTTGTTTACTTTTTCCTTTCTTCTTGTCACTGCGTTTTAAGTTTTGTCAGTAAGCTCCTGGCAGTCTGTTTCTTTGCAAGTGAATTGTTATCTTATCATTGTAATCATGGTGAGTGTCACAAGTTCAGCCAGTTTACTGCTGTAGTGCGCATGCCTAAAACAAAAGTTACTTTCTCTTTCCTCTTCTTTGTTGCTCTCTGGGGAGATAGACATGTAGCCATGAGTCTTTCTGTGTTTTTACAAGTTTCTTTGTAATTAAAAGGTTAATAGTAGAATATATGCTTCGGGTTTTCTTTGTTTATCATGCATCGAAATGAACCATGGTTCATCACCCTCTGAGAGTTTTGATTACTCTTCTGACATGGTAGCAGAGGATGGTTTGTTTGTTTTTTGATGCTGGTAAGTTAGTTAGTTCAGCGACTGATTTACGCTGTGCTCAATTTACTGAAAATGCTGATGCCAAAGGAAGACAGTAAGGAGTCTAATGAAGAACAGACTTTACTTGCTTCTGCCACACGTCTTGGAGAAGAAGATTTAAGGTTAGTTACACCATCTTCTATTTTTACAAGCTCTAATGCAGCCATCTCAGAAAGTTTTCACACTCAAGGAGCTCATGCTGAATATGAGTGGTTCCGTGCCAGACCAGTGAAACATGGGCAGGATGTAATTTATTATTCTTCTCGTACCCCTGAACAAACTCTGCCTAAGAAGGCTGTTCGAAGTGTTTTTGCACAAATTGAGATTTTTGAACAGAGGTTCTAACAGGCGAAAGCATAGGTCTCAATGATTAAGCAGCGTGAGAGGGACCCTGCTTTTATTCAAAGCCCAGATTCGGCCATATTGCTTTCTTCTTCCAAGCCAAAGCCATGCCCACCAGTGGGTGTTATGTTAGACGAAGGGGAACAGAAAGATCAAATGGCACGCAAGGCTACAGTGATGCCTGAATCTAATGTTATAGCACTATCTGCTGGTGAATTTGTTTTACAAGATAGAAATGATTTATTATATGGAATGCAAGAGCAAATTAAGAGAATGCAAAATGTGTTTACACAGATGTCTATTCATCAATCATTGCTCCAAGCTGATGATGCTAGAAGTCCTGTTAATACTGCTACTAGCCAGGTTCCTGTCTCAGATAGAGCACAGCAGCCTTTAGCCCAAGTGCAGTTACCACTGGGTTCTCAAATTCAAAGGCCAATGCCAACTGCAGGCCAATTTAATGTAGCAGCTCAAGTGCCAGCGCCTTCTGCTGGCCAGGGTGGAATTGCAGCTCAAATGCAGCCACAGCCAGCACCGGTACCAGTGGCAGTTCCAATGCATCTGCCCCAATTCTTGGCACAGGCACCACCAGTGCCTCCTGCAGGTCAAGTCCGGATTGCACAACCTGCGCAGCCAGTACCTCAAATGCATGTTCCTCAACAGGCATCTTCTATTGTACCACTGGCTGGCGATTCAAAATTGAAGCGATCAGAACAAAATTATAGGGCATGGGTCAGTGAAGTTGGACTTTTGCTTCGCAGAGAAGGTACTCATTGCATGGTATTTAATCCTCCTAACCAGCCATGGACTCCTGATATATGGGACTTGAATAATAAAGCATGCACAACATTATTGATGTCAATGGACACTGAATTGCAGCTTACGTTTTCACAAGATGCAACTGCTCAACAAATTTGGACTCATTTAGAAGCATGTTATAGGCCTACGTCAATTGAGTCTACATGTTTGCTTTTGTTCGAGTTCCATGGCTCTAGATTAAAACCTGGTGAACATATTGGAGAACATTTAGCTAAAATGAAAGGGATAAGAAGAGAACTGGGTGAAAATGGCTATCCTATTGATGACTTTCAAATGATCAGCATTATTAACTCATTGAACTATGAATGGAAAGATGCTATTACCAAGATTAATCAAGTGCCCATTGCTCAACACACAGTGGATCATGTATGCAGAATTTTAACCAAAGAAGAAGCACTTATGCAAGCTGCACCACATTTGAGAGGACCACCTGCATCAAGAGCTCCAGCGAGGCGTTCCTTACATGAAAGAGCCTATGTTCCAAGGATGCCAAGATGTTACATCTGCAATCGTGTGGGACATGCCACCCGGGATTGTCCCCAATGATTTCCAGTGCCCGCCACGTACCAGCCCAGAGGAACAGATTCCAGAGGAGGCAGAGGTAGAGGCAGAGGACAAGGTCATAGTCGTGGTCCCAGGTGTGATCCACAAGCTCCACTTGCCACATTGGCTTTAACCAACGATCCACAACCTCAACCAGAGTATGACAGACAACTTCTTTGGACTTTGGACAGTGGAGCAGCATTACATGTTACCTATAGAAAAGAGCTTTATACAGAGATGCACGAGCCTGAACCTGAACTTTGTGAGCTTTACTCTTTTTCTTTTTTTTTTATTATTTTTTAAAAAAATTTACAATACATATCCCCAAAACCCACCCACCCCAAACCACCTCCCTTCCCCCCACTTCCCAGAGCTGAATACAGGGTTATAGATATAATAATCATATTCTAACTAAAATTATCCATAAAAATATGGAATGCTTCACGAATTTGCGTGTCATCCTTGCGCAGAGGCCATGCTAATCTTCTCTGTATCATTCCAATTTTAGTATATGTGCTGCCGAAGTGAGCACAGCTTTACTCTTTTTCAAATCATCCTGTTTAGGTCAAGGGAAAAGGAACTGTTTATATTGAAGAGCTCGATGCATTTATTCCTGATGTTTATTATGTACCATCAGCTAAAAGTAATTTGCTTAGTCAGAGTCACTTGTCTAGGGTATCAAAATTCCAGGTTCATCATCTTGAAAAGGCAAGTTATATAGTTAAAGACGGAGATATTGTTGCTGAAACCATGCTGATTGGTGGTGTTTATTACATAAAGCCAAAGTCTAAGCTGCAAGAGCAGGCAAGTATATTTGCAGGACCGTCTGCTACCAGGAACATTTTCCCATCGCCCTGTGCGCTCACACAGAGGGACTTTTCAGGGTGCCGTCGGCCAGACAATGTCGGCTGGCGACCCCCAGGGGGAGGGCCTTCTCTGTTGGAGAACCTGCTTGATGGAATCAACTCCCCTGGGAGCTCCGAATGGCCCCAGATCTTCGGTCCTTTTGCCGTGACCTTAAGACATATCTTTTCCAACAGGCCGACCTGGACTGATGATAATGGGGTTTTTTATTATGATTTTAAATGTTTTTATTGGTTTTAGTGGGACTTTGACACAATTTAATTCTTTTTTAATATTTGTATTTATTTGTATTTTATTGTTGTTAGCCGCCCTGAGTCCTTCGGGAGATAGGGCGACATACAAGTCTCATTATAAATAAAATAAATAAATAAATAAAGTATACAAGATCCAAAAAGGGAGAGAGCAGGCCCAGTGAGAGATGTCCCAGTGAGAGATGCTGTTATTATTTCAAAGGCTCCTAAAGCCAACAAGAAGACAAATAAGACACAGGTTGCTCACGGCAAGTCTGAGGTTCCTGATAAACATGTTAATGTTGAGAATTCACTAACAGGTAAACCTTTGCATTACAGGTGTACTCATAAGTGGCATAGAAGATTGGGTCATGCCAGTTTCCGTGTTCTGAAGAAGATGCCAGAGTTCGCAAGAGGTTTGGATCTAAAGGTGTGTAAGGTGTTCTTGGATTGTGCTATCTGCAAAAAATCCAAATCCAAAGCAGCAGCAATTCCACAGGCTACACGCCTGTTAACACACATTTTTGATTTGGTACACACCGACATAGTGGGTCCTTTTACACCACAATTGGTGGTAAAAGATATTTATTGACAATTGTTGATAATTACTCTAGATATGGATATGTATTTCCTATGAGAGAAAAATCTGAGACCTTTCAGATCTTTAAAGACTTTGCTGCTCTTGTCTATACCCAATATGAAGTCAGCATCGCCAGAATTCAGAGTGATCACGGTGCTGAATTCATGTCTCAGTGTTTTCAGGACTGGATGCGTAAGAATGGCAGACTACACCAGACCTCAGCTCCTTACACTCTGGCTGAAAATGGAGTGGCAGAATGCAGAAACGGGGTTCTGCAAACAATGATGCGTTGTCTACTTGAAGATGCTAACCTCAGTCTCCCATACTGGGGTGAGGCTATTAAATATGCTAATCATATCATCAACCGTACTTGGAATAGTGTAATAAATCAGACCCCTTATTTTATTTTATATGGACACTAGCCTGATCTCTCGCATCTCCATATTTTTGGTTCATACGCTATGGTGAATATTCCTTTAGCTCAAAGAAAGAAAGGGGGTCCTGCAGCAAAAAGAATGAGATTTATGGGTATTGATGAAAATTCAAAATGGAGCATATACATCGACTCTTCTCATGTAATAGTGATTTCACAATCCGCTACTTTTGAGGAAGATGCTGACTGGTCCAGGATTCATTCTAACGATCCTGGAGTTTATTTTCCTAGAGATGATGCTGCTAATGCCACGCAGCCTGATGATCAAGATTCACAGGCGAATGTTCCTTCCACGAGTTATTCTCAATCTACTGTTCCGTCTTTGCAAGCTGCTGATGATGCCGCTGGCGACGATGAAGACGAGGACGAAACGGAAGAAGAATGGACGGTTGGTCCGAGACGTTCCAAGAGGCCCACAAAAGGAATCCCTCCAAAACGGTATTCGTGGCAAGTAACGAAAGCACCTTTACCTTTGATTTGTAATGTTACACTTCCTTCTGAAGTTCACACAAATCAAACATCTTCCTGAATCAGAGCAAGATAAATGGTATGAGACAATGCAGGCTGAAATGGACAGTCTAAAGAAACTTCAAGTGTTTACGCCTGCAAGCCCTCCAGCAAACAAGAAAGTTATTGGCACTCAATGGGTCTACAGAATTAAAAAGAAGCCAAATGGTGAGTCGTTGTATAAGGCCAAACTTGTAGCCCAGGGTTTTTCTCAACGTTATCCTGAGGACTATACAAATACTTCTTCACCCACAGTGCAGACTGAGAGTGTGAAAATCGCCTTAGCCACTGCAACTGTCCTTGGTTTAGAGGTTTTCCAGTTTGACGTTGAAACGGCTTATCTACATGCTGATCTAGATGAAGAAATTTATGTGAAAGGTCCTCCAGGTTTCTGACAACAGGAAGGGGATACTTGGTTTCTACACAAAAGTCTTTGTGGTCTGAAACAGTCTGGTTTAATGTGGTACTTATGTCTTTCTGACGAACTAAATTCAATGGGCTTTATTAAGTCCAAAACAGATGAATGCGTGTTTACTAAAAGATCTGATAATAGGTATGAGATAGTTCTTGTTTACGTTGATATTGTTTATATTGGTCCAAATAAGCAGATGAGTGGGTCATGCTCAGGGGTGACTCTCCTCGGGGGGGGGGCTGCTGGTAAGGAGGGGACCACAGGGGGAGGCAGGGCTGGGGCGATGGTGTGCATGCCCACAGAGCGGGCTGAGTGCTGCCTCTAGCACACGTGCCATAGGTTCACCACCACTGCCCTAAGACCTGGTTTTACTCCCGGGATTGGGTGGGAGTCCCCCTGAGGTTGTTTTGCTCTGTTTGGTTGCCATTTTAGTTTTGTATTTAAATGTTGCTGGTTTTTGCTTGTTATCTCAGATTAGCTTGAATTGGGCAGCTCAAAAAAACTTGAAATAGAATGAACAAGAGAGCTGATTGTTTCTGGCATTATCTGAAGCCAATATTATTGATTTGTGTAACTTTAATCCTATTGTTTCAATCCAAATAAAGATGTTGGGGGTGTACATTGCTCAGAATGAGTTATGCCTGGAACAGCCTATAAGATCAATGAATAACTAACTTAACCAGTCTACTTAATTAATCCAATTTCCTGGTTTCACTTGGGACACAGAACCATTCACGAATGACTGGGTTCACACAACACGGTAAGATGAAATGCTACTGGAATAGATTAACATTCCTGCAAAGAAAGATATAGGTATAGAGTTTGAGTACCATGATCCTGAAGTAGTTGACCACATAATTTATATATTAGGTAAAGCTTCCTGGAAACAAATAGAACTATATAGAAATAAGACAGTCAATTGTTGTTCCCTTCTCTGCACAAAGATTATTCAGTTTTCTAGTTAGCCCTGAGATCCCTGATGGTCTCTCATCCTGGGATGAAGACGGTGCTTTTCTGATATGAACCAGTCAATCTGGGACTGTAAAACAGGGGTGTCAAACTCAATTTCATTGAGGGCCACATCAGCATTGTGGTTGCCCTCAGGAAGCTGGGTGGGTATAGCCTGGATGGGCATGGCCTACTGGGTAGGCGTGGCTAAAGTGTGTATGGCCTACTGGGTAGGCGTGGCCAGCTCTACATTGTTTGCATCAAAGGTGCCTATGGGGGCCTGGGCAGGAGTGGGACAGATCTGAGGGTCTCTGGCAGAAGGAGGGTCTCTGGGCCAGGGCCAAGGCAGTGGGGGCCATTCCCTCACTGTTTCCAGGATGGCTTCGCAGGCCGCATGAAACCACTTCACGGGCCGGATCCGGTCCCCGGGCCTTGTGTTTGACGTTTCTGCTGTAGAATGTCCTAAATTCAACCTCTCCCCTTTCCAGCATCAGACCCTCGTCCCCTCGTTTGCACAACGCGTTCCAGATTTCCCTCGTTTGAGGTGGGCGCCTGCGCATCAATACCCTTCCTGCTCGAATTTCCAACTTTCCGTTTGTTCGTCACGCGCGTTGTTCTCCAGCCCCACCCCCGACCGATGTAGTCCGCTGCTCAAATTGATGGTTCCCTGTGCTTCACGCTGAAAGAACACCAGCCGTTTCGGCGCCTGCGCAGAGAGTGAGAGGGCAAACAAGCCGTTGGCATCCCTGCAGAAGGTGACGTCACTCTTCCCAAGCCAGCTGTCAACTCCGCCCTCATTTTAAAAAGGGGAGGTCTCGGTTTCGCCGGTCGCGGGTGCCTTTATGGCTGCCATATTGGGAAGGAAGTCAGTGCAGGAGGTAGCGGTACAGTAAGGGCGGAAAAGCCCTTCTTCACTTCTAGTGCGGAGAAGGACGTAGTTATTCCCCTAGACCAAAGAAAATTTAATTCGGCGGTGGATTCAGGAGCTGAGCGGCACGGTAGCTTGACAGGCAGCATCCCAACGGGAAAAACGGTGTGGCTGCAGCGGGCGGCGGCGGCTTTGGCCTAAGATGGCGGACCCGGCGGAGTGCAACATCAAAGTGATGTGTCGCTTCAGACCCCTCAACGATTCGGAAGTGATTCGAGGCGACAAGTATATTGCCAAGTTCCAGAGCGAAGATACCGTAGTTATCGCGGTGAGTGGAGGGGCGGGTGGCTGGAAGAGGCTGGGTGGAAAGAGGGAGAAATGAAAGGGGTGGCAGCGGCGCCTTCGGGTCGCCCCAAAGGCTTGGCCATTGGCTGGAGGACCGGGTGATGGGGGGTGCAGCAGGTGAAGGTATTGGGATGGCTTGATATGGAAAGCTGATACTGGGGCCAAAAGTAGGGGCTGCGCCCGAGATGAATGAGGGTGTGAGAGATCTGGAGGTGGGACTGCCCGAGTGGAGTTGTGGGAGTAAAAGGGAAGGGCTGAACGAAGCCTGGCATCCCATGGGAAGTGTTTGTTTAAGAGCCTTCTCACATAATCAGGGAAGAATTCGAGCAGCTGTGAACTCTTTGGTCATTATCTCATCCACATATTGGAAAAGGTACCGAACTTACAGAAAAGCAGTCGGCTCCATGTTGTTGTACGCCTTATTGTGAAGAACCAGCGAGGTATTCAAAAGCATCAAAACAAAACCCACTGGTGACTCTTGTGTTCACAGAATATCGAAGAGCTCCCTTGTGGGGCTGTGAAGTCTGTAGTAAGTGCATGGTAGGAGCAGTAGTGGGATTATCTAACAGCAAGTTAATTGATAGCACCTGACACATTTGTAGTAGGTAGATTTCTATCCCAGCAAATTCTTATAGATCATTGGATAGCAAACTTGAGGAGCTTGCATAGATTACATTAATTTGTTATACAATATTGTACAAGTAGAATTAAAGCACAACTTGAATCCTATTACTAATGTTATAGGTGTTTGCAGAAAAGCATTTAATAATTTAGTGCTATATGTGGGACAGAAATATTAATGCCGGTAAGCTTTTATGCCAGACTCTTAAATGTTTCTGGATTTGGCATTCTGGAATATCTAATCTTATTTTTCAGGTTTTCTTCAAACAAAAATATGAATGTTTACATATGGAAGATAAGCTTTATGTTATTGATCAACTGTAGTTGATGCTGAGCTGTGTCAGCAGCTACTTTATAAAAAGTTAATTCAGAACTGAAGAAGAAAGGTTTGGGGAAAAATAAAACATAATTGGTTTGACTGCTCACTTTATAATACCTCTGTAATAATTACTATTAACATTTTTTTTCTTAATAAGTTTCAGATGAATTGTAACAACATCTGGAAGTCCTTTTTAAAGTTTTGTCTGATAGCTTATTCTAATTTAATATAGTGAAGTTTTGTGAAAATAACTTTTTATGAAGAGCTGAAAACTAAGTTAACTAGATTATTCTTATTGTTAAAATAAAACTTGTATGAATGACTTGCATAGCATAAAAAATCAGCTGAGCATTTGAAAAATTCCTTATAAATCTGAGGAAATATGAAAAAATGGAGTATTACTGGTAGATTCAAGAGGTCTCCCAGGAAGAGCATTTCAGAAATACATTTCTGACAAAGCTACTGAAAATATTTTCCTTTGAGTTAATTTTATTCAATTCAGTTTTACTCGGTTGCCAGCAAGAAATGTGACATAATTTCTTTATGGCAACCTTCCCTAACCTAAATGGTTTTATTTGCTGTAAATTTACCTCCATTGTAATAGTTACTCCTCATTACTACTGAGCAGTAGCTGGGGCTGAAATAGCCGCATATTTAAAGACATGTTGCAGAATTTGCTTTAAAATTTCCCGAACAATATCTCTCACTTGGAGTAATAAATTATTGTTTTGGTATGTTTGTCCTAAGCTTTAAAAGATTTTAAAAACTGATACTATTTTGAACTGTGCTTGGAAATGGTGGAGGAGGAAGTACAGATTTTTTGAGGATATGCTCCAAATCATAAACAGAGCTTTGAAGATGGAGAAATAACAAAAAAACCTTGTTTTTCTCGTGGTTTGAAAAAAGTCTTCTGTTTTTGTCCATATTTTCCTGGTTTTTCATAATTATGGTCCTAGTCTATCAATATCAAAATTACACTTTGAATTAATTCTTTGGCAGTCTTCAGAAGAAGCCTCGTGTGCATTACATTAGACCAGGGTCTTCAAACTTGGCCCTTTTATGACTTGTCGACTTCAACTCCCAGAATTCCTTAGCTAGTGTGCCTGGCTGAGGAATTCTGGGAGTTGAAGTCCACAAGTCATAAAAGGGCCAACTTTGAAGACCCCTGCACTACAGGCATCTGACTTGGGAGCTATAAGAATTGAATAATTTGAGGTATGGCATTGTTTATAGAATGGGTATATTTGGCACAATAGACAAAGATACCTACTTGGCCAAATTTTATAAAAAAATAGAGAAATTTTTGTGATATAGAAAACTTCCAAGTGTCGCAGAATTATAGCTATTGGGACATTTTTTCTCTCTAAGGCTCATATTTACTTCATACATGCTAAAAAAAGTCATAAAAGGGAATTAAGATACCACCTTGGAGAAAATTGATTAGAACTGCCCAAATGTAGTTTATAATCAATATCTAAAATGTTTTCATTTTTTTCTAACTCCTTTTTTCTTTCTTTCTCACATTTATTATATTTTTACAGTATTCCCTACGCATTTAAAATATTTTAATAAAAACTGTTTTGAAAATATAGCCCATACAGTATACTAATTTCCCAGCAAGGTTTCCTTTTTGTTTATTTTAGATATTTGAGTTGGCTTATCATATCTTTGTGTCTTTAGTGGTTCAGTCTGCTCTGAGTTCATTGTATATAGACTACAATTGTACTAGAGGAGAAGTTAAAACGGAAGTGAAAATGAGGCTAGTCCTGACTGAGACCTAACAAACTATTAACTTGCTGTGTGGAATAAGTATGCTTTCAGCAAATGAATGAGGGCTGTTGAAATATAGACTAGGGCTTTTCAACCTTTTCACCCATTGTACCACGTTTAGGATAAGGCAATATCTGAGTACCTACAGTCGCCCAGCAAGGTGTCAAAAACTTGACCAAAAAAAAGGGGGAAAAATGATAAAGTACAAGTAGTCCTCGATTTGCTTTAGTGACTATTCGAAGTTACAACGGTACTGAAAAAAGTGACTTATGACCATTTTTCACACTTATGACTGTTGCAGCATCCCCAGGATCATGTGATTTACATTCAGATACTTGGCAACTGATTCATACTTATGACCTTCACAGTGTCCCTGGGTCATGTGATCAATGTCCGGGGGGGGCGTGGCATGGCCAGCTTATCACTCAAGTTGCCGGCGACCTGTGGAGGGGGGATCCGTTGGTCTCTGATGGAGGGGGGTGGATGCCTTCCTTCCCTCCCTCTCTCCCATTGTCCTTTCTTTCCTTCCCTCCCTCTTTGTGTCTTCTTCCTTCCCTCTCTTCCATTGTCTCTCCTCCCTCTCATTGTCCTTCCCCTCCTTCCTTCCCTCTTTGTCCCTTCCTTCCTTCCCCCCCCTCCTTTCCAAGCAACCTGCTAGTCCAAACTACAAATATTGCACCTCACACAACCTGCCCATCTCCCATTTTCAGGTAGGTACATTACAAACCGGCTGCTTCTCCCAGTCATTTTTTCCCTACCAGAGCCCAGCATTCGAGCCAGGTTCCCTATCCTCTCTGTGTACATCGTTCTTCCCATAGCACTCCCCAGTGCTGTCGAGAGATGCCCATTTCTGGCCGCATTGCTACTGTTAATTTTCACCTGCCTGACGGAAGAGAGCGATGCTTTTTTCCCTCCAAAGGAAGGGAGACAAACCCGAATCGCCACCAAGTCACCCTTCCTTCGGGCGAAGTAATCTTGCAATGCAAAAATGTGGGAGCGCCGTCTTTTGCAAAGGGCAGCATGTGCGCCCCATGAGCAAAGGAGGAGAGCAGCCAAGCAACCTGCTACAAACTACAAATACTGCTTCTTGGGATGGGGTGGGGGGAATGGAAAGGAAATGTCTGGAAATCATGCAAAAACTTTTCCTCTTACTGCTATTCTTCCAAGTTGCAAAGGAAAAGCAGAAAGAAATACTGCTTCTTGGGATGGAGTGGGGGGGGACGGAGAGGAAACATCTGGAAATCATGCAAGAACTTTTCCTCTTATTGCTATTATTCTTCCAAGTTGCAAAGGAAAAGCAGAAATAAATACTGCTTCTTGGGATGGAATGGGGTGGGAGAGGAAACGTCTGGAAATCATGCAAGAACTTTTCCTCAATGATGGCTACTGCTAAGCTTGTAAGCCGCCCTGAGTCTTCGGAGAAGGCTGGGATATAAATGGAATAAAAAAAAAAGCAGAAACAGCCCAGCCGCATAGGTCAAGCTCGGCTCTCTTTCTCCCTTAAACGCGGTTCATCAGGAGCTCTGGTGCTTCCTACGCTTCCAGCGGGGAGACTGAAAGCTTTTTCACCGACCTGGGGCAACTTTGCAAAAAACAGCAAAAGAGCACGGAGAAGCGCAGCTCAGCTGTACTTGCACACCCCGAACCCGCACTCCTGCCCCGCTCACTTGCTTTCCACTTGCTTGCGGGGCACTCGGAAGTGGGCGCCGCTTGGAAGCCACCCGCACAGGCCGCTTGGAGGCCGCCCGTGCCCGCTCAGAAGCTGGCGGCGCTCAGAATCCACCCGCACAGGGCGCATTAGTCATCTGTGCCCGCTCAGAAGCTGGCGCCACTTGGAAGCCACCTGCACAGGCTGGTTGGAGGCCGCCCACGCGGGGCACATCGGAAGCTACCTACACCTGCTCAGAAGCTGGCGCTGCTCGGAAACCAACCGCGCAGGGCACTTGGAGGCTGCCCACGTGGGGCGCATCAGTCACCCGTGCCTTCTTAGAAGTTGGCGCCACTCGGAAGCCACCCATGCAGGCTGCTTGCAGGCCGCCTGCGCCCGCTCAGAAGCCACCCGTGTGGGGCGCTTAGAGGCCACCAGTGCCCACTCAGAAGCCAGCGGCACTCAGAAGCCATCCACGCAGGGCGCTTGGAGGTCGTCTGGTGCTCAGAAGTAGCCCGCGCTCAGAAGCTGTGCTCTGGGTGCAGAAGCGCGGCTCACCTGTAGTTGCACATGGCGATCTTGCACTCCTGCCCCGCTCACTTGCTTTCTGCTAGCTTGCGGAAAACATGCTGCTTGCTAAGTGAAGCCCCAGGATCAGCGGGCTACATGCACCCTTCCTCGTTTGCTGCTCCTCAGAAAACAGGCCATGCCAATCTGCCCCTTTCTTTTCTCTTCTGGGTGCACTGGAGGCTCCAGTCCACTTAATATGTCACCACAGATCCTGGGGATTCAGGCAAGCTCTGCAGCTGCAACTGATCTCCTCCAGGTCTGTGCGGCTCCATTTTAATTTGTTCCCTCCCCCACTCCAATTAGCTAGGCAGGCTCATGGACCACCAGCCAGGTGCTCGCGTACCACAGGTGGTACGCATACCACCGGTTGAAAAGCCCTGATATAGACTACCTGTTGCAAGCAAGCAATTTATTAAGGAGGGGATATCTATATTTCTTTAATAAGTTTTAAAGTTTATTGTAAAATATAAAACTTTAAAAGCAATTTTCACATATTGAAATTTACTGAAGTTACAGAAGAAGAATGTGTTTCTACAATATATACATTTTGCTGATACTTGTCATGTTCTAATAAGCTAATTCAGATATGTAACATTTGTGTTGGGCTCAACAATGAAATGTTTCCAATTTCTCAAGGTACATTAGGGCCATAATTTTTGTTGGTACTTAATTTTTAAAGTATTCAGGACTGCTAATTATTTTGCAGGGCACATTTTTATTTTAGATTTTTTATTCCTTTATTATTTTTTTAAACAATTCAAGGCACCAAATATATATATAGTATTCCTTCCTCTTTTCATTTTTCCCCCACAACATCCCTGTGATGTGAGTTGAGCTAAAAGCCAGTGATTGTCCCAAAATCACCCAGTCAACTTTCATGCTTAAGGTAGGACAAATTATTTGTGCTTTATGTGCAATGCATGCCTATCAGGCACACACACAGAGATAAAGGTTTCTGATAAACAGACAAAAGTATATATTGACAGAATTGTTTAAAATTGGGTGCATGGACCTTTTTATTTCATGATTGATGGACATCCACTATTTTTATTTGACCTTATAATGAACAATTATTTTTGATGCTACACCCTTAAGTCTTCTGTCAGATGCCAAGGTTCTTGGGGGGGTTGATTTTTTTTAAAAAATTGACTGGTTTTCACCGATTCCAAAATCTGATGTGATGAATGGATTTTTTTTCATGAGAACTCTGCAAAACATGAAGACATGCTTCATGCTGGGTAAATCAGATGAAAAGTGTGTGAATTCAGTTTGTCAGAATAAGGCAAGTAGTTCCTAAAAAAATGAACTCATGTTTGTTCAGATTAAAGGCTGCAATCCAATATTTTCTCAAAACAGTTAACCAAGCACCTGTGGAAAGTTTGTAAACAACATATGGACAGTTACACTTTCCCATGTGTTCCTTATAACTGGTGACAAGGGCTTGTTGATCTCATGAGAGAAATTACAGCAGTCGGAATTAATAGTCATGAAAACCTTTGATTGTCACTCTCATGATGTCATTCGATTAGGAAATTTATATCTTAAGCAATGTTTACTTCATAACTTTAATAAAGTTTAATGTAAGTTAAATAAATACTAGAGCTATGCATATATTAGAAATGTTAAGGGACAAGAACTTTGGATAGTATATGAGCATAGCACATCTTTTTAATGAATAAATGAGTACTGTATAAGAATATCTTAAAGTAGCAGAATCTTTTTCACCTCACAGAGCCTAGATAGGCCTTTTTTCCTGTCTGTAATAGAAATCAACAATGAATGTAATAATAAACTTCTTTAATATTCCTCATACTTCTCTAAATCTAATTTCTTAACTTGTAAAGTGTTTTAATTAAAACAAAATGGAAATTCTTGATTATAAATTTGTAATGATTAGAAACAATTTTCCCTAGAAATTGGGAAGCTTTAATATCAGGAGATAACAAATTTATCTTCAAAATCAGTAAACTATTATTTATGTATTCTCTTCAGAATTAATGCTACTTGTTTTTGCTATCATGTACTGGTATAAAACAGATTTCAGGGTTTTTTTTAAGAATACAGTGGTTTTTGTGAAATCAGCTTTGTAGTGATTTATATAAAACACATTTAACAGAGTTAATAAAAGTATTAGTATATTCTTAATTTGTAAGAAAGGGACGCGGTGGCTCAGTGGGTTAGGACGCTGAGCTTGTCGATCAGAAGGTCAGCAGTTTGGCGGGTCAAATCCCGAGTGCCGCGTAACAGAGTGAGCGCCTGTTACTCGTCCCAGCTTCTGCCAACCTAGCAGTTCGAAAGCACGTAAAAATGCAAGTAGAAAAATAGGGACCACTATGGTGGGAAGGTAACAGCGTTCTGTGCGCCTTTGGCGTCTAGTCATGCCAGCCACATGACCACGGAGATGTCCTCGGACAAGCGCTGGCTCTTCGGCTTTGAAACGGAGATGAGCACCGGCCCCTAGAGTCGGAAACGACTAGCACGCTTGTGCGGGGGAACCTTTACCTTTACCTAATTTGTAAGAAGAATATTAAAAAAATTATTTTGAACCAAAAGCTGTTAAACCTACCTTTTTTTAACCATGTTGGAAACGAGACAATGTCTGAAAGTATTATTTCTTGAAGCAGCCTATTGAAATCAATCCTAGTTAGCACTTGATAGAATTATGAAACATCTTTGCTTAACTCTTTAGGAGTGTTGAGTATAATGGTAATCTTTAGACATTGAAATATATGATTCAGATTTGTTCTTAATTTAAAATTAGCAGTGTATTACAATTCTTAAAAAGCTCTTGTTTTATCAGTTAATATATTTTTGGATTACTATTTTTATAGTCTTTAGACTGTTCACTACTTTAGCATCCAGTACTGTTTATACAGTATTTCAATCTAGTAAGGGAAGCATCATTTAATATTTCAGCTAAAAACATTTCTAGAAACTATAAAATATATATTTATCATTCCAGTGTTTGTTCCTTTGGCAGAAAAATTAGTAAGAATTGCATTGCATTTTAAACACAGGAAAAAATATTTATTTATATCCCGCCTTTATTATTTTCACAAATAACTCAAGAGAGTGAACATATCCAATGCACTTTCTTGCTCCTATTTTCTCTACAATAACAAGAACCATGTGAGGTGAGTTGGGCTGAGAAAGTATGACTGATCTAAGGTCATGCATCTGGCTTTCATGGCTAAGATGGGACTTGAACGTATGGTCTTCTGTTTTCTAGCCTGGTCTTAACCACTTAATCACTAGGCCAAAGCTGGCTATCATCAAAATGAGATGAAATAATAAAATTATTCAAAGCTAAAATTAACAGTTTCAGGTTATATTGGATCCCTGCATCTTTTCTAACATTTTCAAAGACATGTCATGACGGCCAGTTTTAATGGTTAAATCACTGCTTTCAATGTCTGAAAAAATTGCTGGATATTCATGCGTGTATATTTATTTAAAATACTCTCAATCATTGGGTAAAATTCACCTTGAAAATCACCTTTCCTTTTGCTGGCATTTGTAATCAGTTTTATTATTAAATCGATTAGATGGGAGATATAGAAGTCTAATAATTAAATAAACTGAAAGAAAATTAGTTTTTTCAAGGAACAGTTTGAGGTTTAGCAAAAAAATATTTTTATTACCAAACATTTGGTATACAACGTAACCCATGACCCAACATTAATTGGAATACCAAAGGATTTATTCTAAATTTATAACTTTGTTTATTTTTTCCAGTCTAAGCCTTATATATTTGACCATGTATTCCAGTCACACACATCACAAGAACAAGTATATAATGATTGTGCTAAAAAGATTGTCAAAGGTAAGAGGAGACAATTTTACTTAAATAATAATAAAATACTGGAGTCACAGGTGTAGTTTTGTGTCTTATAACCTGTTTTGCCTTTTAAAACACTAATTTAGTAGCAAGACCAAACAGTATAGTTTAGGTTCAGAATTTAGCTTGTTCTTTAAATCTGACACAGAGTTAAAATTCAGCCTAATGTCTGAAGGGGGAGATGCTTTTTTCATATATCTTTCAGAAATATGCCAAGAGACCCACTCCAAAATTTACGAAATAAACCCAAATTTATAATAATAATTAGTAATAGTAATTAATATAATAATAATAACAGCAGCAGCAGCAGCAGCAGCAACTGGGAAATCAGATAATAACAAGACCTGGCAATGGCTAAGAGCAGGAAAGTTGAAGAAAGAGACCAAGGGACTAATTCTGACTGCACAAGACCAAGCCTTAAGGACAAATGCATACAAAGTCAAAATTGAGAATACAGCAACAGACAGTAAGTACCACCTATGCAAAGAAGCTGAAGAAACAGTGGACCACCTGGTAAGCTGCTGCAAGAAGATCGCACAGACTGACTACAAGCAGTGGCATGACAAAGTAGCAACAATGGTGCACTGGAAGATCAGCAAGACATATCATTTGCCCGTAAGCAAGAACTGGTGGGATCATAAAATAGAGAAAGTCATGGAAAATGATAAAGTTAAACTGTTCTGGGACTTCAGAATTCAAACAGACAAGCACCTGCAACATAACACCCTCGACTTAACAATTGTTGATAAGAAAGACAAAAAAAGTCTGGATAGTGGACATGGCAGTGCCTGGAGACAGCAGAATAGACGAGAAAGAACCAGAGAAGATAACAAAATACAAAGACCTACAAATAGAAATAGAAAGACTTTGTGGCAAAGGCAACCAAGGATAGTACCAACAGTAATAGGCGCCTTGGGTGTAATCCCAAAACAACTGGAGCACCACTTGAACACCATTGGCACTGAAAAATTTGCCATTAGTCAATTGCAAAAGGCGGCCTTACTAGGAACTGCTTCCATCCTGCGACGATATCTATAATACCATCGAACATCTACATCTGCCTATCCCAGGTCCTTGGTAAGGACTTGATAGGTAGACAAAAATGCCAAATCCAGTCTGAACATCTGGCTGACTGTGCAATGATCAGTAATAATAACAACATAGTAATTAAATAGATAATTCAATTCAAACTGATTTTTCTCTGTGTGTAGTTTCTTGTAAAATAAATATATTCACCTTCACCTTTAAAATAAGATTTTTCTTCAGAATTAATTGCCACATTAATTTTTTTCTCATACATAGCAATTGACTGTTGGATAGAAAACCATGTACACATTTTTTCTTATTTCCACATACTGCAGACATACATTCGCTCTCTTCCTCTCAGTTATCCTTAGACCATTAAAAAACAAACAACTCTTACCTATTCTTTATATCCTGTTAAGCTTATTGAATGTTATCTATTAACTGTCATCTTCTAATCAGGAACTGACAGTGTAGGAAGCATTGTACTTGCTTCTTGCTTGCTACTGAGAATAATCATAAAGACATAAGAGAATATGAGGAAACAAAATGGAAATGAGAGATAGGTGACAATGAAAGAGAACTGAGAGTGCATAGTGGTTGTTTTGTCCTTGCACTAAAGATTGTATTGCTAGTGAATAAGAAGTACAAATCATATAGGATACTGTGAGAAAGCAGCAATAGCAAGGATGCAAGGACAACATTGCAAAGATTTTGTCCAGTAGTTTCTTTTTGTGGAACATATGGAAGCACCATAACTCAGCCATGCTATATTTAGGAAGAAAGTCCCTGGCACCTAGTGGATGTTTAAGGATGGGGTTAAGTTATACACCTTTATTAATGTTTAGATTGAATAGTAGAAACTCTGGTAGGGAGATAATATGGACCGAAATTCCTGATGTGCCAAGAAGTTAAATATTTGCACAGATCAAATATCTATTCTTCCTTTTTCCCACAATTGTCTTGCTTTATTAAACATTTTTATTGCATACAAAAGTACTGAACTCTCTGGAGCAAAACTTAATGAATCTTCCAAAGAAGAATATTGATTTCAAAATACAGTGCTTTGCATGAAGCTACTATGGAATCTATTATTAATGTACATTCTTTCTACTGTAGATGTACTTGAAGGATACAATGGTACAATTTTTGCTTATGGACAAACATCATCTGGGAAAACTCACACTATGGAGGTAAGGTATTACTAAATATGGTTACTTGGTGCATACTTCTCTTTACACATAAAAGTGTATTTAGTGAATAAGATTTATTTATTAAATAAATAAGATCCAAATGAAGGCAAACTAGCAATAATTGTAGAAATAAATGAAAAATTATAGCTCAGCAAGAAATTTCTTAGTAAAATTATGTAGTAGAAAACTCACAGACAATTATAAGCATTAATATAATTGTTTCTAGGGAATAATATTTCTGTTTATCAAGTTACCAATAGTATACATTCCATTTTAAGTAGCTAGTAAGTGTATTGTAACCACAGGTCACAATATGTAACATTCCATAAAAAACAACAAAAAAGAAAGTGTAAAATGCAATAATAAAAAGAGGATTAGATGTAAAAAGATCCAACAAAATAAGGCTAGACTTACAACTATGAACTTAAATATTTACTTCTAAATTTAAATGATAGGAGAGGAAAAATAGAGCTTAGTTGCTGATAGTTGGGAACACAGTAAAATAAGATATACTTAGTCCTTGATTAATGTCCACTTATTGAGCAGTTGTTCAAAGTTATAGTGGCACTAAATTAGTAATAATTTCTACCAGTCCTTAAAGTTCTGGACATCTTACCCCCCCCCCCCCACACTCACATGATTGCAATCCAGTGCAGGCAACTAGCTCACAGTTGCAGTGCCATATGGTCACCTGATTGCCAAGTAAAGTCAATGTGGAAGCCAGCAAGGAGGGTCATAAGTTGCTCCTGTAAATCATTCCCACCACTTTCCCATGTGCTTTGCTGCACTCCACAGAACTTACCTCCTGGCCACATTTGTACCAGTCTGCAGCAACTATCTGTACGCACTCGTATTTCTGGATCACTCAATGCCTGACCATGCTCACACTGGATTGCACCAACTGTCTGCATGTTTTCCCATCCTTCAGAGCACCCACTCTGCATCTGTCTGTAGTTGTACCAGACTGCAGCAGCCACTTGTGTGCTTTCCCACCCACTGGAGCACCTAGTGATGCTGCAACAGCCACTTACCTGCCCTCTGACCTACTTGTAAGCTGCTTGGGACTTGGGACTTCCTCCTAGCTTCCCCACTGATTTTGCTAGCAGATCCTTGTCACAAAGAAGATCCTTGCTTAATGGTCCTCGATCCTCACTTAACAATGGCAACAGGGATTGCCAGGATTATGTGATGCCATCATGTGACATATTTTATGACCTCATCACTTAGCAATAGAAATTACCATCCCAATTACTATTATTAAGTAAGGATTATCTCTATATGGTATAATGATAATTTGGTAAATATTATTACATCCCATCAATTTCAGTGGAAAAAATAAAATTTATTTCTCAGAGTTGATACTAGTGGGTTAGTAATTAGCTGGATCATGCCTATACATTTTGCTTATAATAATAGCAATTAATATGCCTGCAATCATTGGTGACTGGTTTACATATTGTTAAAAAAAATAAAGCAAGGAAGAACAAAGAACAAAAAAGAAGATAAGATAGCAAAATTACAAAGCAGATAGAAATAAAAAAAATTCTCACAATCCAACGAGGGTTTCAAAGAACAATGGGTAGACTGGGGCCATTTGAATATCATTCTAGAGTGCAAATGCTGCTAGAGAGGTCTCAAAATATATCATTGTTTAATAGAAGGCATCCAGATGTTAGATTGGATCAGCCAGGCAGACACTATAAGAGAGGGAGTCCCTCAAGTAAGTAGGCCCTATGCCATGGAGGACTTTAGAGGTAGTGATTAGCAACTAGAATAACAGGTGGAAACAAGCAATCACACAGCTAGTGAAGTAGAAGTGTTAGATGGACATATCAAAGCATGCTTATCACTGCCTATGTTGCTGAATTCTGCATTGTGGAGCAGTTGAAGGTTCCAGTTGATTTTTATGGGCAATCCCATGTAGAATATATTGCAGTAATCAAACTGAGGAGACCAGACTGTAAGTGACTGTCTGAATTAGGAATTATAAGCTGATTGTGAGTATAGTTTTTCAAAAATCCTATTCTTTTCAGACTTATGTAATCATGGCAATAATTAAATTTATTTTTCTTTGAAGGGGAAGTTGCATGATCCAGATGGAATGGGGATTATTCCAAGAATAGTGCAAGATATATTTAATTATATTTATTCCATGGATGAAAATTTGGAATTTCATATTAAGGTAATTTATTCATTCATTTTGTTTATATCAATGTATACCTTACAATATGAAACTGGATGGCTAGCATATTGTAAAAACAACAGGTAAGCTATGAAAAGAAAAAGAAACATCACATCTGAGGTCATTTGTGTATTCACAATTCAGGGGGGTCACAGAATGCCCTGGCCTGGGAATAAGCAAATCCTTAATATAATAATATTATATTGAATAATAATAATAATCTAAAATGGTCAGTACCGTATTTTCTGGCGTATAAGACGACCCGGCGTATAAGACGATTTCCAAGATTTTTCGTCTTATACGCCGGAAAATACTTACATGCCAGTTGCCAAGTGTCCGACACAAGCCCGATTCAGATTCAGCCCCGTCTGATGCAAATGGTGCAAAGCCACGCGCTCTTCCAGGCCAGACTCTGCAAACAGCACGCCAGAAGCCGCAACCACCGTGGGAACTCTGAGTCCCCGCCTTTTGGCAGCCTGCACAGCCAAGCGCGATTCGGCTTTGAGATAGCATTTGCAGACGGAGCAGCCGCCGCATCTGGAGCCAAGCCCCACCCAGGAGACGGTTGGCCAGGCGGGCCCGGAAGATGCTCTAGAGAGCCGGGCTTGGGGTGGCCATGCCGAGGCCGGCTGGCGAGGGCCGCTGCATGGTCTGCGGGCAAGAGGGGTGCCAAGTACCGCTGTTCCGCACTCTGTGACCAGACAAGCGATTCTTCTGGTCAGCGCGGGTCAGGCGGTACCTCGGCAGGAGCAAAGGTGCTCCCTTCCTACTGTTGAGCAGCGCGCCTCTGGGGACCGCCTGCCCCTCCTCTTTTCGGGGACCTGACAGCCAGCATTGGAAGCGCCAGCATGGCCAGTCCTACAGAAAGCAACGGCGGCGGCTGCAGTAGCTGCCCCAGGAGCTGACGAGAGTTTGCCCTCCATCACCCGTTCGCCATCGGCCACTTAACCACGGGTCACCATCACCTACCTCCATTCACCCAGCGATCCCGCTGTCCAGCAGAAAAGATCAGAGAGGTGAATAGTATTTTCCGGCGTATAAGATGACCCGGCATATAAGACGACCCCCAACTTTTGAGACGATTTTCATGGGTTAAAAAGTTGTCTTATACGCCGGAAAATACGGTAGATATATCTGCCTTACAAACACCAACTGGAACCAATCCCACAAGTAGAAAGGACCATCCTAACACTTGTAAGCCTCTAAGCTGGTCTAGAAGTCCACCATAATTAGCAGTACTGAAAACTGTTGAGAAACCCAAGAATGTCAGGATGGATGTACTACTACAATCCCAACTTAGTTAGAGGCAATTTGTAAGCGTGACCAGTGCCTTATTAGTACTATAAAGTGATCTGGAACCCAGCTGAAAAAGTTCCAGATAATCCATTTGCTTCATTGCCCTCTGGAGCTGACATGATCTAATACACGAGTAGCCTTACAGGCCCAATGAAACTGTCCACTACATTGAGACCAGCATACTCAAACTCTTTCCAAATAGCCAAGTCAGACTATGCCTCAGTCAAGTTCATAAGAAATTTATGATTTTAATTTTTATGATTTTAAACTTTTAAGAACATTTAGTTTGTCTCAGAGCACATTCTGTTAGATGCATTGAATTGTCTTCTTGGTGGCCTTTAAGATGGATTGCAAGAATAAAGAGAATCCAGAGTTGCTTTTAAGGGGTTGAGAACCCATCTGAAATAATTGGGAGGTATATAGAGAGTACAGGCAATTTCCAATTGTAAGAGCAATCCAATTTCCCAATGTGCAACTTAAAAAACTTTAGTTTGAAGTTATATACAGACAAAGGTTTTCTTACCAAGCTATTAAACTTTACTAAAGCGAGCCAATTGGAAAGTATTCTTGGTCTGAGAATGTAAGATCAGTTCTGTCTTCCAAAAATTGATGACTACTTGCCTTAAAACAAGGTACCGTATTTTTCAGACCATAAGACGCACCTGAACATAAGACGCACCCAGTTTTTAGAGCAGGAAAACAAGAAAAAAATATTCTGAACCAAATAGTATCAGTATACTAAAACAGGGCTTTTCATCCTTTTCATCCATTGTACCACTTTTAGGACAAGGCAATGTCCGAGTACCACCAGCCGCCCAGCAAGGTGTCAAAAACTTGATAACCCCCCCCAAAAAGAAAAAAAATGATAAAATACAGGTAGTCCTTGACTTACAACGATTTACTTAGTGACTGTTCAAAGTTACGATGGCATTGAAAAAAGCAACTTATGACCATTTTTCACACTTATGACCATTGCAGCATCCCCAGGGTCATGTGATTTACATTCGGATACTTGGCAATCGATTCATATTTATGATGGTCACATTGTTCCATGGTCATGTGATCGCCTTTTGCAACCTTCTGACAAGCAAAGTTAGTGGGGAAACCAGATTCACTTAACAATCATGTTATTAATTTAATTTCTCTCTCTCCTTCTCTTTCTCTCCCTCTCTCCCCTTCCCTCTTTCTTTCTCTCTCCCTTTCTCTCCCTCTCCTTCTTTCTCTATTTTTCTCTCCCTCTATTTCTCCCTCTTTCTCTCCCTCTATTTCCCTCCCTTTCTTTCTCCTTTCTCTCTCCCTCTTTCTCTCCCTCTCTATTTTTCTCTTTCCCTCTATTTCTCCCTCTCTCTCCTTTTCTTTCTCTCCCTCTCTCTTTCCCTCTCCCTCTTTCTCTCCCTCTATTTCTCTCCCTTTCTCCTT
Organism: Vipera ursinii; assembly: GCF_947247035.1. NCBI lineage: Eukaryota > Metazoa > Chordata > Lepidosauria > Squamata > Viperidae > Vipera > Vipera ursinii. The sequence continues at coordinate 111,359,839 of NC_139517.1, read as the reverse complement.
CTCTCTCTCTCCCTCTTTCTCTCCCTCCCTATTTCTTTTTCCTTCTCTCCCTATCTTTCTCTCTCTCTCTCTCTATTTCTCTCCCTCCCTCTCCCATTGTCCCTTTCTTCTTTCCTTCCTTCCTTCTTTTCTTCTTCTCTCCCTCTTTGTCCTTCCCTCTCTGTGTTATAGCAGTACCCACGGAAGCGGCCCTGCAGCCTGGCTTTCTCTTGCAGAAAGCAAGCTGAAATGGAGCGAGGGAGATTGCAGCAGCGCGAGATCGGCGTTTCTCAACACGTGCCGATTCGCGCTTCTGGCAATCTCCCTTGCTTTCCACTTGCAGAGATTGGGGCTGGCCATATGGATCACCTTCGGAGCATAAGACGCACCCTTGTTTTCCCCCTCACTTTTTTGGGGAAAAAGTGCGTCTTATGGTCTGAAAAATACGGTATATTTGAGACTTGGATAAGATTAGTCTTCACACTTTCAAAACGTGTATAGTTTGGAATGCCATGGAGATTTGAAAGTAGTAATTTACTGCAAAGATTACATATTTTATATTTACATATCATACATAATATTATAATTTTAGGAAGAGAATGTTTGTAAATAAGCCAGTGATGTCTAACTTTAGTGACATTTTTATTAAGTTGCAGCAGCATTTTCGTTTTTCTAAGCTTCAGTTCTTACTGTCACAGGTCTGCTTTTTTAAAATTGTGCCATTTTAAATTTTTAACATTTGTGAACTTTATAACACTCTGGAATCATAGGTGCATTATTTTAGTATTTATTGATTTTGCATAAGTGAAAAGTTACAGTTTCCTTATGCCATATTCTTTTAGGTATCATATTTTGAAATTTATTTGGATAAAATAAGGGACCTTTTGGATGGTGAGTATATTCTTTCTTTTGAAGATGAATAGATGCATTTTTCTTGCAAACAAGCATAACCAAACAAAGGTATTGTTTATTAGCACAGTTGAGAATTTTTGGAGATTCTAAATGAGGAAGTAAGACAATGATGTGCATATAATAATAGCATTAGGATGGGCAAATTAAAGAATTAGCATATAATGGGAATTATGTCTTGGCCTTATAAAAAGAAGTAGACAGAATTCATGATTAGTGGCAAAATGTATAGGATTTTAGTATTACACTTTATATAGTAATATTGTTTTGTACAGGTAGTCCTCAGTTAATGACTTTCATGTTTAGCAATTGTTTAAACTTAACAACAGTGCATAAAAGTAGTTTTATGACTGGTCCTCAAGTTTAGATGTTTGCTGCATCCCACAGTCAGGCAATGACCATTTGCAAGCTTCACAGCTGGCTTGCAACAAGCAAAGTCAGTGGAGAAGCTGGCAGTAATTTTCAAATCACTGTTATGTAATGTTTCACATAATGACCATGCATGATTAGCTTAATGATTGTAGCATAACTGATGCAAGTCCGATGTGGTCGTGTGATGTTTCACTTTACAACTACATTGTTTAGTGATGGAGTGGTCAGTCCCCGTTGCTGTTGTTAAGTGAGAATTATCTCTGGGCCAAACACAAAAGGCTTGTAATGAAAGCTGAAGCAGATCAGAATTTTGAAGAGCATAGGCTAGCCCTCTGTTGCAAATACTGCAATGCCGTTGTATAAATTGTAAAGTTGCAGTTTGAATAGTTGCTGTTACTTCAACTTAGTAATGTGATTAGAAAAAGTATAAAATGTAAAATTCATGTGAATACTGTTTTTTTGCTAGGAAAGAAAGCTAAGGAATTTAAAACTTAGTGGGGAAAAACAACAATGGACTTAAATTTTAATAGCAAATTTTACAAATGTCAAGTTTGTAACCAATTAGAATAGAATAGAATAATAACTTTATTGTCACTTTGAATGTACACTAATCGGCATACATTAAAATTATATTTTGTTGCATTCAGCTCTCAAAGGGTCACCACCTCCAGTATAGATTACATATATATGACGAAAATAAATACAGAATTATACATACACCCATTTATATGACATAGAGAAACAACACAGTCTAGTTATGAGCATGGCGAGAAAAACAAATCTTGCGATTTTACCAGAGGGATGGCATAGGGAACAAAGCTATTACAGAATCGGGTAGTCCTGCTATAAATAGTTTGAAACCTCTTCCCAGAGAGGAGCAACAGAAACAGACGGTAAAGTGGGTGTGTGGGGTCTCTAACAATGTTTTGAGCTCTAAGCACACAGCACTTATAAGCAGCATCCTGAATACCAGGGAGTGAGCTTCCTATGATCTTCTCGGCTGTCCTTACCAATCTCTGTATGGACTTTCTATCTGAGGCTGCCCCCAAACCAGACAGTGATGCAGTTTGTTAAAACTCTCTCAATCGTGCCTGTGTAAAAAATGGCCAGGACAGAAGGAGAAAGATGTGCTCTCATCCGACGCAGGAAATGCAGATTCTGGTTTGCACGCTTCACTAAGGATGACGGGTGGAGAGACCAATTCAGATTGTTAGTTATCTGCACCCCCAGATACTTAATGCTGTTGACTACCTCTACAGCTGCATCCTTGATACTGAGTGGAGTATAACTATGCTAGTTCTTTCTAAAATCTTTCTAATCTCTAATTAAATGAAGGTCTACTTTTGTCTAATAAAGGAATAATTACATTATGGAATAATTGCTACAAAATGGTATTAAGGTAGTATTAAGCAAATCCAGAAGTATTTGTGGAGAATTATGATTGTACCAACAGTTATTAATATGACAGTAGTTCATGTCCACAGTTATAAGTAACTATGTCCAGATATTAGCAAGAAATGGCTTTTATTGTTGTACTCTGTTTTTCAGTGAAAGGTATCTCTTATATCAAGTCAAAACGAGAATATGCTTAGTTCTAGGCATCCTTATTTAATGAGTAAATATCAACTATTGTAATTTTTTCCCTTTTAGTTTCAAAGACCAATCTTTCTGTTCATGAGGACAAAAACCGAGTACCTTATGTGAAGGTGAGTATAAGATCTGAGTATGTATCTTGGATTCTTTAGATGTAATTTGTTTAATTATTGATTATGTTAAAATATATTTTCACAGGGCTGCACTGAACGGTTTGTATGTAGTCCAGACGAAGTTATGGATACTATAGATGAAGGAAAATCAAACAGGCATGTAGCAGTTACAAGTAAGTGATTTGTTGTAGTTTAATTTTTTAAAAAGTCAGTTTATTCTAATTAAGAATTAGGATTTTTTCCAGCGGGTAACTAAATTATATATACTTTTTAACATTTCTACAAAAGATAAAATATAAAAAACAGGGAAAAAGGAAGTAAAAAGGAAAAATGAAGGGGAGGAATGTAAAAATAAGAAATAAGAAAAAAGAGGAAAATAAAGAAAATGTCATGAAATCCCAAAATTAAAATTTAATTTAATTTCAGCTTCAAGTAAAAAATCCAAGATCCACAAAAACAAAACCAGACAAAGTTTTTTTTTTAATCAGAGTAGTTAGCTTCGCCATCTCAGCCAGATCCTTTAACTTCATCACCCATGCTTCAATTGTGGGAATCTGGGCCCTTCTATTTCTATGCATACAAAAGTCTCCCTGCTCTTACTATATATAGAAACAAAGTCCCATGTTTTTTCTCAAGCTGCATATCCATCAAACCTAAAAGAAAAATCTCTTATTTCAATTGCACACTGTTTTAAAAATTCTCTGAATGAAAGCACATATCTAATCCCAATAATTCAGATAACTACCTAAATTATAAATGCATATAATAGAAATAAAATTAATTTGGTTTTAAATATTGGCCTAAATTTTACCCTTTCCCATGTTTCTCTTCTATGGCAGGGATAATTGGTTTTCCTGAATAAAATGGGAATGAAAATATACTGGCAATATATGTAGCAGTGATTTTCCATTTCCTATTAGGAAGACTTAGTTGCCCATGGAGAGACTTCAGGGCTATGATTCCTTTACATAAGCAGGTTATAAATTGCATGTATAATCCAATACATTGAAGGACTCCAGGATGAAAAGACTTTAAGAATTTTACAACTGAATCTTTCCTTATTTGGGGGGGGGGGGGAAACAAGCCATTTCTGTGGTGTTGTCTAGATAGCCACAAGGAATCAAGCTTGACTTAAGAGCATCTGGTTGCTTTATATACTTCCTTATTGCAATGACAAATGAACATGGCTTTAAAAATAAAAAAAATCAATTTTGTAGATTTGGTACAATTCTTTTTGATGAAGGAATATATTGTTTTCTTACTAGATGTATTGATTTTATTCTGTTTTGATTTTTGCGACACTTATAATTCAATTATTGAGTAAAGGCTGTTGACACATATAAAGCCTTAAAACTTCTTTTACAGATATGAACGAACATAGCTCTCGAAGTCATAGCATCTTTCTCATTAATGTAAAGCAAGAAAACACTCAAACAGAGCAGAAATTGAGTGGAAAACTTTATCTTGTAGACTTGGCAGGTAGTGAAAAGGTAATAGCTTACTGTTTTAAAAAACATTTCCAGATTATTTGTTGATTCATTTCATAATGTTAACACTGCATTTTAATATGGGTTACATGCACTTGCAATATTCTTCTAAACACTTGCTAGAGCTTTCCTTTTAAAATGGCATGTGACTTACCTATAAACAGCAGGTCCTCCATAATTTTGAAAAAATACTAGGAACGTAGTTGGGATCAGGGTACATGGGAAGAAATGTTATAGTGGGAAAGGCAAATACTATATTGCATGTGTGTTTCTAACTACAGTCCAAAACTTGTAAAATACAGATTGTTTAGGCTTACAATTCTTTACATTATTCTAGGTTAGTAAAACTGGAGCAGAAGGTGCAGTATTGGATGAGGCTAAGAATATCAACAAATCTCTGTCAGCTCTTGGAAATGTAATTTCTGCTTTAGCTGAAAATAGTGTAAGTATGTTAGTGATTTGCAAATGCTTGATGCAAATTGTTTATTTCAGCTAGGAAATTTGTTATGTTAATTCCTTTCATTGCTTTAGTATGTGTTGAATATTTTAATAAGCTCAATTACATTATGCATAATTATAGTACTATGCAAAATTACATAGAACTTCCTGTTGAAAATACCATACCAAATTAAACTTAAATATTCTTGGTTTGGGAAAGTACAAAATATTCTCACTTGTCTAAAATAGGGTATAGTAAAAACCTTTTTCTTATTTGCAGACATATGTTCCATATCGAGATAGTAAAATGACCAGAATTTTACAAGATTCCTTAGGAGGCAATTGTAGAACCACAATTGTTATTTGCTGTTCCCCATCATCTTACAATGAATCTGAAACAAAATCTACACTGTTATTTGGCCAGAGGTGAGTGAATAACCTTAAGCATGAGATTATAAAAGCAGAATGATTACACTGAAGCAGACTTTAGACTGCCACAAAACTTGATGATGCAAGTTTTGAGCTATTATGTACATAAAATATACATGTATTTTTGCCTAATGTTTGTTTCACTAAAATATTTTTCTTAAAGCTTGATGGTATTTGATTCTGTAAGTTCCTTGTCAATTATAATCAGAAATAGAAAGTTAGTCCTTTGGGGATACATTTCTGATTGATTTATTTTGGGAATACAAAAATACAAATTGATGTATGTTTGGGATACAAAATTATACGTAAACTGAAGTTTTTTCACCTTGCTTATGTTGCACACTTCTATTTGCAACTAGTATTATTTTCTGCTATATGGCTTTTCACAATCATACAAAAGATGAACTAGATACAATGTGCCATGTTGTAAAGCTGCATAAAGGTGACAAAACTATGTACATATTGTTGTAATTGTTCAGAAAAGGGATTAGGGTTGAAGATAGGGTTGAAGATTAACATTTAAGTCTATCAGTTTAAACAATCCTATATTTAGTTAACTTTGCAATTGCCTTTATAGAGCCAAGACTATCAAGAATACAGTGTGTGTTAACGTAGAATTAACTGCAGAACAATGGAAGAAAAAATATGAAAAAGAAAAAGAGAAAAACAAAACACTGCGCAACACGATCCAGTGGCTTGAAAATGAGCTCAGTAGATGGCGCAATGGTGAGTTATTCACAGTCTTATTTTGAGATTTTTTTTATTAAATGTGAAATGTCATTACCATGGCTTTTGATTAAAAATAACTTATATGATGTAATGGGACTTGCAAAGCATTTTCAACATATTACAATTGTCTTTGTCTTAAAAAAAGGCTTTTTTTCAGCATAGCATTGAAATTAACTAAAGTTCTCTACAGTATTGCAGCTAAATATGCTATATATCTAGTGATTAGGTGGAAGTCTTATGAAAATATGTTCTAATACTAAATTGTTTTACGTTTCATCTGTGCATATATGGACATTCTGTATTCAGTCAGAAAGACAGTATTTTTTGTGCATCTAGATGGCTTTTATAAATATGAATAATGGGATTTCAAATTTTTTTTATGATATATATATACTTGTTTATAGTGAAGTCAATTTTTAACATTTTCTTCCTGAAAGTAATTATATCCTGGGGAATTTCTGTTTTAAAGGTGAGACTGTACCTCTTGAGGAACAGTTTGACAAGGAAAAGGCTAATTTGGAAGCATTTGCTGTGGACAAAGATATTACAATCATTAATGATACCCCAACTCCTACTATTGGAGTGATTGGCAATTTTACTGATGCTGAAAGGAGAAAGTGTGAAGAAGAAATGGCTAAAGTGTATAAACAGTTAGATGACAAGGTATGTTTTACAAGCTATATATTGTATATTTATGTATTTAGAGAAAACATACAGGAAAGTGAATAGACTTGAATTGTGACCTTTTGCATGAATGTTGAAGTTAAAGGTTGCCTGCTGAATGTAATTAAGTGCATATAATGGAACACCTAGTGAACGACAACATTGAGCAGGGAGTTAGTCAAGGATCTATTATATATATATATATATATATATATTTATATACAAATGAAGCAGTAATTTACTTATTTATTTAAAATATTTATATGGCTGCCTATCTTCCAATCATCTCTAGGTAGCACCCAGTCAAAAGTTAAAATAATATATAAAATCATACTTAAACTTTAAAACTAAACAGATTAAAACATTAAAAACAAGAAAGACCTGGCATCAGGTTTACCTTCTAATGTGCAATTATTCAATCTTGTCCTACTGCTTGGGAGATAAGCCAGGTCTTCAATGCTTTACGGAAGGCTAAGAGGGTAAAGACTGCTAAACTTCAATGGACAGATTGTTCCAGGAGGCAGGGGTTACCAAGTAAAGGCATGCTTCTTATCTCCCATAAGATGGTAATATTTAGGGGAAGGACTAGAAGTGTGCCCAACATATACATTGGTTGAGGGCTGTAGGATTGTTTGTAAATTATTCCATATTTTTGGCTGAACCAGGAAGATTTTGGGTGCATGATAGATTGTATGATGCAATGAGAACTATGGATCTGAAAATTAATACATCAAAGACCAAATTTGAAAGGGAAAATGGAATGAATAATTGCAAGTTATTGATCACTCAAATTAATTTGATTCAATTTATTCAAGCATGCTGTTTTTTAAATTGGCAGTCCTATCTTATTGCCACTGATACTGAATGACAGATATAAATAAATTTGTCTAAGCTTCAAACCATCAAAGGAGGTGCTGATCTAAGAGGTATGTTTTTTGAACTGAGCATTCACATTCTGAGAATCTGACAGGCTCTAAAGAACTTCTACGAGCATCTTCAAAGTTTGGGTCAAATCTACTTTATAATTACTGTTTCTGTTAAGACAAAACAAATGTGATAAAACTGCTTCCATCCTATCATAAATTGCATTGAAATTTTAGATTTGAAAAGGAGACCTTCCTGGCACTAGGAACACTTCTTATAAATCTCTTAGATGTTAATAAAAGCTACATGACATGTACAACATCTCACTATGCTTTTTGGACACTGATTGTTTTCTTAATATTAAATAGAATTAATAAACAGTGCTTATTTTAATGAGTTTTACAGTTGAATAATTATCTTTTCCCTTATTTATTCAGGATGAAGAAATTAATCAACAAAGCCAGTTAGTGGAAAAACTGAAAACACAGATGTTGGATCAGGAAGAGGTGACTGTTTACATATTGTGAATAAAGGAAAAGCATAATGGTGCAAAATAAATGCTTATTGTAAAAAAGTGATTTATGTTACTAAATTATGAAAAACATAGCTCTTGCTGTCAATATTTTACAGCTAATTTTATTAGCTGTTCAAAAGAAGATTCTATATTTTTAATTATAATACTGGTTTCTATTGACCTATGTTACAAATCATTGAATGGAGATGATGATGATGATGATAATATAATGATAATAATAATATAATAATAATAACAATAATTAGTAGTAGTAGTATAGTAGTAGCAGTAGTTGGAAGGAACCTTGGAGGTCATCTAGTCCAACCCCTTGCTTAGGCAGCAAACCCTATACCATTTCAAACAAATGGCTGTCCAGTCTCTTCTTAAAAACTTCCAGTGTTGGAGCATTGACAGCTTCTGGAGGCAGGTTGTTCCACTGATTAATTGTTCTATCAGGACATTTCTCCTTAGTTCTAGGTTGCTTCTCTCTTTGGTTAGTTTCCATCTGTTGCTTCTTGTCCCGCCTTCAGGCACTTTGGAGAATAGCTTGCCTCGCTCTTCTTTGTGGCAGCCCAAGATATTGGAACACTGCTATCATGTCCCCCCTCGTCCTTCTCTTCATTAAACTAGACATACCCAATTCCAGCAACCGTTCCTTATATGTTTTAGCCTCCAGTCCCCTAATCATCTTTGTTGCTTTTCTCTGCACTTTTTCTAGAGTCTCAATATCTTTTTCACATTGTGACCAAAACTGGATCTGTAAATAGAGCCTGACAAGATTTAAAATAGTGAGCAGTGTCATTATAGAGCCTTAAAATAAATTGTGTACAGTAACAATCAGTGACCCTAAGCTCCTGTAATACGTTCATTGTTGCTTAAGAAGCAGGTATTAAAAAATATTTACTGATGGACTTTTTTTTATAGCTTCTAGCATCTACCAGGCGGGACCAAGACAATATGCAAGCTGAACTAAATCGCCTTCAAGCTGAAAATGATGCTTCTAAAGAAGAGGTAAAAGAGGTTCTCCAAGCCCTTGAGGAACTTGCTGTCAACTATGATCAAAAGTCACAAGAAGTTGAAGACAAGGCAAAGGAATATGAAATACTAAGTGAGGAATTGAATCAGAAATCGGTAAGATAATAGAAGGGGCTTCTTCAGTAAACCAAACTTTGGTTGTCAGGTGACACTGTATAATTGTTAATTGAAAACCTCCTACGTGGTTTTCCTCCTAAATCAGAGGTCCCAAACCTTTTGGGCACCAGGAACTGGTTACGTGGAGAGAGGTTTTTGTGCAGACTGGAGGAGGTGTGGTATTGTGTGCTGTCTGCATCCCGCGGATGGGGTTTTGCTTCTTTGTGCAGACCGGTTGCTGGCATGCCGCAGCCCGATACCGGTCCACAGACTGGGGGTTGGGGACTCCTGTCCTAAATAATAAGGTTCCCCCGCACATGCATGCTAGTCGATTCCGACTCTAGGGGCCGGTGCTCATCTCCGTTTTAAAGCCGAAGAGCCACCGCGTCCTTGTCTTAAATAATACTGTTTATTTAATATTTATTGTATTTAAATGTTTTAACCTTCTAATTGTTCTGTTATTTATGGCATCGTAAGCTCTCCAAAGAGGGATGCGGTGGCTCAGTGGGTTAGGACGCTGAGCTTGTCGATCAAAAGATTGGCAGTTTGGCGGGTTGAATCCCGAGTGCCGTGTAGCAGACTGAGCGCCTGTTACTCGTTCCAGCTTCTGCCAACCTAGCAGTTTGAAAGCACATAAAAATGCAAGTAGAAAAATAGGGACCACTACAGTGGGAAGGTAACAGCGTTCCGTGCGCCTTTGGCGTCTAGTCATGCCGGCCACATGACCACGGAGACGTCCTCAGACAAGTGCTGGCTCTTCGGCTTTGAAACGGAGATGAGCACCGGCCCCTAGAGTTGGAAACGACTAGCACGCATGTGCGGGGGAACCTTTACCTTTACCTTTTTAAGCTCTCCAAAGTTGCTTGATAATGAGATGGGCCTCATAAGAATTAATAAATAAGCTGTTCATCTTACTGTTACTTTGATTCTGGGTGGCTATGTTAACTATATATGTTATTATTCAAATCCATATATGGATTAATTTATAAAAATAGATACATTGGGTATCTGATGTTCAAATTAAATGGTTAAAGATGATGTGAACATTTATTTAACTTGCACTAACATAGCTTCATTTGAAAATATTTCTATATGCCTTCCTAATAGAAAAAAGGAATATGACGTAACTTTAGAGGCATTAAAGTATATTTCTACTTACAACTGCTGTGAAAAATATCAGAAGCTACTTATTTATATTTTCTTTTTTTCTATTTTTCTTAAACTTTTTCCTTTTCGTGCACTTTTTGCTTTTTCTTTGATTTAATTTTCTTTTCCTCCTTATTTTACATTATTTTATGTTAGCTCTTATCTTCTTGTATAAATGTTTCGATAAAAATTATATATACCGTATATACTTGAGTATAAGCTGACTCGAGTATAAGCTGAGACCCCCAATAACTGGAAAAAAGTTATTGACTCGAGTATAAGCCGAGGCTGGGAAATGTAGCAGCTGGAGGCTGGATCCCCCGAAAGACTGCTGAGATGAGAGAACGGGGTGGCAAGCCGCCGAGAGAATGGGGCGGTGGAGTGCTCCGCCGAGAGAATGGGGTGGCTTGCTGTTCTCTCGGTGCAGCACGGCAGAGGCTGGATCTCGCGAAAGAAGTCTCCGCTGAGCGAGAGAATGAGGCGTCTCAGCGCCCATTTTCTCGGCGAAGACTTTTTTCAGGGGATGCAGCTTCTGCCGCCCCTTTCTCTCAGCTGCCCAGTGGAACAGCTTGCCACCAGAAATCAAGAGTGCTCCATCACTGGAGGTTTTTAAGAAGAGACTGGACATTCACCTGTCTGAGATGGTATCGGTCAGTGGTGGCGAAACTTTTAGAGACCGAGTGCCCAAACCGCAAGCCAAACCCCACTTGTTTATCACAAAGTGCCAAGGCAGCATCGGCATTCTGGTGCCCTCGGGGGAGGGGACAGGGAGGTGCCTCTGAGTGCCGCCTCTGGCACGAAAAAAAAGGGGGAGCAAAAAATGGGCCACCATACCGCAAGGCACAAAAACGGCAACCGCCGTGCCGCAGGGTGCAGATACAAGGCACCGCACCACGTGAGAACGGGGCTGGGCTAGTGAGTATCACGCAGGCACTAGCCCCGCCCCCTTTGCAGCATGTGCTTGCTCGTGGCCCCGTGCGCGCATGCATGCATGTAAAATGCTTCCCCCTCCCTTTTCTTCCAGTCCACCAACCAACAAGGACCTGCTGCTGGCAGCGGTGGTGGCGCATGTGCCAACAGAGAGGGCTCTGAGTGCCACCTCTGGCAGGCGTGCCATAGGTTCACCACCACTGGTATAGGTCCTCCTGCTTGAGCAAGGGGCTGGACTAGAAGACCTCCAAGGTCCCTTCCAGCTCTATTCTATTCTATTCTATTCTATTCTATTCTATTCTATTCTATTCTATTCTATTCTATTATTCTATTCTATTCCATTCACTTTTTATATTTCTATTCTATTCTATTCTATTCTATTCTATTCTATTCTATTCTATTCTATTCTATTCACTTTCTATATTTCTATTCTATTCTATTCTATTCTATTCTATTCACTTTCTATATTTCTATTCTATTCTATTCTATTCTATTCTATTCTATTCTATTCTATTCTATTCTATTCTATTCTATTCACTTTCTATATTTCTATTCTATTCTATTCTATTCTATTCTATTCTATTCTATTCTATTCTATTCTATTCTATTCTATTCTATTCTATTCTATTCTATTCTATTCTACTCTATTCTATTCTTATTACCATTCTCTATTCTATTCTATTCTATTCTATTCTATTCTATTCTATTCTATTCTATTCTATTCACTTTCTATATTTCTATTCTATTCTATTCTATTCACTTTCTATATTTCTATTCTATTCTGTTCTGTTCTGTTCTACGTTCTGTTCCAATCCATTCCATATTTTCTATTCCATTCTGTTCCACTGTCAGAGCCCATCGGAGGCAACCCAGTCAGCCCAAACAGGAGTTACACTAAGGCTACGCAGCCTCTCCTCTCAACCTGAACCCCTCCTTACCTTTCCTTTTATCTGCATCCTATTTTTAACTGCCGGCTCTGCCCTGCCCTATTTTGTCCTTGAGCACTTGTGAGCTCATCAAGAACAGAATGTAACCGTGGGGGGAAAGGCAGGGCAAGATCTGCAAGATCCCCATTTGCATTTGACTTTGCCATCCCATCTGGTTCGAGATAACACACCACACACACACACACACACACACACACACACACACGGAGAGAGAGAGAGAGAGAGAGAGAGAGAGAGAGAGAGAGAGAGAGAGTGAAAAGAAGCGCGTAAGCCAAACTTACTCCCCTTCGGAAAGGCGCATTTACCGCGCAATCCCAGGAACCCTAAAAAAGGAAGCCCGGCCAGCAAAAGAGCCTGGGGATCCGACCGAAAGGCGGCGGTCCCTGCAGTTGAACTAAGAATGAAAAAGATGGGAAGTGGCTGCTTCTTTAAAAGCTCTCTTCTCTCAGGGATGCCCGAGATAGTGAATTGCAAGCAGAAATGAATTTCTCCTTCCGTTTCTGATCCGCGCAAACACCCAAGCGTGAACGCCGTCACCTGATAGCTTGGGTGCCTGTTCAATTCGTTTGAGAGAGAGAGAGAGAGAGAGAGGATGAGGATGAGGAAGAGGATGAGGATGAACGAATTTTGCAGCGCGTTTGCTTTCAGCTTTCAACGAAGAAGGGAATGTTCTCCACTTCTCGCCTCAACTTTTTGTTTCCTCAGGAACCAGAGGCAAGGGCTTTCTGTTTGTTTGTTTGTTTTACCACGAGTTGACAGTTGGGCAGAAACCAGAGGGGGAAAAAAAAGAGTTTCGGGCTTCGTGGGAACCGAGGAAGCAAAACAAGATGCAAAGTCTAAAATCTATAGGCTCATAAACCACCCCGGTTTCTTGAAACAAACCGGGATTTCTCTACCCCAACCTTGAAACCATGGATCGAGTGAGTCTCTTTACCGAAGAATGTGTGTGTGTGGAGGAAGGGAGGGAGGGAGGGAGGGAGGGAGAGAGAGAGAGAGAGAGAGAGAGAGAGACGCACACCTCAGCAAAAAAGAAAGAAAGAAAAAGAAGTAGTAGAAGAGGCAGAGAGCCCCTGTGGGTAGGAGTGAAGATGGGGAGAAACAGCAAGAAGACCGGGTGGGGTGGGGTGGGTTAATCACTAAACCTTCCAGTGTTTAACCAAAGCAGCTTTTGCATTTGTCAAGCTCTGCTAGCAGGGCACTGGACGGGCCTGGCGGAGCTGCTGAAGGTGAACGGGACAAGGTGAGTCTTCGCCGAGAAAATCTCAGCGCCCATTTTCTCGGCGAAGACTTCTTTCGGGGGATGCAGCTTCTGCCGCCCCTTTCTCTCAGCTGCCCAGCTAAGAGAAGGGGGTGACAGAGGCTGGATCCCCCGAAACAAGTCTCCGTGAGATGAGAGAACAAGGCGTTGGAGCGCTCCGCGAAGTGTGGGGCGGGGAAGCTCGCCGCCCATTGTCTCAGCGACGAAGACTTCTTTCGGGGGATGCAGCTTCTGCCGCCCCTTTCTCTCAGCTGCCCAGATGAGAGAAGGGGGTGACAGAGGCTGGATCCCCCGAAACAAGTCTCCGTGAGATGAGAGAACAAGGCGTTGGAGTGCTCCGCGAAGTGTGGGGCGGGGAAGCTTGCCGCCCATTGTCTCAGCAACGAAGACTTCTTTCGGGGTATGCAGCTTCTGCCGCCCCTTTCTCTCAGCTGCCCAGCTGAGAGAAGGGGGTGACAGAGGCTGGATCCCCCAAAACAAGTCTTCGCCGAGAAAATGGGTGGCAAGCTTCCACCGCCCCATTCTCTCAGCGGAGGCTTGCAGAGGTGGTGGCGGAGCTGCGCACGCAGCTCTCCAAACCGCCGCAGCCCGTTTGGAGAGCTGCTGCCTTTGTCCATGTTTGATGAAAGCAGCAGCTCTCCAAACGGGGGTAGAAGTTCTTTTTTTTTTTTGTTCACTGGAGTATAAGCCGAAGTGGATTTTTCAGCCCAAAAAGTGGGCTGAAAAATTCGGCTTATACTCAAGTATATACGGTAACTAAATGTCTTCTTATTAGTAATATAATTCAAACGTAAAGACCTTGCTGCCTTTATGTTCTAGGTATAAAGTGTCATCCATTGCTCTAATTAGTAATTAGTAGTATTGCTACTAGAACAAATTTGTTTTTAGTACTTTCAGAAATACAACCTGTTTGAGAACAATTGAAAGTTTGAGGCAGTGCAATGTTATAATACTTCCAGTCTTTCTTATTTGCAGTTTAACATATTTCTGTAGACTGTACACTCTAGTTAATGTTAGTGACATACAAGTTAATATTAATGAGAATTTGAATAAAAGGCAGATCGAGTCCCAAATGTCAAATTGCACATTCCTCACTTCAAAATACAATAAAATATTCTATTCACAGAAAGCAAACTGATGCTTCTCAGGAAGATAGCATACAACCTCTGTATTTTTGTTTTATTTATTTTAAAAAATGGATATGTACGATCAGTTACAGTAGTGCCTTTCCACATTGCTTTGGGCCTTTACAACTTTGAATACCAAAGAATTTGGTTCTGATAACATGCATTCATAAATGTAATTTGTATACTTGACCAGCTTTGTGTAATATACATCTTATTTAAAGATCCCCATATGGATTGTATCTATGATGCACAACTTCCCAGAGGGCTACATTTAATTATATGCCTTATGTCATGGGCTTGTTGTATCTTGTCTGATTTTCACTGACATGTTAAGAAACTTCAAATAGAAGCTTGTATTTGGGAATTTAAGGTTCTGCATACCCTTTTTAAAAATATAACTTAATCTGAATTTTTTATTTTAAAATGATTGTCTTCACCCACATTGAAATGTAAAACATTTTAGGATGATAATAAATCAATTGCAACTTCTAGGCCAGGGCTTTTCAACCAGTGGTATGGGTAGCACCTGTGGTACATTGGCATCTGGCAGTGGTAAGCAACCATCCTAGAAAAGTGGTAGCGGGGGAGGGGAATGAGCTGAACCGGTGGCAGCACAACACAAGCCTGAGCGAGAGACGGCTGGAGCTGCAGGGATGCCAGGGCTCAGTGAAAGCACCAGGATCAGCGCCAGTCTCCAGTGCTGATCCTGGCGCTTCTGCTGAGCCCAGAAGAAGCGCCGATCAGCTGGAGTGTTGCAGCATCTCCAGGGTCTTGTGATTTATAATCAGATGCTTGGCAACTGATTCATATTTATGATGGTCACAGTGTTCCAGGGTCATGTGAAGTGACCAAAACCTGCTGCAACCACCCAGCAGATGGGGAGGGAATAAAAACCAAATACCCACCCCATCCCCGCTGCAATCCTCAACAGAAATGCTCACAACAGTGGAAACCTCGGACAGGAGGAAGAGCGCCACCAGGTGGGCAGGCAGGTCTCTTACTCAGCTGTGGCTTGGGGGGCACTTTTTCCAGTGCCATTGTAACTTCGAACAGTCATTAAGCGAACTGTTGTAAGTCAAGGACTACTTGTACTTCATCACTTTTTTTCTTTTCTTTTTTTTGGTTATCAAGTTTTTGACACCTTGCTAGGCGACTGGTGGTACTCAGATGTTGCCATATCCTAAAAGTGGTACAATGGGTGAAAAGGTTGAAAAGCTCTGTTCTAGGCTATAGAACTGGTTAATAATTAAGTTTAAATACCAAAGATAAATAGATGCAGAGGCAAGAGTTAAATGTGGGAATTCCATTTTCTGCTTCCAGCAGTTGTTCTAAGATAATGTTTTTCTTGAACAGCACTGTCCAAAGGTTACAGTAATCAGAGAAAGCTCTGAGCAGTTAAGAAATAAAAAGAAAAGCAACCAATACTTTAGGGTTTATGGGAGTTGGTAGTTGTTTTTGTACCTTCAATAGCTTGACTGAATAATTGTGCCCAATGGCTTTAATGATGACTGGCAGCGAGGCAGAAGCTTTCATGATCATGCCAATCTTTTGGAGTACAGTGAGAATAATCCTAGTATCCTATCATTCCTGAGCTCATAGAACATAGAAAGAATGTTGATGTCAATGCTGCTAACATCAGATGTTCTTGCTTTGACAAAAAATGAAGAAGCAGCTATTTTATATTTCTACTTGTGTATCACTTTTAGAGTTAAAGTTAGATAAAGATGGGAGGGGGAAAGGAAGAATATGCATGGTGGATTAGTTAGACATAATAACATAGCAGCAGAGCATTTTCAAGATTGTATGTAATAAGAGGTGATAAGAACGGGTTAAGCTAAGGAGGGAAAACTTACCTTTCAAACTAATTGGAGAATGTGATTTATGATAGCTAACTAAAGGAGGGAATTATGCTTTAATATTGTGCTCAGGGGAGTGGAATCCAGATTTTGGCTTTAACCAAGTATTGCTGATGTGATATTGCTCTAATAAAGACTTTCAGGGTAAACAATGCCTCAGAGTTCTTTGAAGAGTTCATCGGGAAGCTTGACAGATGAAAATTGAAACTCTTGGAATTAAAATAGAATTCTTGAATTCTTGCACAGTGTTATATCTCTTTTGTGTTATGGCTAACACAGAAGAGATATCCAAATATAAAATAATTATATTTTCAACACTTTCATAAAAACTCCATATCAAGTGTTTTGATTAGACTCATTTTAGGTAAAACAAAGCAAACCTACCTTTTATCATCAAGAAATTATAAATTGTTAACAATAATAAAATAGGTTGTGGAATGTAAACTCATGATATTACCGGTAATTATATTATGAACATATTGTGGAAGAAATACCAGGACATAAGCATGTGTTTGTTTATCTGGCTACAAGGGGAAGAAAGTTTGGATTGATAGAATTCTCAGAGTCACAATGAAATTAGGTGGTTTCTAAATTTAATAAAATAACAAATACGTCTACAATATCTGTTACAAAAATAGATTTTTTTTCAGCTGACTGAGGGCATTATTTAAAGATGAAAGATGTTCATAAAGTAATCCCTATTTCATTAACTTTTTGATTTTTGGCTGCTGATAATATTATCTGGATAACAATATTTTTTTCTGTTCCAGATAACATTAGCTAGTATAGATGGAGAGCTTCAAAAACTTAAAGAAATGACCAATCATCAGAAAAAACGTGCAACTGAAATGATGGCATCTCTGTTAAAAGATCTTGCAGAAATAGGAATTGCAGTTGGAAATAATGATGTAAAGGTAAGCCATCTAATGAACCATTAAGATTCCAAATACATTCTGTCCCTAAGTGGCACATCCCTATCATTGTATGTCTTCTCTTTTCATTATTAATTTGTCATTAGAATACTCATTACAGTATTTCTTCATGAGAAATATTACATAAACGTATGCATTTCTTTTAAGACAATTTTAAAAGTATGCTTACCATTTCCCATGAGAGCATGTTATTTTGATGGCAATATAGCACAGTATTGATAAGCATACTGTAATTTATAAGAGTTCAACTGTAGATATTGTGAGAAGTGAAAAAAAACAGTTTTAAAACAAATACTTTTATGGAAACATTTAGTGTTAAATCATAATGCCCCAAATTTGCCAAATGGAAATGGAGTTAGATATATGTTGTACATCATTTTTGCTACAATCTCATTTAAAATAGAATTTCATAATTAAGAATACGTTTGACACTTTAATAGGAAGGAAATGGTCTGATGCTAATAATATATGAACTCGGAATAAGTTGCTGAATTATTTTATGAACTTGCAATTTTTTGGAGCTAAACAGTAGTTCTTTCTTAGCAGCCAGAAGGAACTGGTATGATAGATGAGGAATTCACAGTTGCAAGACTCTACATTAGTAAAATGAAATCTGAAGTAAAGACTATGGTAAAACGATGTAAGCAGTTAGAAAGTACGCAAATAGAAAGCAATAAGAAAATGGAAGAAAACGAAAAAGAACTAACAGCCTGTCAGCTTCGTATTTCACAGGTAATTTTGATTTTGTTTGTTAAATACTTTATAACAACCTTGTCCAATCTGATGTTCTTCAGTAGCCATCCTACCTGGGAATTTGAGGATCGTGTTTAATATAATACAAGGGCATAGGACAGGGGTGTCAAACTGCTGGCCCACAGGCCAGATACATTATAATGAAACCGCGCCCACCCCATTGCCGGCAATGGTAAAAAAAGCCACGATACTTTGCGACACATCACGTGACATTGCGAGTTTGACACACCTGGCATAGGAAAAGGAGATTAGGGTCCCCTAATTTTAAAATGGTTATTCATTTTCCATCCCATCTGCTCTTCCTGTACAGAACAGAATGTTAGCATTTTGTTGCCTATGAATGTGCTGAGTCCTTATTGGGCTTGAAAATATTTTAAAATACATTTTCTGAATGCTTGAAAATCTTGGGGTTCCTCTATATCCACTGATACTTTGTGTGCTCGATATACCATTTCTGGTACAAAAGTAATGGCTATACACTTGAAATGGAACAACTTTTTCTAAGCTGAATATTAGATTTTATTTGTTTGAACATTGTAGCTCAAATTAAGCTTGAGACCATTTTTGATGGGTTTGAACTTGGTGGAGTTTTTTACACAATTAGTATACAAAATCTCAGCAATTTTCATATTTTAAGCTTAGGTTACAGCTCTCAGCGTATGAACTGTATCTAAGCTACAGTTGTAATAAAATACCTTATTTTCCGGCGTATAAGATGACTGGGCGTATAAGACGACCCCCTACATTTCCTATTAAATTATAGGGTTTGGGCTATACTCACCATATAAGACTACCCCTCTTCCAATGCACACCAAATAAAAATTAAAAAACATCAGATTTGATTTTAATATGGTAATTTTAATTCAAATGCTTATGACATGCAGGTACTTAGTAGGAAAACTGTCACTTATAAACGTAAGGCTCCAGGTTTTCCAGCCAGCCTGCCCAGTTCCTGAGTCAAATGTGTCCTTGGAGCTAAGCAGCTGCTCTGACTGCTGCATTCCCCACCTGCCTTTCAAGTTGGGATAGATTGCAGCTGCTCTTCAACTTTAGAAGGAAAGACTCCCGGACCCCAGCCTGTAAAAAATCACAGACTGCAGCTTCTTCTCCAATTGGTCCCACTTTCCCTGCACAGACCAAATGGGAGATCTGCTCCAGGTTTTCCAGCCAGCCCTGTCCCTAAAGTTTCAGCACCCGGCGTATAAGACAACCCCTGACTTTTGAGAAGATTTTCATGGGTTAAAAAGTAGTCTTATACGCCAGAAAATACGGTATCTTATTGGCTTTTATAAGTTCAAGTTTTCTAACTAAACAAAAATATTGTAATTATAATATTCAAAGGAAATAATTGTTTCAGATGCTGGCTACTCCCAATAGTCAGAAAATATGCAAGGAATCTAGATAACTGATCTATTATTATGGCACAATGATTTTTTCTTTCCCAGAATGGCCTTAAAATCCTAATGAAAGCCTTAGTAAGCACTTTTAAGGTAGAAAGGGAATATACTTATCCCCATTTGGATAATGCAAATTGTTTTTATAATGGAGCAGTTTAAACAATGCAAGGGATTTAATAGATTTCCATATTCTTGGACTTTCTCAAGTGTAATTCCCACATTCCTATGTTACACCTTGGTGTATCATTAGTGTTTCTTAAATAAAATTCCCTCTTATGATTCACTAATAGAGCAAGGAAAATAAAGACATTAAAAATTGCTGAAACTGAATTACTTAGAGGAGAACACATTTGGCTTTGCATAATATAGATGATACAGAAAGTATTCTTAGATAAATAAACTTTATTGTCATTTTTTACTATGGGCGCATTGGCGCACATTGAAAATGAAATTTTGTTGTTGGCTCTCAAAAGTGTTGTTAGTTGCGAAGTCATGTCCGACACATCACAACCCCATGGAAAATGTTCCTCCAGGCCTTCCTGTCCTCTACCATCTTCTGGAATCCATTTAGGCTCACGCCTACTGCTTCAGTGACTCCATCCAGCCACCTCATTCTCTGTCGTCCCCTTCTTCTATTGCCCTCAATCTTTCCCAGCATTAGGCTCTTCTCCAGTGAATCCTTCCCTCTCATTAGGTGGCCAAAGTATTTGAATTTCAACTTCAGGATCTGGTCTTCTAAAGAGCAGTCAGGGTTGATCTCCTCTAGGACAAACCGGCTTGATCGCCTTGCAGTCCAAGGGACTCGCAGGAGTCTTCTCCAGCACCATAGTTCAAAGGCCTCAATTTTTTTGCACTCAGCCTTTCTTATGGTCCAACTTTCACAGCCATACATTGCAACTGGGAAGACCATAGCCTTGACTATATGCACTTTTGTTGGCAGGGTGATGTCTGCTTTTTAGTGTGCTGTCTAGATTTATTTATTTATATTTTATTTTAATCCCATTTATATCCCGCCCTTCTCCGAAGACTCAGGGCAGCTTACAATCTAAGCACAAATCAATGTGCTTAGCAATAGCCTTCATTCTATGTATATGCCTGCTTATTAGGGCTTCCGGGGGCCCCAAGCGGCATTATTACAAAGTCAGCTTATTGCCCCCAACAATCTGGGTCCTCATTTTACCTACCTCGGAAGGATGGAAGGCTGAGTCAACCTTGAGCCTGGTGGGATGCAAACCTGCACTAATTGCAGGCAGCTGGTGTTACTTAAGGAGGCATTAGCCCACTGCTCCACCAAGGCTCATTATTTGCCATGGCTTTCCTCCCCAGGAGCAAGCATCTTTTAATTTCTTGGCTACAGTCCCCGTCTACGGTGATCTTGGGGCCCAGGAAAATAAAATCTGTCACTACCTCCATTTCTTGCCCATCTATTTGCCAGGAATTGAGAGGGCTGGATAACATGATCTTGGTTTTCTTAATGGAAATATTATGTATGTGTACACTTCTCAAAAGTGTACACATACATAATATACATTTAAACATACTATATACAACATGTATAAACCTTCAACTTACTTTTTAAGTGTTCTGTAAATTGTTCAATAGATGTTTCTCCTTGATATTTTATTTAAACCATCAGTTTTCTAAATCTCTGATACATGTCTCTAATTCACTGGAATATCAATCCTATTTTCATCTTGAAGCATGAAGCCAAGATCAAATCACTTACAGAATATCTTCAGAATGTGGAACAGAAGAAAAGACAGCTTGAAGAGTCTGTGGATTCTCTTAACGAGGAGCTAGTTGGGCTCCAAACCCAAAGTATGTATTGCTTTATTTTGCTGTTTTTATGTGGATGATTAAGAACATGATTCATAAGCTGAGAAGTTGAAGTTTTAAATT